>NC_041388.1:454387508-454492971 GCF_002162155.2 Triticum dicoccoides | reverse complement strand
ACCCCGATACACCCTAGTCCATCCACCATACACCACGCTCACCACAAGTTTGACAAAATGTTTGGACTGTGTTTTTATCTTTTTTGTTGCACATTTTTTAGGAGACACGATGGAGTCGTTGGATGATGAGTTTGTTCCCCTACATTATGAGTTTAAATAAATGGAATTCTCCGTTTTTTCATCATCATGTTCGATGATGGAGACTACGATTTGATGATGATGACGATGAGCATCCTCGAAGTAGTGGAGAAGGAAGAGAAGTATATTCTAAACTTTAGGGGTTTGATGTTGAGCATGATAACTGTTACCAGGATTAGGATACAGGGTCATATTGATGTTTACAAGAACTACTTCAAAGTCAACCCAGTATATCATGAGGGGTTCTTTTGGCGTAACTACCAGATGCGCAGGCATTTGTTCTTCCAAATAATGGAGGGTGCAAAGGAATATAATCCTTACCTCACATTGAGGAAGGATTGTACTGTAGCACTATCGTTCTCTCCTCTCCAAAAATGCCCTCCTTCTATCAAGATGCTTGAATATGGCACAGCTGCAGATGCCATTCATGAGTATGTTCAGATGGAAGAGGGCGCATGCATTGATGCAAGGGTGAGATTTTTCCCCTGCCTTAGTGAATGTGTTTGAACCAGAGTACGTGAGATAACCAAATACTGAGGGCATAGAAAATCTTCTGGAAATTGGAGCAACAAGAGGCTTTCCCGGTATGCTTAGTTCAGTCGACTACATGCATTGGCGATGGAAGAACTATCTGGTAGATTTGGTAGCGCAATACTAAGGTCACACCAAAGATCCCACCATCACACTTGAAGCGCTGGAATCAAAAGACTTGTGGACTTAACACTCTTTATTTGGCATGTCAGGATCTCACGCGTGCTTTAGCTAGGGATCCCCATTGTTTAAAATACTTTGTGATGGGGAGGCTCCAGAGTGCAACTAACCGTCAACGGTCACAACTACACCATGTGTTACCCTTGTCAATGGTATCTATCCACAGTGCACGACAATTGTGAGTGCTATCACTAAGACCAAGGGAACAAAAGAACTCTCCTTACTCAAATGCAAAGATGGTGCTAGGAAGGATGTGGAGAGGCCATTTCGAGTGCTCCAAGATCGCTGGGCTATTTTTTATGGACATGCAAATTTGTGGGACCCTGGGACATTGTGTGAGGTGATGACATGTTGTGTAATCTTGCATAACAATATTGTGGAGGATGAGGCTGAGGTTGCTCGCAGTATTCATGATTTTGACAAGCTAGCAGAAAATGTTCGTCTCCTGAAACAAGAGGCACAACATGTTGTAGATTTCCTAGATATTCATCAACAACTTCGAGATCGAAAGATGCATGTAAAACTACTCAATGATCTTGTGCAACATTTGTGATCCATCAATGGCTCGCCCCCTGCTATCTGTGTTTCGTGGATATATGGGGGGCAAATTGGGTACTTGCGCCTAGAGATGCTATTACATACCATGACTTATTGGTTTGTTTTTTCTCCATATTATGTGTATTGAAAGCATGATATTCGTTTACCTTTCATTTGTGTATGTACACAATTAGTGTCCAACTTGTACAACGGATTTTCTTATCATGCAAATTAGCCTTCATACAACTAAATACCAATCATTGTATTTCAATTGCCAGGGCACACCGATAATGAAATTAAGAACTTCTGGAACACAAGAAGTAAGAGGCTTATGAAAAGTAGTCTATATCCAGATTACTTGTGATCTTGACTAGTAAACTTGGAGTGTCATAGTCCTGACAATTTACATGACAAAAAACGACCAAATGAGCTCTCATAGGGAAATGGTCTTCCAATATTAGATGGCAATTTCCCTACATATAAGATCATACAAAGATCCATGAAGATTGAGATACCTTCAATCTAAGGCTAGATTTGCATAATACAAATTGTGTCATGATATTTCAATCTGACAAATAAAGTTCCCAAGTAATTCAAAACATCTTGCATTTTTGACCACTTGACATATTTTATTTGAATAACAAAGGAAAAAATCTTAATTATTTATGTTAATGTATCACATAACTACAAAATATAGATATTACCGAGTATATATCCTACCCATCTATTTTCACCCTCACGTATGAATGGTAATAAGGAAAATAATAACTCCATTTAGTGAATTAATCATCCCTAGATTAGACATATATTGTGTTGTATAGATGTGTTAGTCATCATTTGTGGTTGGCGTTAAGTAACTAGATAGCATACAACTTACTATAGGAGTTACAACCATATTGGTATTTGCATTGGTGCAATATTATCCATTAAATTTGAATGGTAGAAAATGATGACATGATACTCTCTTATGCATTTGCAATGAACTTGCCTATCTTGGCACACTAATAAATATCATGGCTGAAAATTCTAGATTCCATTAATCTAGGTTGGTGTAACTCAGTAGAATGTTTTAGATTGTACAAGTACCTCACTCAGATCAAGTTGTACCTGATTATAAGATATTGGGTCAAGAAGAAAAGGTAGTGATATGCCAATTTGTGTTGTTTCATTTTACACCAACATTAAAATATCCACCAAATTACTAGCCTAGTTAATATTGTATTTAAGGAAAATGATAATCTGATCTTTGTTGTGCAACAGTCTGTATGTGCACCTACCTAGGTGGTTTGCTTTCCCACACCTCTGTTTCCTATTCTTGTTCCTTATCTTCTTCTCCCACCTCCCATGACGACTAGGCTCATGTTAGTGTTCACTTGGAATATGATCGATCTGTCCACCACACCTGGTACATGGAGAAAGAGTGAAATGCACCACTGGTCCATTAACTCAAATTGATTGCACGTTTTAGGCCAATAACCCAGGAATTGATCGTTTTAGGCCATAAACTCATTAATTTGATCAAATGAGGCCAAAACCGATCAGAAGGGAAAAAACAAACCATGTGGCTGCCATGTTAGCTGCCCTTATATCTCTCTTGAACTTACCATTTTTTACATGTATCTATTTGCAAAATGGCTGGTTTTTTCTCTCACAAATCATGCTAACGGTGTATGAAGGAAAAGGGTAATAAAAATATATCTTGCATGGACTCGAACCCATGCCCTTTATTGGCATCAACAAGCGTATCACTAACCAGTGCAACATCAATGCTTTGTACTAAAATGAGCCCACTCTATATATTACAATCATACAGTGACATTAACTGAATGAAAATCTTTTCCTACATTCACGCGATCCTTCCGTAACGCACACGTTAATTTGATGAGCAGCTTGATTGCCAACAGAAGGAAAGTGGAGAAGATGGTGTGGGTTTAGGAAAGAAACTTTAAGAAAGGATCCACGTGATCATGTGGACTTGGGACATGAACTATGGGGGCATCACTTGGTGTTGCCCCGGTACATCCACATCAGCAAAGAAAACTCAGAGCATCGTCCGCGACTCTAGCCACTCAACACATGCCACCATCTTTGGGACCTAGTGCCACAGGCGGAGGAGAACAAGCATTCTTCATTTTCTCGAGCAAGGAGTGCATGAGCACCACAACCAGGGGTCATTTCTCTTGCTTTGTCTTCTTTCTCTTGCTTTCACGAGGAGATGAGTTACTCTACAAGAGTCCACTTTGATCTGCAGGCAACAGGTTCATATGAGCTGGACTGTTGAATCCAATGTGGAGACCTGGGGCAGTTGTCCAGCATGGCCCGTTGGCCATGCCCTTAGGAAAGGATTTGTACTCCGTTAATGTCAAATTTATTCTAATATAAACTAGGTTGCATATTAGTACACAAATTGGTTGGTGTTAAACTGGCCAGCGAGTTGGTTGGCATTGCCAAAGGGCTTGGGTTCGATTTTCAGCAGAGCTAGTTTTTATATACTTTTTCAACATATATGCCGTTAGCATGGTTTATGAGAAAAAATTGGTAACTTTGCCAATAGATCCCTATAAAGAATGGTTAGTTCACGAGCGGTATACAGGAGGCTAACATGGCAAACATGTGGCCAGTTTTTTCCTTCCCACATTGGTTTTGGCCTTATTTGATCAAATTAATGATTTTATGACCTAAATCGATCAATTCCCGAGTTGTTGGCCTAAAATTTGCAATCATATTTGAGTTAATGGACTAATGATGCATTTCACTCATGGAGAAAAGTGTAGCATGACAATGTGAAATGGCGTTAGCAAGGAGATGGTGGAGCCTTTGTTTGTGGGGTCGAGCAAATAGTAGTCGAAGGTAGCATAGTAAGAAGGTGCACTTAAGTAATTGTATGAATGGGGAGGAGGTGTGGTCGTGTAGAAGTGAAGTAGTGTGGCAATGTAACAGAGAGCCGAGACAACTGAGGGGGAGACTTTTGGTGTTGGTGTGAATGGAGGGTGGGAGACAGGTCTACATGGAGCTCGTTCTAGTGAGGCCATTGTTGGAGAAGACACACTTAGGCCCCGTTCGAAACTCATGTGGCTTCTTCAAATCCTCTAATCCAGCTTACACCCGTTGATGCCAGCTTCTCACACGGACGATCGTTTTGTAGTGTGAAGCCTTTGCTTCGCGGGGCTGACTTCATGGAGTTGGGGCATTTGGCCTAGCTCCGCACTCGAAGTTGGTGAAGCGCGAAGGCGGGGGAGATCCGAACGGTTACATCTACATGTATACTAGTATAAAACAATGGGTTAGATTTTATTCTGGCAATATATGCTATCCAAAAGTAGTTCCATAGTAAGTTGGACCTTACACTTTATAATCACCGGAAGAACAGCCTGGCATAGTGGTGAAGTACTCCCCACTTATGCCAAAAAGTCTTGTATTTGACAAAGCCTCTCTCCATTGGATTGTGTAGTAATAAGGCGTGCCTCGTATAATCCTTCCTCACGCCCCACCTCATGTGGGAGCTTCTAGCACTTACTCTCTTACTAGTGGTTAGGACGCCACCCTGTGGCGCCGCTTGAGAGGAAGTTGTGCACATGTTTTCATTTTAAAAAAATACATGAGATCCTCACCTCCATCTAAAAAAACATCCTAGAAAAAAATCCTCACCTCGATCTAAAAAATAAATAAATAAGCAAAAAAAAAAACCACCTTAGCCTACCAGCGAGCACCCTTTGTGTAGCCCTCCGTTTAAAACTAATACATGGGTCCTGACCTCCATTTAAAAAACATTTTTAGAAAAATCCTTACATCTATTTATAAAATATTTCAAAAGCTTTCTCAGCGCAGCCAACCAGCTTGCGCTACGTGGCATAGCTGGTTGGCTGCCAATCTCACGATGCTTAAGGGCATTTTCAACGCAAGATGCTAAGATGGGCGCTTAGGGAAACAAAGTTAATCTCATAAAATAAAAAAATTAGAGCGATTGCCGTCCCAACGCTAGCCGCTAATTTACAGGCGCTAGCGCTGCCCAATTCCTTTTTTCTGGTTGGTTGCACAACTAATCGCTACTATCACGCACGCTAACGAAAGGACTAAGTGCCCGGTTCCTTGAGGGCATCTACAACGCGAGCGCTAAGACGGGACGCCAGGGTCAAAATCCCATCCGTCATGTCTTATTCCCAGCCAAATCCAGCTCATTTGTTAGCGCCGCAGCAAAGTTAGGCGTCGAGAGCCTTTTCGCTTGACGTTTCTGTTCATTTTTAACTCGTGGAGCGCCTGTTATTTGCGACTTGCGTTGGAGATGCAGACTCTAGCACAGACGCTTAGACTAAAATCCTTACCATAAGCGCCTATTTAACTGCCCATCAACCAGGATACTGATCCTAGCGCCATGCATTGTAGATGCCCTAATGAGTTTCATATACGTCCTCTTTATGTTTCGGATTTCATGCTATTCTCTATGCTCCATTTGCATCTTGCCCTCTTCTTCCAGCTTTCACATGTAAGTACATAATACTCCAAAATGTAAGGTGCATTTCTTCCTTTATATAAGGTGTACATAATACTCCATGATTTCACGCTATTCTCTATGCTCCTTCCGTTCCTTTATATAAGGTGTATTTGTTTTTTGATAAAATTTTAGAATGTAAGATGCATTTTTTCTAATTTCTCATAATTCCGTTGTTAGCCCTTCAAAAAGAAAGAAAGTATCTCTCTTTTGATTGTCTGTATCTCTCTTTGTAGAAAAGAATGAGACTATCTCTATGTCGATTGCATGCATCTCTTACTTTTCTGGACTAACTGATTTACTTGCCACTAACCAATAAATTGGCCAAGGGTAATTTCGTCCCAACATGTCTATAATTATGTGTCTTGGTCACCGTGCCGAAAATAATACACCTTAGATAAAGGAATGGAGGAAATATAAGTGTAATGTATGTCCCCCTATTCCGGTTCTTCTACGGGTTGCACATGTAAATACATAATAGGTGTAATGTATGTCCCCCTAGTTGTATGTGGTGATATGGTACTCCCTCAGTCCGAAAATACTTGTCATCAAAATTGATAAAAAGAGATATATCTAAAACTAAAATACGTCTAGATACATCCCTTTTTATTCATTTTGATGACAAGTATTTTCGGACGGAGGGAGTATATGTTATATAAAACGTATACTGGATGTATTAACTCCCTTCACAAATATAAGATGTTCTGACTCTTTTGTGAACCAGATGTATATAGACATGTTTTAGTGTGTCTGTTCTCTCATTTCAGTTTGTATATAGTCCATATTGAAATATTCAGAAAATGTGGATGAGGGAGTATGTAGGTACTACCTTGAAAGTCGCTGCCCAAGAAGGCAGATGGACCATTAATGCAAATTTTACCAAAGATAAAAACGGATGCACACATGCTAAAAAAATACTTGAAAATCTCAGGGCTATTTGGAAAGTTTATAAGAATAATCATAGAAAGGGAAATCTGACTCGCATATAAAGCCAATGCATTCCTGCTTATATTAACAAGTAATAACCTCTGTATCTAAATATAAGACTTTTTGCAGTTCAATTTTTGGGAACAGAGGGAATAATATATTGGACTATCTAGAGCATCGATGACGGGCAAATTCTCAAGGATAGAAGGATGCAGTTGCAACAAATCCAAAGCTAAAATAAACAAAAATACAAGACTTACAGAACAAATACAAAATGAAAACAAAAGTGACTGGAATTTTACAAAGGATGTCGCTAGGTCTTAGTCGACTCAGACTTAAGTAATTCTCACTCAAGTACATAACATATAAGAAAAAAAACTAAAATTAATTTTCTGCACAAATCTCCATGCAAAATCTCACAAATATAGCATTGACTGAGACATAACCAAATCTCAGTCAACTGAGATTTAGCAACACTGTTTCAACAAAATATAAGGCGTTTCAAAAACCAGGGCCCTGAAATATGATACACAGAAGTTTCAGAAACTAGGGCCCTGAAATAGGATTAAGATGGACGCTAACGGTGTGTATGCTAGTAGAAAATGTTGGCATCCTGTCCAAATTAGGTCTTGCTCTCATCCCGTTCCTCATTCAAACCCGTCAAGAAGATCTGAGTCCATGTTTGAACCCCATCCATCTATGACAGCTCCAGATGAATGTGCATAGTTATCACTTCACTCTGAACCGCTAGATCCATCCAAAATATCGGATCAACGACTAGGCTTGCCTCTTTACTCTGGTGAAGGATAAGTAAATATACAGCAGTATTGATAACCAGATCCCTGAATTGCTCCGACCAACCCATTCTTGCTGCTGGGTGTTATCACACTGTTCTGATCTTCACACTGGATTAATTGACCTGAGATTGCTAGAGAAACCAGTAAATCAATGACAGCGATATAAGAAAAATCAACGCCAAACGTCAAACTTGTAAGCCCTTCGAAAGGGAAAATCTAGGACAGATTACATAGCCCCACAGGAGTCAGCATAAGCTGCTGCAACAATGTTATGTCCCCATCACCTAAGATATGATCGCCGTCATGGCAAGACCAGAACAACACAGAAAAATGGGGGGAGGGAGAACACAAAGGAGATAAGCGATTGGGGAGAATAACCGTCACTTTTTGCTACTCGAGAAAGAAGAGTAGCAGTGTCGCCTGCATCACTCTCGTTCAGCCACTATTGGGTCCACTTGTCATTCTCGTTCTACATAACAGAGTGCAATCCACACGGACCCAGACTCTGGGCCCACCCATCAGCAAGCCGCCACCCTGTTGGCAACTACGGCACTGATTTGCTCTGTTTTCTTGTTCCTGGTCTATTTTGCCACTGCATCCTGTCAATGCTGGTACTGTAGCTCATCATGACAAATAATTGCAGAACGAGTATATATGCTGCAAGCATCTGCCAATTTGTAGATGCAGGATTGCCAAATGATAAGACTGCACTCCACTAGAATAGATTCAGCTCTGACCTGGATTAGATGAACTTTAGCGCTGTTTACAGCTGGTCCTCTAACAGTAAGGAACCATAGGCAGAGCCGCAGCGGAGAGGGTTGGCATGCACGGCGAGAGCTCATCCATGGAAGTCAGGTGTAGGTAGTTTGCGGTGCGGGGAAATTCCTTGGTGCCTTTCCCTTGTGATTGTCATGCGAGAACTTTCAGCAATTTTAAAGTTGATCTTCTGCCTTTCTGCTAGCAAGGTCCTGGTGGAGATGCCCATCTGATCTGCAACACTGTAACTTTATTCCAACAAGATTGTGATATGTTGAGCATATTCCATTAAAAAAAGTTGGTTGTGATCTCACCGTACATTAGCATGTCCCCTAGAAATTTTGTATCAGTACACATGCAAACTAGTTATCCAAATGTCAACAACTGGTTCGTACCATGGGCAGAGCTCCCTTGATGCCAAAGGTATCCGTGGCCCCCCTCCTTGGTCGACAAATTTCTTCGGAAACACTGATTTATACCACTTAAACAACACAGATACTAGGTTGAGGATCCTATTCTTAGTTGGTTTCCCTCAATCTTTTTTCCTCAAGCTCTTGGTACTACATACAGTTATGTTTTCTGGAAAAACTGATGGTACCATTTTACCTCATGCTTTCTTTAAGGCCCGTTTTGTATGAAGGGATTGTAGGAATTTTGGAGATATAACTTGTCTTCTGCAAAGCTCTTGTATACCAATAGGCCTAATGTTATCTTGCACACATGCTGACTAGAAAAGGTGAAGGAAAAGCTTTGGCACAGTACGGAGCACTTATTCCGAAGTTTATGCAGAATTAAAGAGTACAAAATGTAGCAGCCAGTTGTCCTCACCTTTTATTCCCAACTGAAAATACAAAATCTGCATGGATTCTTCATCACGCTGCTGATTGCCTGATATGGATGTTTGTGTGGAGAGCCGAGACAGCTGGATGTTGTACTCTTGCAGGTACAATATCAGTTTGAATGCGAGCTCCAGGTGATAGCACCTATCTCCAAATGCCCATTTGCCCATTTGTATCATCAAGGGTGAAATTTCTGCTCGTGCCAGATTTCAAATGCTATGGGGAATCTGGAATATGGCTTGATTCTGACAATATCGAAGACATTGATTCTGCAACTTGAACCAGGAGATGCTCATCCATACCTGTTTCTTCCGGCTGGTCATGTGCAGCTGTATTTTGTACAGTGTGCACAATGAAAGAGGTAACCAAACATGAGTACATGGGTAGATGATATCAAAATGGAAAAAAGACGAATATATATTCCATTTTGCACATTAGAAGAATAAGACATCCTCACATAGTCAAACCGGCTACCTCATGATATCCAAGTATAGAAAGATTAAGCTTGCCTAATCTGGTTATACGATGTCATAGTCCCAAAATGTCTGAGTTTGCTAAAGTAATCACAATAAGACATCCTGCTATTCTCAAGTAAACAAGAACAGCCGCATCCTGTTAATTCATTACCATGATTTAAGGTCTTCAGCATTTTCTTGTGAACCTCTCTGGCTGTTTTTATGGTCCATGTGAAGCCTCAGTAGGTGACAACTCTGTAAGATAGGGGGGCAACCTGGTGCATGTAGCTCCCGCTTGCGCAGGGTCCAGGGAAGGGTCCGACCACTTTGGGTCTATGTACGCAGCCTTTCCCTACATTTCTGTAAGAGGCTGTTTCCAGGACTTGAACCCATGACCTCATGGTCACAAGGCAGCAGCTTTACCACTGCGCCAAGGCTCACCTGCGAATACTTTTCCACTCAAGGGTGAAGGGCAAAAGTACTAGATACTACCATTGCTGTCAAGAACAATGAAAAATTGCTTATGACCTGTTTCTACCTCCCCGGGTTTCATACTCTTGCATTCTGATGTTGATCAAAATATTCTTTCTAAAGCTGAGTGCTCACCACTCAAAGAAGTATCGTTGAACATGAAATGACTCGTTGCAAACCTTTGTCCTAGTCCAGGCAAGGCGTCATGCAGGGGAGGCTAATTGTTGGAGCTTTAAACAGACCTCCAGATCTTTGGGGAATATATGCAGAAACAACTTACCATATAGGCCATTCACTAAGATTATGGCCAGCCACAGCTACAACTAGGCCATCTGGAGCTTGATAGGTGCTCAACATTTCCATGCAACAAAGAACTATAAGGAAAATAATAATATTTTATGAAAAGTTAGATTCCATTTGCTCATAGTGCACAATGGAATGTTGTGAACATAAAGTTGGATGCCTCACTCCTATAAATTTACGACGAACTACTCTGTTCTTCCACACAGAAAATTTTCAGCCAGCCCTTCCACCATATTGAGCATTTCCCACTGCCTAGTCGACCAAAGTGTCAGTAAAATCCTCTGGCATAGCCTTCCGTTCAATAATAATACCGAGTTATGTCGCGCGGCAGGGACCCTTTGGCACTGAGCCAGGTAATTGGTGATGTGTTGGATCCTTTCATAAAGTCAGCTGCCATGATAATTAATTATGGTGAGAAGGAGATTACAAATGGCACTGGGGTACGATCATCTGCCGTGCTCAATGCACCACAGGTGCAGATTGAAGGTCGTGACCGGACGAAGCTCTACACACTTGTAAGTGACACAATATATGTAGCTCTACATACTTGTAAGTAACACAATATCTTGTAGAAAAATGATATGTGTAGTTTGCAGGTTTATTAGGCATTGTGTTAGATAATATGAAAAATGACCTTTGATCCAAACGAAACTTTAAAAAGAAGATGACTCTCGTGTGAGGGGTGGTGTCTAGAATAATCAGATAAAGTAATCATAGTTAGTGACGCATACGCTGATCTATACAAGCTCCTTACTCAAAGCAACCTACATTTAGAAACCCTTGGTCTGAATGATGTTTCTAAAAGAAGTATACCTAACTTCCACAGATATATGTTCCATGGGTGATTTTTTATAATGAAATACGAGAGATATAGGTCACAAAGAATATTATAGTGAGAACAAGAACATCACACAATAACCATTGGGAATGATTAAGTATCGTACATGCTACTTTAGAATATATGTCTGCAGCCTATGTTAGTATCTTGTTTGTACAGTGCTATACAAGAACATTGGACAGGATAATCAGTCTGTTTTGCTTAAAGTTCGAGTTTGAAGCTCTTCATGTTAAAGTTTGGCATACATGCATGCTGCTATGAACATCCTCTACGTAACTGAATAAACAAAACTACCCAGAAAATTAACCAGAATGTCCCTGGAATATCTCATATCCAGCCTGAACCCGCTAGCTATATAAAAGTGTATAAAAGAAGATACCTGACCACCCTGCTTCCCACTATAGCATTCTTCCTTTTGTTCTGTAGAATTGTGTCCTGGCTCCTCTATAAGGTATGCAACTGCCTCTTTTGTATTTATCTCAATGCTAAGATAGAAACATCCCATCTTATAAGGTTATGGTGGATCCTGACGCGCCAAGTCCAAGCAAACCGGAATACAGGGAATATTTGCATTGGTGAGCATGTTATATTTTTTACACAGTACTGCATAGTTTCTTCCTTAACCTCAATGATGACAAATTTCTTAAGAAACCTACGAGTGCTTCTTGCAACATTGTTTTTATGTTTATAGTTCAAGAACCCCTTACCTAGATAACCTGCAGGATTGGAATGCAGCCCTCTCAAAAAAGGAGGGGGGTGTTTCTTTTCCATCCATCAACAGCTGAAGAACTCTTGTTCTGTATGCTATTGGGTAAGAAAGTACAGTATTGTGGTAACCTAATTCTTTTCTAGCACCATTATTCCCTTAAGCTGAGTCTCTTTGTTTAGATTGCCATTTTACCAACATTCATGGGTTTTCCTGTAGATACTGTTGGGTAGCCGGAAATTAAATAAGCAAATATTGCAGCATAAATCTTAATAGTTTCTACAGTCTCCAAGAAGATGTTTTACCAACTTCTCATGGACTAGGTACTCTGCAAATTTGACTATTAATTACTTCAAAACACAAAGTAGTGAAAAGATGGCACTTAATAAGGCATTAAATACATTAATTGAAGAAGGCATTAAATATGACATCAATCAACATGAAAAGCATCAGGACAAGCATGGATGCAATCTCAATAGTACTGTTAGGGGAACTAGAAGCAAAAAAAGGCTGACAGAGACTATTCAACAGAAACAAGCGGTAGAGCTAAGCAGCTAATGCTTAAAGTTAACATGTACAGTATTGCTCAGACGACATTTATTTGTGTTAAACTGAAAACTCATTCTGTTCAAGTTTATTTTATGAATGCCAAAAGTTTGTGCTAGGAATATCCAGAAGCAAACCACAGACGCAGAAAAATTGAAGGAACCTGCTAATTATAAAATAATACAGAACAGTGGTCACTGTTAGGTTACATATAAGTGCTGTGTACACAGTGTACCCTATTGTATAAGGGGTTCCAAGCATATTTCCCTCACCTGTACCTCTATATATACAGGCCTTTGGCCTTCTAGTAATACAAGTCGCTATTACTCTAACAGCCACATTTCCTGCTGGATACACTTACGACTAACTGATTTTGTACCAAACACTGGCATTTCCATAGGTTCCTCTGACCCAACATGCTGCCTACTTGTGACACCAAGGTTTTTGTCTGGCTAATTGGTCATTTTTTTATTAGCTGCTTGCTATTAAGAAAGTATCACCAATCTAAAAATACCATATAACTAATAAATTAATCGGATCCATGTTTCTTCAACTTAAAACTCCTTAACAAACTTTCCATTTAATCATACATGTTTTTTTTCTTAATTTGACATGATTTAGGCATAGGTTTATGTAGCTGATTATATCATGTATGAGCAGTCCTGTTGCTGATCAGATCTAATGGTGATATCGTATTGGTTATTTTGTACAGGTTGGTGACAGACATCCCAGAGGCAACAGATGCACGTTTTGGTGGGTAACGCCTTACATAATCTCCAATAGTCGACCAATCATACATGACATATGCAGACTGCTGAACAATTTATCATATAGCACAATCGGCAAACTACTCAGATTATTTTGGTATCAATCTTTCCACAATTGTTCCACGCACAAAAAAATGATATTCATTAACCTGGCTTAGCCAATCTGTTAGGCTTAGGCTAGCAAATAGGCACGCTTCTCTGCTATTCAATCAAGGCTGCAAGCAGATTTTCAAATTTTAAACAGAATTTGAAATGCTTTTAGCAGAGTAAACAGAAGTTCCATAACATGCCACAAGCTCATGAGTTTACTAATTTTATAATCGCATTTAGTGGTAGGCAATCAAATGATCTAACTCCTTTTTCTATATGCTCGCTAATGAAACCGTTCCGCCTGTTGATAGTCTATCTTCAACTTCAATATTTCTATGTTTGTGTATGGATGCAATGGTGGATATGCAGTACATGATATTGGCCTGTAGAGACCAACCACACATATAGCTTAAGGTATATATAGTTTGAGAAAAAGGTCAACAAATAAGGCATCACAGGCGGCATTGCCTATATTTACTGAATTTACAGTGAGTAGAGAAGGAACAGGCTCGGCAGTAATGACACTGAACTACAGGAAATATCTACATCAAACTGATGAGGAGCTTGCCGCCCAAAATAGTTAGAACAGTGGCAGTCCATATTGTGAAATGGTCAAATTTATTCTTCACCTTAAAAAAAATTGAACTGTGCAAAGCAAGTCTAATATAGAACATACAAATGTTTCAGGCAATGAAATAGTTCCCTATGAAGCTCCACGGCCACCAGCCGGTATTCATCGGCTTGTTTTTGTGCTATTCAAACAGGAAGCACGGCAGACAGTTTATGCACCAGGATGGCGGCAAAATTTTAACATCAGAGACTTCTCAGCATTTTACAATCTTGGACCACCGGTTGCTGCATTATTCTTCAACTGCCAAAAGGAGAGTGGTGTTGGTGGCAGAAGGTAGGCACCGACGAAAGTTCATGCTTTACTTAAAAGATAGATATGATATAGGCAGTGACGGAGTTTCAATGAAAAATCAGGGGCCAAAAAGAATGTAAAGCTAAAATTTAATTGAGAATAAAAGCAATAGAGGGCAAAAACAATGTGAAAGTAGGTTAACTTGATAGAGTTTTCGAATCACAGAAATATATGTGCATAAATATATATAGGCAATTCCTATATATATATATAACTATTGAAGGAAAAAACTGGAGTGGCCCTGGCCCCAACGTAGGTCCAAACCTGGAGGTAGGCACAATGTCACATAGGAACCAGGGGAGGGTGGGGGTCTCTGGCTGCATCAAAAACAGAATTCTTGACAATGCGGTTGAGAAGTACTAGACTCAGACATATAGTTAGCACAATAACATCTAATCTAAAGCAACCATGGGGTTACTAAGTTGATCTGGGGAACAGTTTATGGAGATTGCTGAAGTGTGAACGTCAACACATATATTCAGAAAGGGGGGATTTTGGATCAGACAAATATGCAAAAAAAAAATCATAATATAGTGATTTCCACATATTTAATCAGGGTATGAACTCTATATGTACGAAATAATAATAATATTTTCATCCTTTTAACGATGAGCAATTTATTCTTACTAACTGGAGTACTTTGCAATACTTCCATTTCAAGAAAGAAGTGATATGGTAGAACAATACAAAGAAGGTTAGGGTGTTCTCCTCTCTTGATATATATACAAGAATGAGCCACATAGAAATTCAAAAACAGTGGCAACAAAAGAACGCCATCCCTTTATCTTCAAAACACCATCCCTATTTAATATGGAAAAAAATTAGCATGTTATTTCTAGGACAATGGCATTTCATTACCAGTTCTAAACAGATTCCTTTTCTGGATTAATAGGTTCCAAGGACCAGGCTGAGGGATGGATGCAGGAGGGCTCTAGAACAAGGTAGCACCATTTTCAGAAACTATATAGTCCACCAAAGGAGGGCGGGCCTGGCGCAGAGTCTCTCCACTTGTGGCCTGGAGATCCTGGGTTTGAAACAGCCTCCTTGCAGAATTATTATACAAGAGTAAGGTTGTCTAGAAATTCCCTTCCCCAGACCCGACCTTCTGTGGGAGCTTTCAGCACTGGGTACACCATTTTTATATAGTCCACCAAAGCTTTTGAGTTTTGACAGCCCACATAACACCACTTAACAATCCAGTAGTCCAGTAATTTTATATGAAATGAAGTATCATTGGGGTTCTCATACATCACATCTCTAAATATATTAATAAAATTAATATTATGTTTTATGATGTTTTTTTAACTGAGTTTATGATGTTCATATAAGCAATTGTGAGTGTAAGTGCGATCAGCTGTCGTGGAGCTTAGTGCAGGGTCAAAGTAAATTAGAGTGAGATTACTACATGTATCTCTCTTCTGTACATCTTTGCAATCCCATTAAGACTGGTCCTCTCTGTTAACTGGACAGAACTCCGCCACTGGTGATCGGATCACTCGGTGCTTTTCCTTTTCTGTTAGTGAGTGTGGATGTAAACCAGAACACAGCAACACTCATGTCTGGGACACAAACTAAACAGATCCCTGAGTCCATCCATGAAGAGGTCAAACTAAACTGCTTGAGCTCACTAAGACCACAAAGAACCAACCTGAACTTACCCCGGAGTGTCATATTGATCCAGTAATAAGCGGTTTCCTTGGACGGGGGCATGAACAATCCATATAAGCAGATCACATAGCTCGGTCCAAACAATGCATACTCGAATCGAACAGCACCTTTCAGCGACCAACAAATACCACTTGGTGTCTCATTTCAGCAACTGTGCGGCATTGAGCGACAACCTGTGGCATTACAAACAACGCCACAATTGCGTCCACGAGATTTATACGCGAGCTGACGAATTAAACACGTGAAGGTGTGCAAGCCTGAACTCAATCATCTTCTGACACCGCAGCAATAATTCAGAATTACCGATACAAATACACCAATCACGCCTAGATAACCAGGTAATCTCACGGGAGGAACATCGAAGAGGGAATAGGGGCGGAGGCATTACCGGTCACGCGCTCCGACGGTCCGACCGACCGAGACGAGCGCATTTCCAATTTTCAGCCGGTCCTCGGGCTCGCGGGGGAGGGGAGGGGAAAGGCGAGACCGCAAGAGCTAAGTGGATGAGTGGAGAGACCACTTTCCTCGCTCCGTCTCGGCTCCGGAGCCACCTCCGCCGGGTCCGGGTTTGGGTGTGGGCAGGGAGACGGTGGGAGAACGACGACATGGACGCCGGCGGCGAGGTCTGGGGCAGGAGTGGCCGAGTGGTGGGAAGTGTGGGTCGGGCCTAACCTCCAAACCTTAAGGCCGGGCCAGGGCAGGCCGAAACCGCCTGTGAGTGAGCCCATGCCTACTATGCCGGGCTGGAGGCCCTACTGGAAATATCTTGTCCCTTCAAAAATAATGATGTTCTAAAAAAAATTCGTTTACCTAAAAAAAATTGTAACTGTGCAAAAGTTGGCGTCATTTTAGAAAGACCATCAGGTTATAAATTATATCAAACTCATCCAGTGTCCAAATAACATCATTGTAACTTAGAGATAGACATATATCTAATTCCTATGTTAGCCAACACATAACTCTAAACATTCCCTATAAAAATAAATAGAACATACTACACAACAAGAAAGCATATGAAAAGATTAAACCAAAGGAAATTATTATGATGGGCGTTGATGTTAAACATACCCTTTTGTTACTCCCATAGAGATGTATCCAGTCAACATTATTTCTCCTTTTTGTGTGGGGATTATTTTCTTTTACAAAGAGAATCCAGGTCTATCATAAAAGTTCAACAAAAATACAAAGTACCCAACATAATAAAAATTACATCAAGGTCAGTAAACCACAATACGAGTCATCGACGCATCGTTGTTGTCACTCTTTTACCGGAGTCGGCCTGACCTTGCGATGGCAACCGGGAAGACTTTTATGCAACTGCCCCTAAGGACAAACGCCCGGGGCTGCAATCATCGGTGTTCATGTACATACGTGTTTCAAAAGTTCAAATTCAAAATTAGGTGATGTTGTTGGTCCCCACAAAATGGTCGACCAACTGATTGAGGCGAAGGCAAGAGTGTATCATAGGGCACCTCAAACCGCGACCGAGACATGTTAGAGCAATATAATATGTTGTTCCGTTGTGACGCACCATTTGTAGTCCTGAAGTATAAAAAAACACGATCTAAAACAAGTCAGTTGTAATGCATCGAAGTTTCAAAGCTTAATCTTTCAAAAGGTTCGTGCAATTCAGAAGGAGAAAAATCTAATTTGCACCCATGTTCTTTGGACTATAGAAGAGAGCATAATCACAAATACTAGAATGATGTACAGTAATAAACAGTTGACCAAACATGCACACGCATGTGATGGCGTACGTTGCCTGAGAGTGCATGCACTTCTATCCGACGACACACTGAATCGGTGACGGATTGCAATGTGCATATCATTATTAGTTGCTGACTTTTGATGCTTTGACCTCACAACAACAATTTGAATAAAACACATGTAACGTAATACGCATATACGTACGCATCATTAAACAATCCAAGCAACACATTGTCAACTTACGAATCACTTATCAGGGAAAAAATATATACATATATGCACAAGTAGAAGATATGGTTCCCTCTCTTGATACTCAGACCGTAATAACTAAAACAAATAAAATAGCACTCCGTGACGCCATGGCAGATAGCAATGGGTCTACCTGTACGGCGGTCCATAATCTCGTCTGGATGCAGGAAAAAGATAATATCCTACAACTCTAAACGCAACTAGAACTGAGAACGACAGCAATGACTCGCAAAAGAATATCACTGTGTTGATATTTGGTGATCTGTTTCCGACTCCAATATCTTGGGCAATGTCTGTATAAAGCTGTGTTGCGCACATTGCGTGGCGCAAGAGCCCAAAATTTGATCTCCCCATCGTCTAAAAAAAGGTAGCAGTTTTTTTTTCTTTTTTTGCGGGTACCAAGGTAGCAGTTGTGTAATAAGAGAGTGGATTTTGTGCTCCTGGGCTAGCTTGCACTCGTAAGTTTAATAGAAGAAAAAATGGAAAACATATCTTCCAAGTTCCAAAAATTCCTGATAAAATTTTTGCCATGCACATGACAGCATACTATGCACCTGCAAAGTTTTTGTGAGAAACTATGATACTCTGTATTCTTTCATGCGCTTCTGGACTATATCAATTTTTATTATGTCCCATTGCAAGATGACCGGGGGAAAAATGTTGTTCTAAAATTTAGCCCGGCCAACTCATCAAAGCAAAAAAAAAAAGTCCGGCCAAATAAAAAGTAAATATCTATATTATTCGAAAAAAATACTACTACATAGTAGTAAATGATTTTGCACGAACTATGCTGGAAAGAGCTGTATTTCCGTGGGAACAAAACCAAAAATAAAAAAACGATGGCATTGTGCCACATGCAGCGCCTAGGGGCCACAAGGCTGGGACGCTAACCAAGTCGTCCGTGCAGTATAGCAACAACCATTAAAGGGAGAAGCACCTGCCCTGTACCTGTGCTGATTGAGTTTGAGAGCACCGGTATTTATTGCATTAGAACAGGTCTTGCATTGCTAGAGCTTTTAGGAAGACAAGTATCTGCAGCCGTTCAGCCCCTCAAGGCGTCGAAAAAGAGCGGTCTGGGAATGAACTGGCGCTAGATTGGCCTCTAGGGCGATCTAGCTCCCAGCCACGTCCCCAGGCGACGCCTCCCAAGCCGCGGCAAATTCAAACATGGACATTCCCGCTCACAAAAGACGCCACAAGTCCGGCGATCACATCGGCCTAGTTCGGCGATCGGCGATCATATGAAAAGTTCGGCGTGCAAAAAAGAAAGGACGCGCGTGCAACGCTTCACACGGTGGGTCGGCCTCCGGAGTCGGCGTGTGCGGGCTTGGCGGTGTCGGAGCTGCTTCGGTGCTGGGCGGCGTCGGCGCGACTTCTGTGTTGCTGGGCGTCGTGGAGGCATCATCGGTCGGGCTTGGTGGCGGCGTGGGGTGGGCGTGGGAGTTGGCGGCGCCGTCAATGGTAGCTGGTTCAGGATGAGGACGCGCTCAGCCAAGTACCACGCATTGACCGCCTCGTCGTTGCTCTGGAGCATGTCCGCCCCGCCCAGAAGGAAAGCCAGGTCAGTGTTCCTCTTCTTCGCGGCGACGTTCGTCCGGAGTAGGTCGAGCTTGACGGCACTGCTCGTCATCAACGCCGACTACCGCGCCTCGGTCTTCTCTTCACGTCGTGCAGCCCGGGCATGTGCGTCGGCAAGACAATGCTTGATGGACTCCTGCACGCGCGCGGTAGCCGAGTCAGCGTGTTTCCCCTTCTTGGCCCCTTTGTTGCCTTCGGGGCGCCCCTCGCCCACGTCCAGCGTTGGCTCGTCCGGCTTGTAGGTCTCCTTGGCCTTGGCAAGGGTGCGTCGGACATCCGCTCACTTCTTGCACTTCTCGATCCGTTTGAAGATGTGGAGGTACTTGAATTCTTGGTCGCTACTGTCCTGGCGATACATGGCGAACATGCGCAGCAGCTACCACGAGGAACAAACAGTTGGTGCGGGCTCACGGCGAGAAGAAGTGGGAGGCCGGCGTGCCATACCTGATCCTCAACGCTGGCGCCGCTCTCCGGGCGAGCCGCGATCTCCTCGACGATCCCATGCCATTTGTTGCACGCCGACTAGATGAGCCCCCAACGGTTCTCCATTGCCTTCGACCCGCGCTACATGAAGACGCCTTTGAAGTCGGGGTCGACGAGTTTGCGCTCATCGAACTCGGCCTTGATGCGCTCCCAATACGTCTCGATGCTCTGGTTCGTGTCGGTGATCGGGTCGAGGCAGACGACTTTCCACGCTTTGGCGAGACATTCCTGCTCCTTGGACGACCACTTGATGCATGGCTCGCCGGTCCTGGCCGCCCCCTTCTTCTTGCGTCTCTTTGCCGGAACCGGCGCCGGCTCCTCGTCCTCCTCCTCCTCCTCCTCCTCGTCCTCCTCCTGCTCATTCGGCTCATCCTCGCCGTACTCGAGCTCGCCTTCCATGTCGCCGTCGAGGCCAATCATCTCGTCCTGGGTAGCGAACCCGAGGGACGCGGCGGCGGCGGTCGAGCCTGCCATGATGATGTCGTCCATGTCGGCTTCGGTCGCGTCGGTGTCGCCGAGGTGCGACGTAGAAGCTTGTGAGAAGGGCAGCACGCCACGGAGGAGAGGGGGCGTCAGGGACGACGCGTAGGCCGACGGTGAGTAGTGTTGGAAATATGCCCTAGAGGCAATAATAAAATGATTATTATTATATTTCCTTGTTCATGATAATTGTCTATTGTTCATGCTATAATTGTGTTATCCGGAAATCATAATACATGTGTGAATACATAGACCATAACATGTCCCTAGTGAGCCTCTAGTTAACTAGTTTGTTGATCAATAGATAGTCACGGTTTCCTGACTATGGACATTGGATGTCATTGATAATGGGATCACATCATTAGGAGAATGATGTGATGGACAAGACCCAATCCTAAGCATAGCACAAGATCGTGTAGTTCGTTTGCCAGAGCTTTTCCAATGTCAAGTATCATTTCCTTAGACCATGAGATCGTGTAACTCCCGGATGCCGTAGGAGTGCTTTGGGTGTACCAAACATCACAACGTAACTGGGTGACTATAAAGGTATACTACAGGTATCCCTGAAAGTATCTATTGGGTTGACACGGATCGAGACTGGGATTTGTCACTCCGTATGACGGAGAGGTATCTCTGGGCCCACTCGGTAATGCATCATCATAATGAGCTCAATGTGACCAAGTGTTTGGTCACGGGATCATGCATTACGGTACGAGTAAAGTGACTTGCCGGTAATGAGATTGAACGAGGTATTGGGATACCGATGATCGAATCTCGGGCAAGTAACGTACCGATTGACAAAGGGAATTGAATACGGGATTGATTGAATCCTCGACGTCGTGGTTCATCCGATGAGATCATCGAGGAGCATGTGGGAGCCAACATGGATATCCAGATCCCGCTGTTGGTTATTGACCGGAGAGTCATCTCGGTCATGTCTGCGTGTCTCCCGAACCCGTAGGGTCTACACACTTAAGGTTCGATGACGCTAGGATTGTAGAGATATTAGTATGCGGTAACCCGAAAGTTGTTCGGAGTCCCGAATGAGATCCCAGGCATCACGAGGAGTTCCGTAATGGTCCGGAGGTGAAGATTTATATATAGGAAGTCCAGTTTCGGCCATCGGGAAAGTTTCGAGGGTAATCGGTATTGTACCGGGACCACCGGAAGGGTCCCGGGGGTCCACCGGGTGGGGCCACCTATCCCGGAGGGCCCCATGGGCTGAAGTGGGAGGGGAACCAGCCCCTAGTCGGCTGGTGCGTGATAGGTCCATGACTATACCAAATACCAGTGTAGTTGTCGATCCTATTGTTATTGAGGTTGTGCCAAAATATGCAGCTTATACACCAACGTATTTGTCCATTACTTACAATGATGCAGAAGATTTACTACCAAGTACTACAGACCATGTTACTGTTTTGCAATGTTTAGGTGTGAGAAAGACCATGAACCATGCACTAGGTATGCAGAACATGTCTAACAATGCATGCATTCGTACTGATGACCAAGCAGTCGTTGATGTGCGAGCAGATATAAAACAAGTTCAGCTGCCACCAATTTTCGGTTGGAGTCCAGATGGTGTTCACTTTGAATATTTATCTATATTGTCATGGACACCGGAACAGGACCAGTTCGTGTATGGGAAGGAGTCCAATAAAGCTACAGGTCAAGCTCACCTATCCAATTTTGCATGCTACGTAAGGATTAAAACTACTAGGAGTAGATCCTTTCTGTTTTTATTTCTGCCACGCAAGGAAAAGATCAACAAAAGGACTACATGTATTTGGGAGTTTTTAAGCCTAAGAGATGTCGGGTGGGGCCCTCCTGATTGCACAAGTCGGGAGCGCTTGTACCAAAATTACTAGGCCAAGTATCTTTAATCCAGATTTGTTTAGGAGTTACTTTATTTTTCTTTTGTGCGTGTACGAGGTCAAGGTTTGGTCGGCTACTATATAAAGCCATGATACGAGGCATTGTACGGCAGGTTAATTTTTATATGAAATAGACACGATGTGTTTTTCAGGGTAGATACCCGTATCAAGTTTTGGAGGGATCTTTAGAAAACCTTTGTGTTACGATTTCTCTTCGTGGAAATTGTTTTGCGCGTGAGTACCTTCGTCGAGATTGGTTTTCTCATGCTGGGCCGCAAGGTTCAAACCCTCTACTTCGTGTACATCGCGTGCGCGGGCGAGAGGTTGCTGCTATTGGTGGTGGAGTGTCGTGAAAGGTCGGGCCAATACAACGGATCGGATCTCGCAACGGGGTTCGGTCTACATCAGTGCGCCCCCCATGGGCCCCCCCCCCTCGCCTAGGGTTGGAAACCCTAGGGGTGGGGGCGCCCCACTTGGCTTGGGGGGCAAGTCCCCCTTGGCCGCCGCCCCCCCCCTTGGAGATCCCATCTCCTAGGGCCGGCGCCCCCCTAGGGGTCCTATATATAGTGGGGGGAGGGAGGGCAGCCGCACCAAGTCTCTGGCACCTCTCTCTCCCCACGTAACACCTCTCTCTCTCTCTCTCTCTCTCTCTCTCTCGTTGGAGGTTGGCGAAGCCCTGCCGAGATCACCGCTGCTTCCACCACCACGCCGTCGTGCTGCTGGATCTCCATCAACCTCTCCTTCCCCTTGCTGGATCAAGAAGGAGGAGACGTCTTCCCTAACCGTACGTGTGTTGAACACGGAGGTGCCGTCCGTTCTGCGCTCGGTCATCGGTGATTTGGATCACGACGAGTATGACTCCATCAACCTCGTTCTCTTGAACGCTTCCGCTCGCGATCTACAAGGGTATGTAGATACACTCCCCTCTCCCTTGTTGCTAGATGACTCCATAGATTGATCTTGGTGATGCGTAGAAAATTTTAAAATTCTGCTACGTTCCCCAACAGCGGCATCATGAGCTAGGTCTATGCGTAGTTTCTATGCACGAGTAGAACACAAGTTGTTGTGGGCGTTGATTTTGTCAATTTACTTGCCGTTACTAGTCTTATCTTGATTCGGCGGCATCGTGGGATGAAGCGGCCCAGACCGACCTTACACGTACGCTTACGTGAGACTGGTTCCACCGACTGACATGCACTAGTTGCATAAGGTGGCTAGCGGGTGTCTGTCTCTCCCACTTTAGTCGGATCGGATTCGATGAAAAGGGTCCTTATGAAGGGTAAATAGAAATTGGCATATCACGTTGTGGTTCTGGCGTAGGTAAGAAATGTTCTTGCTAGAAACCTATAGCAGCCACGTAAAAACTTGCAACAACAATTAGAGGACATCTAACTTGTTTTTGCAGCATGTGCCATGTGATGTGATATGGCCAAAAGGATGTGATGAATGATATATGTGATGTATGAGATTGATCATGTTCTTGTAATAGGAATCACGACTTGCATGTCGATGAGTATGACAACCGGCAGGAGCCATAGGAGTTGTCTTAATTTATTTATGACTTGCGTGTCAACATAAACGTCATGTAATTACTTTACTTTATTGCTAAACCATTAGCCATAGTAGTAGAAGTAATAGATGACAAGACAACTTCATGAAGACACGATGATGGAGATCATGATGATGGAGATCATGGTGTCATGGCGGTGACGATGATGATCATGGCGCCTCAAAGATGGAGATCAAAAGGAGCAAATGATATTGGTCATATCATGTCACTATTTGATTGCATGTGATGTTTATCATGTTTTTGCTTCTTATTTGCTTAGAACGACGGTAGTAAATAAGATGATCCCTCACAATAATTTCAAGAAAGTGTTCCCCCTAACTGTGCGCCTTTGCGAAAGTTCGTTGTCTTGAAGCATCACGTGATGATCGGGTGTGATAGATTCTAACGTTCACATACAACGGGTGTAAGCTAGATTTACACATGCAAAACACTTAGGTTGACTTGACGAGCCTAGCATGTACAGACATGGCCTCGGAACACAAGAGACCGAAAAGTCGAACATGAGTCATATGGAAGATACGATCAACATGGAGATGTTCACCGATGATGACTAGTCCATCTCACGTGATGATCGGACACGGTCTAGTTGAGTCGGATCATGTATCACTTAGATGACTATAGGGATGTCTAATCTGAGTGGGAGTTCATTAATTAATTTGATTAGATGAACTTAATTATCATGAACTTAGTCTAAAAACCTTTGCAAAATGTCTTGTAGATCAAATGGCCAATGCTCATGTCAACCTCAACTTCAACGCGTTCCTAGAGAAAACCAAGTTGAAAGATGATGCCAGCAACTATACGGACTGGGTCCGGAACCTGAGGATCATCCTCATAGCTGCCAAGAAAGCATATGTCCTAGAAGCATCGCTAGGTGACGCACCCATCCCAGAGAACCAAGACGTTATGAACGCTTGGCAGTCACGTGCTGATGATTACTCCCTCGTTCAGTGCGGCATGCTTTATAGCTTAGAACCGGGGCTCCAAAAGCGTTTTGAGCACACGGAGCATATGAGATGTTCGAAGAGCTGAAAATGGTTTTCCAAGCTCATGCCCGGGTCGAGAGATATGAAGTCTCCGACAAGTTCTACAGTTGTAAGATGGAGGAAAATAGTTCTGTCAGTGAGCACATACTCAAAATGTCTGGGTTGCACAACCGCTTGTCCAAGCTGGACATTAACCTCCCGGACAAGGCAGTCATTGACAGAATCCTTCAGTCGCTCCCACCTAGCTACAAGAGCTTTGTGATGAACTACAATATGCAGGGGATGGTGAAAACTATTCCTGAAGTATTTTCAATGCTGAAATCAGCGGAGGTGGAAATCAAAAAGGAACATCAAGTGTTGATGGTCAATAAAACCACTAGTTTCAAGAAAGGCAAGGGTAAGAAGAACTTCGAGAAGGACGGCAAGGGAGTTGCCGCGCCCGGTAAATTAGTTGCCGGGAAGAAGCCAAAGAATGGATCCAAACCTGAGACTGAGTGCTTTTATTGCAATGGAAAGGAACATTGGAAGCGGAACTACCCCAAATACTTAGCGGACAAGAAGGTCGGCAACACTAAAGGTATATGTGATATACATGTAATTGATGTGTACCTTACCCGTACTCATAGTAGCTCCTGGGTATTTGATACCGGTGCGGTTGCTCATATTTGTAACTCAAAACAGGAGCTGCGGAATAAGCGGAGACTGGCGAAGGACGAGGTGACGATGTGCGTCGGGAATGGTTCCAAGGTCGATGTGATCGCCGTCAGCACGCTACCTCTACATTTACCTACGGGATTAGTTTTAAACCTCAATAATTGTTATTTAGTGCCAGCTTTGAGCATGAACATTGTGTCTGGATCTTGTTTAATACGAGATGACTACTCATTTAAATCCGAGAATAATGGTTGTTCTATTTATGTGAGAGATATGTTTTATGGTCATGCCCCGCTGGTCAATGGTTTATTCTTAATGAATCTCGAACGTGATGTTACACATATTCATAGTGTGAATACCAAAAGATGTAAAGTTGATAATGATAGTCCCACATATCTATGGCACTGCCGCCTTGGTCACATCGGTGTCAAACGCATGAAGAAGCTCCATACAGATGGACTTTTGGAGTCTCTTGATTTCGAATCATTTGACACGTGCAAACCATGCTGACGGTGTCCTGGACTAGGGGGTACTCACCACGTCGTCTCCCGATCTGTTAGATTGGGCCGAGGACCCCCATGGCCGTATACTCATGGGCCAGTTCAGACAGCTGCCGCATAAAAGGAAGATTCCACAAGACTTGGCGATCAAGACAAGGACTCCTCCCCATCGGTGTATTCGGCTAGGACTCTTATTATCCTAGGCCTCTGGTGCATTATATAAACCGAGGCCAGGCTAGTCGATAGATAACATATACAACATACAAACATACCATAGGCTAGCTTCTAGGGTTTAGTCTCTCCGATCTCGTGGTAGATCAACTCTTGTAATATCCATATCATCAGGAATAAATCAAGCATGACGTAGGGTTTTACCTTCATCAAGAGGGCCCGAACCTGGGTAAAACTTTGTGTCCCCTGCCTCCTGTTACCATCCGCCTTAGATGCACAGTTCGGGACCCCCTACCCGAGATCCACCGGTTTTGACACCGACATTGGTGCTTTCATTGAGAGTTCCGCTGTGTGATCGGCAAAAGGATCGATGGCTCGTCTGCAGGTCAACTGCGATGCCGGCATCTTCGTCGCCGGCTCGACTGGTCACCTTGGCTCGATCGAGGACCGTGCTCCATCTCCGATCGTCATGTTCGGACGAGGGCCTTCATCAACGTCAACTCTGATCTCTATCAAGATCATGGAGGAATCATCCAGGGAGCCCGGGGGCTCAATGTTAACATTGCCCTCGGGCGACCGTGCTGTTTTTCTCGACAGCAAACTTGTGTCCGCCGCCACCGCCTCCTCAATTGTCTTTTTAACGATCACTTTGGTGGAATTCTACGGAATTGAGTCTACAACAACCCTGGAAAATTTTGTCGAGTTCCGATGGAGGAATCTCTGGCAATCCACGATATACCGGAGCCCTGTCAAATCTGGACGGGAATCTGGATAAGTTTAGGGCGTGGTGTCCAGCTTCCAGCTCGGACGTCCTTTGGAAGATCCAACCGTTGATCGGCTGCGAAATTCCTATATCTTCCACCTCTCAAAATTTCAGCTCGATCTGACCGTCCAAACTTTGGGAACCTTCCGATTAGTGCATCACTTTTCGGATCTGTTTTCTGCGCGAAAACGAATCCGACCCGAGTTCGTCTTTTTTATGAACGGGATTTCGGACATCCTTTTTGAAGAAAGTTTTGTATGGGGTATTGTGTTTTGTTCCCGAACACATTCCACTAACTTTAAGATCTTTTGAACATGATCTTCAACATCATGCTGGTGCCAAACCAGTCCGTCAATATTGCTCCACGGCTGCCGACCTGCGCTAGACACGTCGTCACTTTGTTGAGCCGAGCTCAACTTCTTCGGATCATCATCTCGGCAAGCCGAACAAGAGTCCAGCATCGCGAAGGATAAAATCATCACCAACATCGTCGCCCCGCGGATTACACGGAGCGGGCATACCGGCATCGCCGCACGGTCGCTTCATCAAGCCAGCATCGACCACGTCACAACCTGCATCGGCAGGGCCGCGCTATTACTTCTTCAAGCTGGTATCCATCACGCCGACCTACTTCAACTCATCGGCTGATATCGAGGCTTCGGCATCTCGGCTGGACCGGGGCTTCGCCATCTTTTCATCAACCTACTCTGGACACTTCGGCATCACTAGCCGACCAACTCCGTCACGTTAGCTGGACCGAGGGCTTTGCCTCGGCGAGCCAACCTTTGCCAGCATTGCCATGCCGTCGTTTTATCACCCATCAGGCAATGGGTGTGCGGATCGAGTGTCAATTTTGGAAATCACCTTCCTTCGAATTACTACAACAGATAAACCAAGTGCTATTGATCCCAGTATTTTTTTGCTTGTTTGGGTTCATTTTTCCCAAGGAATTATTACTCTGATTTGTCCATCATATG
Organism: Triticum dicoccoides; assembly: GCF_002162155.2. Lineage (NCBI taxonomy): Eukaryota > Viridiplantae > Streptophyta > Magnoliopsida > Poales > Poaceae > Triticum > Triticum dicoccoides. The sequence continues at coordinate 454,465,022 of NC_041388.1, read as the reverse complement.
TACATAGGTCTATCAAATGGTGGCTGCATTAACGACAGTCGCATGGTGGTTCGGTCAATTTCCGTACATAGTCCGGCGAACGCCGCGTCCGGAGCTCGGACCGACCTGTGAATTCAGGCTTTGCCACGCCTTTATCGCATCACGCCGATGCCCTGCATCGACATTGACTTCGGCGCCATGCCATATTTCTTTTATTACTCACTTTGCATAAATTATTTATTATGCAATGATTTTTTTAATTAATTATCATTATTACTATTATCTCCGGTTTGCACTATTTTTTGTGCACAGGAAAATGATCCGGGGACATCGGCGTCACTCTGCCGGTCTGCATTGACCGTGCTATGTCACCACTTCGATGTGTCGAGCTCTCCACTCCGCCACCTCGGGACCGGCTTGGGGGATGGAACCTTGTCCCGCATCAAGCTCGGACCGCGTCATAAATACCGAACACATTAACCAGCTAAGTCGCTTTCATGCTCAAAGCTTTAATTTCTAACTTGTGTTCGGTTCGACCAGGCATTATACTTTTTTGGAAAAAAGTTGCTTGTAAAAAATTTCCTGGTCCAAACTTTGTTTGTGACGCATAAATTCAAATACCCAATTCACTTGGGGGCTTCCTTCATGAAGCTTTTCCTCTTGCATATGATTATACTTGTATGGCTTCGTTCCTTGTTCGTGTATTACGCTACAATATGCACCATATTGACTTAAGTGATTTGCAAACTGGGTTGCCTCGCTCCTGTGTTTACCCCTACGTTCCCGATTGTTCGGCTAGGGAGTAAAGGGAGCACCTCTGCGATTTCACGATCGGGTCATCCGAGCCGGGCCTCAGACTGGGTGAAGCCGAAAGCTAGCGCTCTTATAGTTTTCAATGATGGTCGGCACACAACGGAACTCATGAGTACAAAAAATCTATTGCACAAGTCTCATAATAGCAATGAGCACCGAAGAAAGGTATTGGTGGGGGTACTATTTTCTTCGAAGATGCTTCTTACACTTCGCAGTAATATAGCATAAGTTCTCCGAGCGCGCTTTGTCTGTTACAACCTTATGGCCCGATTGCCTGGTTATTGGAAACATCGTCGATATTCTCGACAGATGGAGTACATAACACTTTTCGGTCCTTGACCAAAGAGGGAGAAGCCAACGGTCGGTTAAGACGCGTTTAAAGTTCGGTTGAACATAGATATGATAGAAGTACTTCGGTACATGCAATCATTCTTTTACCCAAGTCACTTGGAGGCTCTTAAATTTATATGAGCCGTTTTATGATAAGTGTTCTTCTTCTTAGTCGTTGCAAAGTTTTATTATTATTATTACTATTATTATTACTATTATTATTATTATTATCTATCACTTCTTTTTTCGACACGAGTGTGTGGTCGCTAGTCGGGGAGCCTAATTTATCTCTCAAAGCCGCTAGAGTTTAGTTTGCTAAACTGGCCTAATGAGAAGTACTCCGCCCTCGAGATAGGAGGTTGAAGCCGTAGGCTGACCCGCTTGAAGTCTTGAGATAGGATGTATCATGTTAAAGCACGACAGAAGCACTTCTTTTGCTAAGGCCAATTTTCGGATTGGCACCGAACACTTGATCTTGTTCGGACGTCATGTTTTTACTGACGTTTTTTGGTTTTCCAAGCTTTTTGGCACTTTTAAGCTATTTGTATGTTTTCAGCACGAGTCTCGCAGTGCAACGTCAGACACCTTTAGAGATTTAGCAAAAACATTCTCGGATATTGCTATATATACATCGGTTTTGAATGGTGTCTTCGGTCAATTTGCCCAGCTCCTGCACTTGCCTCCTACGTTCCGCTTTGTTCGGCTAGGTGTGCAAAGGGAGAACCACTGAGATTGTGCTTCCAGATCACATGGTTAAGCACCTCAGTGGAGAAAGCCGAAAACTGACTGTCACAATAAGCGTAAACTGGTCAGCGATCCGATGACTGTGTTAAATGGCGGGCCATTCATAACAATGGCCGAAGTGTTTACGGCTTGACCCCGACTGTCGCCGAACACTACGGGGGGCTATTAACTGGCCTCCCAAACTAAATCCTCGATATTTTGCTCTTACATTAGAGCTGAGGTTTCATGATCATGCTTAGTATGACAACACAAAGAAAGGAACCGATAGCGGGACTATTTTCTTTGGAAGACATTTCTTCTGTTAAACAGTAATATAACATATCTCTCTGCGTACCTTTGTTTATAAAACCGTATGGACAGATTTCCTTGTTTGTTGTAAATCTTTGCCCTCATAAAGGCTTTATAAAGTAGGACAAACACTCCTCGGTTATTGGCCGAGGAGGTGGAAGCCAATGGTCGGTCAACAAAATTTTGTACAATGCGGATCCGAGCATTAATGACGTAAAGTACTTGGATACATAGAGTCATTACAAATAATTTGTGATTTTACTATGGATATCAATCCTTAATTCGGCCACCCGTGCCCGCATTAAGGCTCGGGGGCTACTGGGCTTCGGGCTTATTATTCACAAATATTAAAGGGGCACATCGATCCCCTGATCTGGTGTTGCCACCCGACCAGTGTCTCGGGGGCTACTGCATTGCCTGTACAATGCAGAAAACTTTAAGTGTAATACAGTTTCCGAGGAGATTTTGATCCTCAGGTTGGTCGGCCGCACCCAACCTGAGTCTCGAGGACTGAGCACGCCGCCTTTTGTGTCCCGAAGTATTCTGCCGAGCTAGGACTTGATCCTCAGGCTGATTTTGCAAATCAACCTGAGTCTCAGCGGCTACTGGGATCAGCGGTCTTACGTCATCCTTCAGGTGCATCTCGGGTTTTAGACCGATACACACCTTGAGGGCTACTGGCTGTATATCTCGACAGAGAATAAATTGCACCAATAAAAATATTGACAAAAAATCGGCCCACAGTCGGGGTGGTGCACCATCTCGGAAGCAGTCCGGCATAAAGCTCGGCCGCTAGTGGCTGGCTCCATATATATAGAGGGCATTTCCGGCATTAATCTCAGCTAAACTCCTTCAACTTTTTTGGACCAAGATGATCTATGACATCTTGGATATAGTCTGGCGTTGGAGCTTGGACACAGTCCGGCCTTGGAGCTCGGATACATTTCGGCGTTGGAGCTCGGAAGCAGTTCGGCATTGGTGCTCGGCTGCAAAAAATACCTCGAATGCAGTCTGGCGTTAGAGCTCGGACGCAAGAGGACACTGCCTCCTGGGAACAACTTCAAACCCGAGGTGTGGCATAAAAATAACAAGGCATTGATAAAGGCCGGAACTTAAAGGGGCTCCTCGGATACCCGACGTGTAAACTCGTTGAATGCATTTCGGCGATCCTCAAGATCGAAGATGAGAAGATTTATTGAACCAGTTTTCAAGACCGACAACCGAAGATGAAGAACAATTCGGAAGAATTGAGGAGCATCCCTAACTTGAAGACCGGTTCATGGGGCTACTGACGGTGTCCTGGACTAGGGGGTACTCACCACATCGTATCTCGATCTGTTAGATTGGGCCGAGGACCCCCATGGCCGTATACTCATGGGCCAGTTCGGACAGCTGCCGCATACAAGGAAGATTCCACAAGACTTGGCGATCAAGACAAAGACTCCTCCCCACCGGCGTATTCGGCTAGGACTCTTGTTGTCCTAAGCCTCTAGTGCATTATATAAACTGAGGCCAGGCTAGTCGATAGATAACATGTACAACATACAATCATACCATAGGCTAGCTTCTAGGGTTTAGTCTCTCCGATCTCGTGGTAGATCAACTCTTGTAATATCCATATCATCAAGAATAAATCAAGCAGGACGTAGGGTTTTACCTCCATCAAGAGGGCCCAAACCTGGGTAAAACTTCGTGTCCCATGCCTCCTGTTACCATTCGCCTTAGACGCACAGTTCGGGGCCCCCTACCCGAGATCCGCCGGTTTTGACACCGACACATGCCTCATGGGTAAAATGACCAAGACTCCATTCTCCGGAACAATGGAGCGAGCAACCAACTTATTGGAAATTATACATATTGATGTGTGCAGTCCAATGAGCGTTGAAGCTCGCGGTGGCTATCGTTATGTTCTCACTCTCACTGATGACTTAAGTAGATATGGGTATGTCTATTTGATGAAACACAAGTCTGAGACCTTTGAAAAGTTCAAGGAATTTCAGAATGAGGTAGAGAATCAACGTGACCGAAAGATAAAATTCTTACGATCAGATCATGGGGGAGAATATTTAAGTCACGAATTTGGTACACACTTAAGGAAATGTGGAATCGTTTCACAACTCATGCCGCCTGGAACACCTCAGTGTAATGGTGTATCCGAACGTCGTAATCGCACTCTATTGGATATGGTGCGATCTATGATGTCACTCACTGATTTACCGCTATCTTTTTGGGGATACACTCTAGAGACAGCTACATTCACTTTAAATAGGGCACCGTCTAAATTCGTTGAGACGACACCGTATGAATTATGGTTTGGGAAGAAACCTAAGCCGTCGTTTCTAAAAGTTTGGGGATGCGATGCTTATGTCAAGAAACTTCAACCTGAAAAGCTTGAACCCAAGTTGGAAAAACGCGTCTTCATAGGATACCCTAAGGAAACCATTGGGTATACCTTCTACCTCAGATCTGAAGGCAAGATCTTTGTTGCCAAGAACGGGTCCTTTCTGGAGAAAGAGTTTCTCTCGAGAGAAGTAAGTGGGAGGAAAGTAGAACTCGATGAAGTACTGCCTCTTGAACCGGAAAGTAGCGCAGCTCAGGAAGATGTTCCTGTGGTGCCTGCACCGACTAGAGAGGAAGTTAATGATGATGATCAAGGTACTTCGGATCAAGTTGCTACTGAACTTCGAAGGTCCACAAGGACACGTTCCACACCAGAATGGTATGGCAACCCTGTCCTGGAAATCATGTTGTTAGACAATGGTGAACCTTCGAGCTATGAAGAAGCAATGGCGGGCCCAGATTCCAACAAATGGCTTGAAGCCATGCAATCCGAGATAGAATCCATGTATGAAAACAAAGTATGGACTTTGACAGACTTGCCCGATGATCGGCGAGCGATAGAGAATAAATGGATCTTTAAGAAGAAGACGGACGCGGATGGTAATGTTACCATCTATAAGGCTCGACTTGTCGCTAAGGGTTATCGACAAGTTCAAGGGGGTGACTACAATGAGACTTTCTCACCCGTAGCGAAGCTGAAGTCCGTTCGAATCATGTTAGCAATTGCCGCATACTATGATTATGAGATATGGAAAATGGTCGTCAAAACGGCATTCCTTAACGGCTTTCTTAAGGAAGAATTGTATATGATGCAGCCGGAAGGTTTTGTCGATCCTAAGAATGCTAACAAGGTATGCAAGCTCCAGTGCTCCATCTATGGGCTGGTGCAAGCATCTCGGAGTTGGAACATTCGCTTTAATGAAATGATTAAAGTGTTTGGGTTTATGCAGACTTATGGAGAAGCCTGCGTTTACGAGAAAGTGAGTGGAGCTCTGTAGCATTTCTCATATTATATGTGGATGACATACTTTTGATGGGAAATGATATAAAACTTTTGGACAGTATTAAGGCCTACTTGAATAAGTGTTTTTCAATGAAGGACCTTGGAGAAGCTGCTTACATATTAGGCATCAAGATCTATAGAGATAGATCGAGACGCCTCATAGGTCTTTCACAAAGCACATACCTTGATAAGATATTGAAGAAGTTCAATATGGATCAGTCCAAGAAGGGGTTCTTGCCTGTATTGCAAGGTGTGAAGCTCGAGCTCAGCTCAATGTCCGACCACGGCAGAAGATAGAGAAAAGATGAGTGTCGTCCCCTATGCCTCAGCCATAGGGTCTATCATGTATGTCATGCTGTGTACCAGACCTGATGTAAACCTTGCCGTAAGTTTGGTAGGAAGGTACCAAAGTAATCCCGGCATGGAACACTGGACAGTGGTCAAGAACATCCTAAAGTACCTGAAAAGGACTAAGGATATGTTTCTCGTATATGGAGGTGATGAGGAGCTCGTCGTAAAGGGTTACGTCGACGCTAGCTTCGACACAGATCTGGATGACTCAAAGTCACAAACCGGATACGTGTATATTTTGAATGGTGGGGCAGTAAGCTGGTGCAGTTGCAAGCAAAGCGTCGTGGCGGGATCTACATGTGAAGCGGAGTACATGGCAGCCTCGGAGGCAGCGCATGAAGCAATCTGGATGAAGGAGTTCATCACCGACCTAGGAGTCATACCCAATGCGTCGGGGCCGATCACTCTCTTCTGTGACAACACTAGAGCTATTGCCCTTGCCAAGGAGCCCAGGTTTCACAAGAAGACCAGGCACATCAAGCGTCGCTTCAACTCCATTCGTGAAAATGTTCAAGATGGAGACATAGATATTTGCAAAGTACATATGGATCTGAATGTCGCAGATCCGTTGACTAAACCTCTTCCGCGAGCAAAACATGATCAACACCAGAACTCTATGGGTGTTCGATTCATCACAATGTAACTAGATTATTGACTCTAGTGCAAGTGGGAGACTATTGGAAATATGCCCTAGAGGCAATAATAAAATGATTATTATTATATTTCCTTGTTCATGATAATTTTCTATTGTTCATGCTATAATTGTGTTATCCGGAAATCTTAATACATGTGTGAATACATAGACCATAACATGTCCCTAGTGAGCCTCTAGTTAACTAGCTCGTTGATCAATAGATAGTCACAGTTTCCTGACTATGGACATTGGATGTCATTGATAACGGGATCACATCATTAGGAGAATGATGTGATGGACAAGACCCAATCCTAAGCATAGCACAAGATCGTGTAGTTCATTTGCTAGAGCTTTTCCAATGTCAAGTATCATTTCCTTAGACCATGAGATCGTGTAACTCCCGGATGCCGTAGGAGTGCTTTGGGTGTACCAAACGTCACAACGTAACTGGGTGACTATAAAGGTATACTACAGGTATCCCTGAAAGTATCTGTTGGGTTGACACAGATAGAGATTGGGATTTGTCACTCCGTATGACGGAGAGGTATCTTTGGGCCCACTCGGTAATGCATCATCATAATGAGCTCAATGTGACCAAGTGTTTGGTCACGGGATCATGCATTATGGTACGAGTAAAGTGACTTGCCGGTAACGAGATTGAACGAGGTATTGGGATACCGACGATCGAATCTCGGGCAAGTAACGTACTGATTGACAAAGGGAATTGAATACGGGATTGATTGAATCCTCGACATCGTGGATCATCCGATGAGATCATCGAGGAACATGTGGGAGCCAACATGGGTATCCAGATCCCGCTGTTGGTTATTAACCGGAGAGTCGTCTTGGTCATGTCTGTGTGTCTCCCGAACCCGTAGGGTCTACACACGTAAGGTTCGGTGACGCTAGGGTTGTAGAGATATTAGTATGCGGTAACCCAAAAGTTGTTCAGAGTCTCGGATGAGATCCCGGACGTCACGAGGAGTTCCGGAATGGTCCGGAGGTGAAGATTTATATATAGGAAGTCCAGTTTTGGCCATCAGGAAAGTTTCGGGGGTAACAGGTATTGTACCGAGACCACCGAAAGGGTCCCGGGGGTCCACCGGGTGGGGCCTGAAGGAAATATGCCCTAGAGGCAATAATAATTTTATTATTTTATTTCCTTATATCATGAATAATGTTTATTATTCATGCTAGAATTGTATTATCCGGAAACATAACACTTGTGTGAATACATAGACAAACCAAACGTCACTAGTATGCCTCTACTTGACTAGCTCATTAATCAAAGATGGTTATGTTTCCTAACCATAGACATGTGTCGTAATTTGATTAACAGGATCACATTATTAGGAGAATGATGTGATTGACATGACCCATTCCATTAGCTTAGCACCCGATCGTTTAGTATGTTGCTATTGCTTTCTTCATGACTTATACATGTTCCTATGACTATGAGATTATGCAACTCCCGTTTGCCGGAGGAACACTTTGTGTGCTACCAAACGTCACAACGTAACTGGGTGATTATAAAGGAGCTCTACAGGTGTCTCCAAAGGTACATGTTGGGTTGGCGTATTTCGAGATTAGGATTTGTCTCTCCGATTGTCGGAGAGGTATCTCTGGGCCCTCTCGGTAATGCACATCACATAAGCCTTGCAAGCATTTCAACTAATGAGTTAGTTGCGAGATGATGTATTACGAAACGAGTAAAGAGACTTGCCGGTAACGAGATTGAACTAGGTATTGAGATACCGACGATCGAATCTCGGGCAAGTAAAATACCGATGACAAAGGGAACAACGTATGTTGTTATGCGGTCTGACCGATAAAGATCTTCGTAGAATATGTAGGAGCCAATATGAGCATCCAGGTTCCGCTATTTGTTATTGACCGGAGACGTGTCTCGGTCATGTCTACATTGTTCTCGAACCCGTAGGGTCCGCACGCTTAAGGTTTTGATGACAGTTATATTATGAGTTTATGAGTTTTGATGTACCGAAGTTAGTTCGGAGTCCCGGATGTGATCACGGACATAACGAGGAGTCTCGAAATGGTCGAGACATAAAGATTGATATATTAGACGGCTATATTCGGACACCGGAAGTGTTCCGGGTGATTTCGGAGAAAACCAGAGAGCCGGAGGGTTACCGGAACCCTACCGGGAGAAGTAATGGGCCATATGGGCCTTAGTGGAGAGAGAGAGGGGCAGCCAGGGTGGGCCGCGCGCCTCCTCCCCCCTGGTCCGAATTGGACTAGGAGAGGGGGGGCGGCGCCCCCCTTTCCTTCTCCCTCCCCACTTCCTTCCCCCTCCTAGTAGGAGTCCTACTCCTACTAGGAGGAGGACTCCTCCTGGCGCGCCAATAGGGGCCGACCGGCCTCCTCCCCTTGCTCCTTTATATACAGGGGCAGGGGGCGCCCCTAGACAGACAAGTTGATCCACGTGATCATATTCTTAGCCGTGTGCGGTGCCCCCTTCCACCATAATCCTCGATAAGCCGGAGGAACACTTTGTGTGCTACCAAACATCACAACGTAACTGGGTGATTATAAAGGAGCTCTACAGGTGTCTCCAAAGGTACATGTTGGGTTGGCGTATTTCGAGATTAGGATTTGTCACTCTGATTGTCGAAGAGGTATCTCTGGGCCCTCTCGGTAATGCACATCACTTAAGCCTTGCAAGCATTGCAACTAATGAGTTAGTTGCGGGATGATGTATTGCAGAACGAGTAAAGAGACTTGCCGGCAACGAGATTGAACTAGGTATGGGATACCGACGATCGAATCTCGGGCAAGTAACATACCGATGACAAAGGGAACAACGTATGTTGTTATGCGGTCTGATCGATAAAAGATCTTCGTAGAATATGTAGGAGCCAATATGAGCATCCAGGTTCCGCTATTGGTTATTGACCGGAGACGTGTCTCGGTCATGTCTACATTGTTCTCGAACCCTTAGGGTCCGCACGCTTAAGGTTACGATGACAGTTATATTATGATTTTATGCATTTTGATGTACCGAAGGTTGTTCGGAGTCCCGGATGTGATCACGGACATGACGAGGAGTCTTGAAATGGTCGAGACATAAAGATCGATATATTGGAAGCCTATGTTTGTGTTGGGTTACGTAGTAATTTCAAAAAATTTCCTACGCTCACGCAAGATCATGGTGATGCATAGCAACGAGAGGGGAGAGTATGATCTACGTACCCTTGTAGATCGACAACGGAAGCGTTTGGTTGATGTAGTCGTACATCTCCACGGCCCGACCGATCAAGCACCGAAACTACGGCACCTCCGAGTTCTAGCACACGTTCAGCTCGATGATGATCCCTGGACTCCGATCCAGCAAAGTGTCGGGGAAGAGTTCCGTCAGCACGACGGCGTGGTGACGATCTTGATGTACTACCGTCGCAGGGCTTCGCCTAAGCACCGCTGCAATATTATCAAGGACTATGGTGGAAGGGGGCACCGCACACAGCTAAGAATATGATCACGTGGATCAACTTGTGTTCATGGGGTGCCCCTTGCCTCAGTATATAAATGATGGAGGAGGAGGAGGCCGGCCAAGGCAATTGGTGCGGCCAGGATGTGGAGTCCTACTAGGACTCCAAGTCCTAGTAGAAATCCACCAAGAGGGGAGGAAGGGAGAAGGAAGTAGAGGAGAAGGAAAGGTGGCCGGCCCCCTTTTCCCTAGTCCAATTCGGACTAGAGGGGAGGGGGGCGCAGCAGCCCCTTGGCCCTTTTTCCTCTTCCCACTAAAGCCCATCAAGGCCCATTGCTTCTCCCGGTACTCCGAAAAATACCCGAATCACTCGGAACCTTTTCGATGTCCGAATATAGTCGTCCAATATATCTATCTTTACGTCTCGACCATTTCGAGACTCCTCGTCATTTCCCCGATCTCATCCGGGACTCCGAACTCCTTCGGTACATCAAAACTCATAAACTCATAATATAACTGTCATCGAAACCTTAAGCGTGCGGACCCTACGGGTTCGAGAACAATGTAGACATGACCGAGACACGTCTCCGGTCAATAACCAATAGCGGGACCTGGATGCCCATATTGGCTCCTACATATTCTACGAAGATCTTTATCGGTCAGACCACATAACAACATACGTTGTTCCCTTTGTCATCGGTATGTTACTTGCCCGAGATTCGATCGTCGGTATCTCAATACCTAGTTCAATCTCGTTACCGGCAAGTCTCTTTACTCGTTCCGTAATACATCATCCCGCAACTAACTCATTAGTTGCAATGCTTGCAAGGCTTCAGTGATGTGTATTACCGAGAGGGCCCAGAGATACCTCTCCGACAATCGGAGTGACAAATCCTAATCTCGAAATACGCCAACCCAACATGTACCTTTGGAGACACCTGTAGAGCACCTTTATAATCACCCAGTTACATTGTGACGTTTGGTAGCACACAAAGTGTTCCTCCGGCAAACGGGAGTTGCATAATCTCATAGTCATAGGAACATGTATAAGTCATGAAGAAAGCAATAGCAACATACTAAACGATCGGGTGCTAAGCTAATTGAATGGGTCATGTCAATCAGATCATTCAACTAATGATGTGATCCCGTTAATCAAATAACAACTCTTTGTCCATGGTTAGGAAACATAACCATCTTCGATTAACGAGCTAGTCAAGTAGAGGCATACTAGTGACACTCTATTTGTCTATGTATTCACACATGTATTATGTTTCCGGTTAATACAATTCTAGCATGAATAATAAACATTTATCATGATATAAGGAAATAAATAATAACTTTATTATTGCCTCTAGGGCATATTTCCTTCAGTCTCCCACTTGCACTAGAGTCAATAATCTAGATCACATCGTCATGTGATTTAACATCAATAGTTCACATCTTTATGTGATTGGTTCACATCTCCATGTGACTAACACCCAAAGGGTTTACTAGATTCAATAATCTAGTTCACATCGCTATGTGATTAAGACCCAAAAAGTGATCATGTTTTGCTTGTGAGAGAAGTTTAGTCAACGGGTCTGCCACATTCAGATCCGCATGTATTTTGCAAATTTCTATGTCAACAATGCTCTGCATGGAGCTACTTCTAGCTAATTTCTCCCACTTTCAATATGTATCCAGGTTGAGACTTAGAGTCATCTGGATCAGTGTCAAAACTTGCATCGACGTAACCCTTTACGACGAACCTTTTGTCACCTCCGTAATCGAGAAACATATCCTTATTCCAGTAAGGATAATTTTGACCGCTGTCCATTGATCTACTCCTAGATCACTATTGTACTCCCTTTCTTAACTCGGTGTATGGTATACAATAGATCTGGCACACAGCATGGCATACTTTATAGAACCTATGACTGAGGCATAGGGAATGACTTTCATTCTCTTTCGATCTTCTGCCGTGGTCGGGCTTTGAGTCTTACTCAACTTCACACCTTGTAACACAGGCAAGAACTCTTTCTTTGACTGCTCCATTTTGAACTACTTCAAAATCTTATCAAGGTTTGTACTTATTGAAAAAAACTTATCAAGCGTCTTGATCTATCTCTATAGATCTTGATGCTCAATATGTAAGCAGCTTCACCGAGGTCTTTCTTTGAAAAACTCCTTTCAAACACTCCTTTATGCTTTGCAGAATAATTCTACATTGTCTCTGATCAACAATATGTCATTCACATATACTTATCAGAAATGCTGTAGTGCTCCCACTCACTTTCTAGTAAATACAGGCTTCACCGCAAGTCTGTATAAAACTATATGCTTTGATCAACTTATCAAAGCGTATATTCCAACTCCAAGATGCTTACACCAGTCCATAGATGGATTGCTGGAGTTTGCATATTTTGTTAACACCTTTAGGATTGACAAAAACTTCTGGTTGCATCATATACAACTCTTCTTTAAGAAATCCATTAAGGATTGCAGTTTTGTTATCCATTTGCCAGATTTCATAAAATGCGGCAATTGCTAACATGATTCGGACAGATTTAAGCATAGATACGAGTGAGAAACTCTCATCGTAGTCAACACCTTGAACTTGTCGAAAACCTTTTGCGACAATTCTAGCTTTGTAGATAGTAACACTACTATCAGCGTCCGTATTCCTCTTGAAGATCCATTTATTCTCAATTGCTTGCCGATCATCAGGCAAGTCAACCAAAGTCCATACTTTGTTCTCATACATGGATCCCATCTCAGATTTCATGGCCTCAAGCCATTTTGCGGAATCTAGGCTCATCATCACTTCCTCATAGTTCGCAAGTTCGTCATGGTCTAGTAACATGACTTTCAGAACAGGATTACAGTATCACTCTGGTGCGGATCTCACTCTGGTTTACCTGCGAGATTCGGTAGTAACTTGATCTGAAGTTACATGATCATCATCATTAGCTTCCTCACTAATTGGTGTAGTAGTCACCGGAACAGATTTCTGTGATGAACTACTTTCCAATAAGGGAGAAGGTACAATTACCTTATCAACTTTTTTACTTTCCTCCCACTCACTTCTTTCGAGAGAAACTCCTTCTCTAGTAAGTTTCCGAATTTAGCAACAAAAGTCTTGCCTTCGGATCTGTGATAGAAGGTGTATCCAATAGTTTCCTTTGGATATCCTATGAAGATTTACTTCTCCGATTTGGGTTCGAGCTTATCATGTTGAAACTTTTTCACATAAGCATCGCAGTCCCAAACTTTAAGAAACGACAGCTTAGGTTTCTTGCCAAACCATAGTTCATATGGTGTCGTCTCAACGGATTTAGATGGTGCCCTATTTAACGTGAATGCAGCTGTCTCTAATGCATAACCCCAAAACGATAGTGGTAGATCGGTAAGAGACATCATAGATTGCACTATATCCAATAAAGTACGGTTATGACGTTCGGACACACCATTATGCTGTGGTGTTCCATGTGGCATGAGTTTGTGAAACTATTCCACATTGTTTTAATTGAAGACCAAACTCGTAACTCAAATATTTGTCTCCGCGATCAGATCGTAGAAACTTTATTTTCTTTGTCACGATGATTTTCCACTTCACTCTGAAATTCTTTGAACTTTTCAAATGTTTCAGACTTATGTTTCATCAAGTAGATATACCCATATCTGCTCAAATCATCTGTGAAGTTCAGAAAATAATGATACTTGCCGTGAGCCTTAACACTCATCGGACCGCATACATCAGTATGTATTATTTCCAGTAAGTCAGTTGCTCGCTCCGGAGAATGGAGTCTTAGTCATCTTGCCCATGAGGCATGGTTCGCAAGCATCAAGTGATTCCAAAATCCCATCAGCATGGAGTTTCTTCATGCGCTTTACACCAATATGACCTAAACGGCAGTGCTACAAATAAGTTGCACTATCATTATTAACTTTGCATCTTTTGGTTTCAATATTATGATTATGTGTATCACTACGATGGAGATCCAACGAACTATTTTCATTGGATGTGTAACCATATAAGGTTTTATTCATGTAAACAGAACAACAATTTATTCTCTTACTTAAATGAATAACCGTATTACAATAAACATGATCAAATCATATTCATGCTTAACGCAAACACCAAATAACACTTATTCAGGTTCAACACTAATCCCGAAAGTATAGGGAGTGTGCGATGATGATCATATCAATCTTGGAACCACTTCCAACACACATCGTCACTTCACCCTTAACTAGTCTCTGTTTATTCTGCAACTCCTGTTTCGAGTTACTAATCTTAGCAACTGAACTAGTATCAAATACTGAGGGGTTGCTATAAACACTAGTAAAGTACACATCAATAACATGTATATCAAATATACTTATGTTCACTTTGCCATCCTTCTTATCTGCCAATCACTTGGGGTAGTTCCGCTTCCAGTGACCAGTCCCTTTGCAGTAGAAACACTTAGTCTCAGGCTTAGGACCAGACTTGGACTTCTTCACTTGAGCAGCAACTTGCTTGTTGTTCTTCTTGAAGTTCCCCTTCTTCCCTCTGCCCTTTTCTTGAAACTAGTGGTCTTGTCTACCATCAACACTTGATGTTTTTCTCGATTTCTACCTTCGTCAATTTCCGCATTACGAAGAGCTTGGGAATCATTTCCGTTATCCCTTGCATATCATAGTTCATCACAAAGTTCTACTAACTTGGTGATGGTGACTAGAGAATTCTGTCAATCACTATCTTATCTGGAAGATTAACTCCCACTTGATTCAAGCGATTGTTGTACTCAGACAATCTGGGCACATGCTCACTAGTTGAGCGATTCTCCTCCATCTTTTAGCTATAGAACTTGTTGGAGACTACATATCTCTCAACTCGGGTATTTGCTTGAAATATTAACTTCAACTCCTGGAACATCTCATATGTTCCATGACGTTCAAAACGTCTTTGAAGTCCCGATTCTAAGCCATTAAGCATGGTGCACTAAACTATCAAGTAGTCATCATATTGAGCTAGCCAAACGTTCATAACGTCTGCATCTGCTCCTGCAATAGGTCCGTCACCTAGAGGTGCATCAAGGACATAATTCTTCTGTGCAGCAATGAGGATAAACCTCAGATCACAGATCCAATCCGCATCATTGCTACTAACATCTTTCAACACAATTTTCTCTAGGAACATATCAAAATAAACACAGGGAAGCAACAACGCGAGCTATTGATCTACAACATAATTTGCAAAATACTACCAGGACTAAGTTCATGATAAATTTAAGTTCAATTAATCATATTACTTAAGAACTCCCACTTAGATAGACATCCCTCTAATCCTCTAAGTGATTACGTGATCCAAATCAACTAAACCATGTCCGATCATCACGTGAGATGGAGTAGTTTCATTGGTGAACATCACTATGTTGATCATATCTACTATATGATTCACGCTCGACCTTTCAGTCTCCGTGTTCCGAGGCCATATCTGTATATGCTTGGCTCATCAATTATAACCTGAGTATTCCGCGTGTGCAACTATTTTGCACCCGTTGTATTTGAACGTAGAGCCTATCACACCCGATCATCACGTGGTGTCTCAGCACGAAGAACTTTC
Source organism: Triticum dicoccoides (assembly GCF_002162155.2). Taxonomy (NCBI): domain Eukaryota; kingdom Viridiplantae; phylum Streptophyta; class Magnoliopsida; order Poales; family Poaceae; genus Triticum; species Triticum dicoccoides. The sequence goes on along the minus strand of NC_041388.1, from coordinate 454,449,505 downwards.
GCAACGGTGCATACTCAAGGAGAACACTTCTTGATAATTTAGTGAGAGATCATCTTATAATGCTACCATCAATCAAAGCAAGATAAGATGCATAAAAGATAAACATCACATGCAATCAATATAAGTGATATGATATGGCCATCATCATCTTGTGCTTGTGATCTCCATCTCCGAAGCACCGTCATGATCACCATCGTCACCGTCGCGACACTTTGATTTCCATCGTAGCATCATTGTCGTCTCGCCAATCTTATGCTTCCAAGACTATCGCTACCGCTTAGTGATAAAGTAAAGCATTACAGCGTGATTGCATTGCATACAATAAAGCGACAACCATATGGCTCCTGCCAGTTGCCGATAACTCGGTTACAAAACATGATCATCTCATACAATAAAATTTAGCATCATGTCTTGACCATATCACATCACAACATGCCCTGCAAAAACAAGTTAGATGTCCTCTACTTTGTTGTTGCATGTTTTACGTGGCTGCTACGGGCTTAAGCAAGAACCAATCTTACCTACGCATCAAAACCACAATGATAGTTTGTCAAGTTGGTGATGTTTTAACCTTTACAAGAACCGGGCGTAGCCACACTCGGTTCAACTAAAGTTGGAGAAACTGTCACCCGCAAGCCACCTATGTGCAAAGCACGTCGGGAGAACCGGTCTCGCGTAAGCGTACGTGTAATGTCGGTCCGGGCCGCTTCGTCCAACAATACCGCCGAACCAAAGTATGACATGCTGGTAAGCAGTATGACTTATATCACCCACAACTCACTTGTGTTCTACTCGTGCATATAACATCAACATATAAAACCTAGGCTCGGATGCCACTGTTGGGTTACGTAGTAATTTCAAAAAAATTCCTACACTCACGCAAGATCATGGTGATGCATAGCAACGAGAGGGGTGAGTATGATCTACGTACCCTTGTAGATCGACAACGGAAGCGTTTGGTTGATGTAGTCGTACGTCTCCACGGCCCGACCGATCAAGCACCGAAACTACGGCACCTCCGAGTTCTAGCACACGTTCAGCTCGATGACGATCCCCGGACTCCGATCCCGCAAAGTGTCGGGGAAGAGTTCCATTAGCATGATGGCGTGGTGACGATCTTGATGTACTACCGTCGCAGGGCTTCGCCTAAGCACCGCTACAATATTATCGAGGACTATGGTGGAAGGGGGCACCGCACACGGCTAAGAATATGATCACGTGGATCAACTTGTGTTCATGGAGTGCCCCTTGCCTCAGTATATAAAGGATGGAGGAGGAGGAGGCCGGCCAAGGCAATTGGTGCGGCCAGGATGTGGAGTCCTACTAGGACTCCAAGTCCTAGTAGGAGTCCACCAAGAGGGGAGGAAGGGAGAAGGAAGTAGAGGAGAAGGAAAGGGGCCGGCCCCCTTTTCCCTAGTCCAATTCGGACTAGGGGGGAGGGGGGCGCAGCAGCCCGTTGGCCCTTTTTCCTCTTCCCACTAAAGCCCATCAAGGCCCATTGCTTCTCCCGTAACTACCCGGTACTCCGAAAAATACCCGAATCACTCGGAACCTTTCCGATGTCCGAATATAGTCGTCCAATATATCGATCTTTACATCTCGACCATTTCAAGACTCCTCGTCATGTCCCCGATCTCATCCGGGACCCCAAACTCCTTCGGCACATCAAAACTCATAAACTCATAATATAACTGTCATTGAAACCTTAAGCGTGCGGACCCTACGGGTTCGAGAACAATGTAGACATGACCGAGACACGTCTCCGGTTAATAACCAATAGCGGGACCTGGATGCCCATATTGGCTCCTACATATTCTATGAAGATCTTTATCGGTCAGACCGCATAATAACATATGTTGTTCCCTTTGTCATCGGTATGTTACTTGCCCGAGATTCGATCGTCGGTATCTCAATACCTAGTTCAATCTCGTTACCGGCAAGTCTCTTTACTCGTTCCGTAATACATCATCCCGCAACTAACTCATTAGTTGCAATGCTTGCAAGGCTTCAGTGATGTGTATTACCAAGAGGGCCCAGAGATACCTCTCCGACAATCGGAGTGACAAATCCTAATCTTGAAATACGCCAACCCAACATGTACCTTTGGAGACACCTGTAGAGCACCTTTATAATCACCCAGTTATGTTGTGACGTTTGGTAGCACACAAAGTGTTCCTCCGGCAAACAGGAGTTGCATAATCTCATAGTCATAGGAACATGTATAAGTCATGAGGAAACCAATAGCAACATACTAAACGATCGGGTGCTAAGCTAATTGAATGGGTCATGTCAATCAGATCATTCAACTAATGATGTGATCCCGTTAATCAAATAACAACTCTTTGTCCATGGTTAGGAAACATAACCATCTTTGATTAACGAGCTAGTCAAGTAGAGGCATACTAGTGACACTCTGTTTGTCTATGTATTCACACATGTATTATGTTTCTCGTTAATACAATTCTAGCATGAATAATAAACATTTATCATGATATAAGGAAATAAATAATAACTTTATTATTGCCTCTAGGGCATATTTCCTTCAGTTTGGATATCGGAAGTGTTCCGGGTGAAATCGGGATTTTACCGGAGTACCGGGAGGTTACCAGACCCCCCCAGGAGGTATATGGGCCTTAGTGGGCCTTAGTGGAAGAAGAGAAGAGGCCGGCGCCCCCCTCCTTCTCTCTCTCTTTTCCCACCTCACAAATCCTATGCCAACTAGGAAAAGGGGGGAGTCCTACTCCGAAGTAGGACTCCTCCTGGCGTGCCTCTCCTGGCCGGCCGGCCCCCTCCCTTGAACCTTTATATACGGAGGCAGGGGCACCCCTAGAGACACAAGTTGATCCACGTGATCATATTCTTAGCCGTGTGCAGTGCCCCCTTCCACCATAGTCCTCGATAATATTGTAGCGGTGCTTAGGCGAAGCCCTGCGACGGTAGTACATCAAGATCGTCACCACACCGTCGTGCTGACGGAACTCTTCCCCGACACTTTGCTGGATCGGAGTCCGGGGATCGTCATCGTGCTGAACGTGTGCTAGAACTCGGAGGTGTCGTAGTTTCGGTGCTTGATCGGTCGGGCCGTGGAGACGTACGACTACATCAACCAAACGCTTCCGTTGTCAATCTACAAGGGTACGTAGATCACACTCTCCCCCTCTCGTTGCTATGCATCACCATGATCTTGCGTGTGCGTAGGAATTTTTTTGAAATTACTACGAAACCCAACAGTGGCATCCGAGCCTAGGTTTTATATGTTGATGTTATATGCACGAGTAGAACACAAGTGAGTTGTGGGCGATATAAGTCATACTGCTTACCAGTATGTCATACTTTGGTTCGGCAGTATTGTTGGACGAAGCGGCCCGGACCGACATTACGCGTACGCTTATGCGAGACCGGTTCTCCCGACGTGCTTTGCACATAGGTGGCTTGCGGGTGACAGTTTCTCCAACTTTAGTTGAACCGAGTGTGGCTACGCCCGGTCCTTGCGAAGGTTAAAACAACACCAACTTGACAAACTATCATTGTGGTTTTGATGCGTAGGTAAGATTGGTTCTTGCTTAAGCCCGTAGCAGCCACGTAAAACATGCAACAACAAAGTAGAGGACGTCTAACTTGTTTTTGCAGGGCATGTTGTGATGTGATATGGTCAAGACATGATGCTAAATTTTATTGTATGAGATGATCATGTTTTGTAACCGAGTTATCGGCAACTGGCAGGAGCCATATGGTTGTCGCTTTATTGTATGCAATGCAATCGCGCTGTAATGCTTTACTTTATCACTAAGTGGTAGAGATAGTCGTGGAAGCATAAGATTGGCGAGACGACAACGATGCTACAATGGAGATCAAGGTGTCGCGCCGGTGACGATGGTGATCATGACGGTGCTTCGGAGATGGAGATCACAAGCACAAGATGATGATGGCCATATCATATCACTTATATTGATTGCATGTGATGTTTATCTTTTATGCATCTTATCTTGCTTTGATTGACGGTAGCATTATAAGATGATCTCTCACTAAATTATCAAGAAGTGTTCTCCCTGAGTATGCACCGTTGTGAAAGTTCTTCGTGCTGAGACACCACGTGATGATCGGGTGTGATAGGCTCTACGTTCAAATACAACGGGTGCAAAACAGTTGCACACGCGGAATACTCAGGTTATACTTGACGAGCCAAGCATATACAGATATGGCCTCGGAACACGGAGACCGAAAGGTCGAGCGTGAATCATATAGTAGAGATGATCAACATAGTGATGTTCACCAATGAAACTACTCCATCTCACGTGATGATCGGACATGGTTTAGTTGATATGGATCACGTAATCACTTAGAGGATTAGAGGGATGTCTATCTAAGTGGGAGTTCTTTAAAGTAATATGGTTAATTGAACTTAAAATTATCATGAACTTAGTACCTGATAATATCTTGCTTGTTTATGTATGATTGTAGATAAATGGCCCGTGTTGTTGTTCCGTTGAATTTTAATGCGTTCCTTGAGAAAGCAAAGTTGAAAGATGATGGTAGCAATTACACGCACTGGGTCCGTAACTTGAGGATTATCCTCATTGCTGCACAGAAGAATTACGTCCTGGAAGCACCGCTGGGTGCCAGGCCTGCTGCTGGAGCAACACCAGATGTTGTGAACGTCTGGCAGAGCAAAGCTGATGACTACTCGATAGTTCAGTGTGCCATGCTTTACGGCTTAGAACTGGGACTTCAACGACGTTTTGAACGTCATGGAGCATATGAGATGTTCTAGGAGTTGAAGTTAATATTTCAAGCAAATGCCCGGATTGAGAGATATGAAGTCTCCAATAAGTTCTATAGCTGCAAGATGGAGGAGAACAGTTCTGTCAGTGAGCATATACTCAAAATGTCTGGGTATAATAATCACTTGATTCAAATGGGAGTTAATCTTCCAGATGATTGCGTCATTGACAGAATTCTCCAATCACTACCACCAAGCTACAAGAGCTTCGTGATGAACTATAATATGCAAGGGATGAATAAGACTATTCCCGAGCTCTTCGCAATGCTGAAAGCTGCGGAGGTAGAAATCAAAAAGGAGCATCAAGTGTTGATGGTCAACAAGACCACTAGTTTCAAGAAAAAGGGCAAAGGGAAGAAGAAGGGGAACTTCAAGAAGAACAGCAAGCAAGTTGCTGCTCAAGAGAAGAAACCCAAGTCTGGACCTAAGCCTGAAACTGAGTGCTTCTACTGCAAGCAGACTGGTCACTGGAAGCGGAACTGCCCCAAGTATTTGGCGGATAAGAAGGATGGCAAGGTGAACAAAGGTATATGTGATATACATGTTATTGATGTGTACCTTACTAATGCTCGCAGTAGCACCTGGGTATTTGATACTGGTTCTGTTGCTAATATTTGCAACTCGAAACAGGGACTACGGATTAAGCGAAGATTGGCTAAGGACGAGGTGACGATGCTCGTGGAAAACGGTTCCAAAGTCGATGTGATCGCAGTCGGCACGCTACCTCTACATCTACCTTCGGGATTAATATTAGACCTAAATAATTGTTATTTGGTGCCAGCGTTAAGCATGAACATTATATCTGGATCTTGTTTGATGCGAGACGGTTATTCATTTAAATCAGAGAATAATGGTTGTTCTATTTATATGAGTAATATCTTTTATGGTCATGCACCCTTGAAGAGTGGTCTATTCTTATTGAATCTCGATAGTAGTAACACGCATATTCATAATGTTGAACCCAAAAGATGCAGAGTTGATAATGATAGTGCAACTTATTTGTGGCACTGCCGTTTAGGTCATATCGGTGTAAAGCGCATGAAGAAACTCCATACTGATGGACTTTTGGAACCACTTGATTATGAATCACTTGGTACTTGCGAACCGTGCCTCATGGGCAAGATGACTAAAACATCGTTCTCCGGTACTATGGAGAGAGCAACAGATTTGTTGGAAATCATACATACAGATGTATGTGGTCCGATGAATGTTGAGGCTCGTGGCGGATATCGTTATTTTCTCACCTTCACAGATGACTTAAGCAGATATGGGTATATCTACTTAATGAAACATAAGTCTGAGACATTTGGAAAGTTCAAAGAATTTCAGAGTGAAGTTGAAAATCATCGTAACAAGAAAACTAAGTTTCTACGATCTTATCGTGGAGGAGAATATTTGAGTTACGAGTTTGGTGTACATTTGAAACAATGAGGAATAGTTTCGCAACTCACGCCACCCGGAACACCACAGCGTAATGGTGTGTCCGAACGTCGTAATCGTACTTTACTAGATATGGTGCGATCTATGATGTCTCTTACTGATTTACCACTATTGTTTTGGGGTTATGCTTTGGAGATGGCCGCATTCACGTTAAATAGGGCACCATCAAAATCCGTTGAGACGACGCCTTATGAACTATGGTTTGGCAAGAAACCAAAGTTGTCGTTTCTGAAAGTTTGGGGCTGCGATGCTTATGTGAAAAAGCTTCAATCTGATAAGCTCGAACCCAAATCGGAGAAATGTGTCTTCATAGGATATCCAAAGGAGACTATTGGATACACCTTCTATCATAGATCCGAAGGCAAGACTTTTGTTGCTAAGTTCGGAAACTTTCTAGAGAAGGAGTTTCTCTCGAAACAAGTGAGTGGGAGGAAAGAAGAACTTGACGAGGTAACTGTACCTGCTCCCTTATTGGAAAGTAGTGCATCACAGAAAATTGTTTCTGTGACACCTACACCAATTAGTGAGGAAGCTAATGATAATGATCATGAAACTTCAGAACAAGATACTACTGTACCTCGTAGATCAACCAGAGTAAGATCCGCACCAGAGTGGAACGGTAATCCTATTCTGGAAGTCATGCTACTAGATCATGATGAACCTACGAATTATGAAGAAGCGATGCTGAGCCCAGATTCCGCAAAATGGCTTGAAGCCATGAAATCTGAGATGGGATCCATGTATGAGAAGAAAGTATGGACTTTGGTTGACTTGCCCAATGATCGGCAAGCAATTGAGAATAAATGGATCTTCAAGAAGAAGACTGACACCGACGGTAATATTACTGTCTACAAAGCTCGACTTGTCACACAAAAGGGTTTCGGCAAGTTCAAGGGATTGACTACGATGAGACCTTCTCACCCATAGCGATGCTTAAGTCTGTCCGAATCATGTTAGCAATTGCCGCATTTTATGATTATGAAATTTGGCAGATGGATGTCAAAACTGCATTCCTGAATGGATTTTTGGAAAAAGAGTTGTATATGATGCAACCAGAAGGTTTTGTCGATCCAAAGGGAGCTAACAAAGTGTGCAAGCTCCAGCGATCCATTTATGGACTGGTGCAAGCCTCTCGGAGTTGGAATAAATGCTTTGATAGTATGATCAAAGCATTTGGTTTTATACAGACTTTTGGAGAAGCCTGTATTTACAAGAAAGTGAGTGGGAGCTCTGTACCATTTCTGATATTATATGTGGATGACATATTACTGATCGGAAATGATATAGAATTTCTGGATAGCATAAAGGGATACTTGAATAAGAGTTTTTCAATGAAAGACCTCGGTGAAGCTGCTTACATATTAGGCATAAAGATCTATAGAGATAGATCAAGACGTTTAATTGGACTTCCACAAAGCACATACCTTGACAAGATTTTGAAGAAGTTCAAAATGGATCAAGCAAAGAAAGGGTTCTTGCCTGTGTTACAAGGTGTGAAGTTGAGTCAGACTCAATGCCCGACCACTGTAGAAGATAGAGAGAAAATGAAAGATGTTCCCTATGGTTCGGCCATAGGCTCTATCATGTATGCAATGATGTGTACCAGACTTGATGTGTGCCTTGCTATAAGTCTAGCAGGGAGGTACCAAAGTAATCCAGGAGTGGATCACTGGACAGCGGTCAAGAACATCCTGAAGTACCTGAAAAGGACTAAGGATATGTTTCTCGTATATGGAGGTGACAAAGAGCTCATCGTAAACAGTTACGTTGATGCAAGCCTTGACACTGATCCGGACGATTCTAAATCGCAAACCGGATACGTGTTTACATTAAATGGTGGAGCTGTCAGTTGGTGCAGTTCTAAACAAAGCGTCGTGGCGGGATCTACGTGTGAAGCGGAATACATAGCTGCTTCGGAAGCAGCAAATGAAGGAGTCTGGATGAAGGAGTTCATATCCGATCTAGGTGTCATACCTAGTGCATCGGGTCCAATGAAAATCTTTTGTGACAATATTGGTGCAATTGCCTTGGCGAAGGAATCCAGATTTCACAAGAGAACCAAGCACATCAAGAGACGCTTCAATTCCATCTGGGATCTAGTCCAGGTGGGAGACATAGAGATTTGCAAGATACATACGGATCTGAATGTTGCAGACCTGTTGACTAAGCCTCTTCCACGAGCAAAACATGATCAGCGCCAAGGCTCCATGGGTGTTAGAATCATTACTGTGTAATCTAGATTATTGACTCTAGTGCAAGTGGGAGACTGAAGGAAATATGCCCTAGAGGCAATAATAAAGTTATTATTTATTTCCTTATATATCATGATAAAAGTTTATTATTCATGCTAGAATTGTATTAACCGGAAACATGATACATGTGTGAATACATAGACAAATAGAGTGTCACTAGTATGCCTCTACTAGACTAGCTTGTTAAACAAAGATGGTTATGTTTCCTAACCATGGACAAAGAGTTGTCATTTGATTAACAGGATCACATCATTAGTTGAATGATCTGATTGACATGACCCATTCCATTAGCTTAGCACCCGATCGTTTAGTATGTTGCTATTGCTTTCTTCAGGACTTATACATGTTCCTATGACTATGAGATTATGCAACTCCCGTTTGCCAGAGGAACACTTTGTGTGCTACCAAACGTCACAACGTAACTGGGTGATTATAAAGGAGCTCTACAGGTGTCTCCAAAGGTACATGTTGGGTTGGCGTATTTCGAGATTAGGATTTGTCACTCCGATTGTCGGAGAGGTATCTCTGGGCCCTCTCGGTAATGCACATCACATAAGCCTTGCAAGCATTGCAACTAATGAGTTAGTTGCGGGATGATGTATTACAGAACGAGTAAAGAGACTTGCCGGCAATGAGATTGAACTAGGTATGGGATACCGACGATCGAATCTCGGGCAAGTAACATACCGATGACAAAGGGAACAACGTATGTTGTTATGCGGTCTGACCGATAAAAGATCTTCGTAGAATATGTAGGAGCCAATATGAGCATCCAGGTTCCGCTATTGGTTATTGACCGGAGACGTGTCTCGGTCATGTCTACATTGTTCTCGAACCCGTAGGGTCCGCACGCTTAAGGTTACGATGACAGTTATATTATGAGTTTATGCATTTTGATGTACCGAAGGTTGTTAGGAGTCCCGGATGTGATCACGGACATGACGAGGAGTCTCTAAATGGTCGAGACATAAAGATCGATATATTGGAAGCCTATGTTTGGATATCGGAAGTGTTCCGGGTGAAATCGGGATTTTACCGGAGTACCGGGAGGTTACCGGAACCCCCCTGGGAGGTATATGGGCCTTAGTGGGCCTTAGTGGAAGAAGAGAAGAGGCAGCCAGGGCTGGGCCGCGCGCCCCTCCACCCCTAGTCCGAATAGGACAAGGAGAGAGGGGGCCGATGCCCCCCTCCTTCTCTCTCTCTTTTCCCACCTCACGAATCCTATTCCAACTAGGAAAAGGGGGGAGTCCTACTCCCAGAGTAGGACTCCTCCTGGCGCACCTCTCCTGGCCGGCCGGCCCCCCTCCCTTGAACCTTTATATACGGAGGCAGGGGCACCCCTAGAGACACAAGTTGATCCACGTGATCATATTCTTAGCCGTGTGCGGTGCTCCCTTCCACCATAGTCCTCGATAATATTGTAGCGGTGCTTAGGCGAAGCCCTGCGACGGTAGTACATCAAGATCGTCACCACACCGTCGTGCTGACGGAACTCTTCCCCGACACTTTGCTGGATCGAGTACGGGGATCGTCATCGAGCTGAACGTGTGCTAGAACTCAGAGGTGCCGTAGTTTCGGTGCTTGATCGGTCGGGCCGTGGAGACGTACGACTACATCAACCAAATGCTTCTGTTGTCAATCTACAAGGGTACGTAGATCACACTCTCCCCCTCTCGTTGCTATGCATCACCATGATCTTGCGTGTGCATAGGAAATTTTTTGAAATTACTACGAAACCCAACACGTTAAGCATGAACATTATATCTGGATCTTGTTTGATGCGAGACGGTTATTCATTTAAATCAAAGAATAATGGTTGTTCTATTTATATGAGTAATATCTTTTATGGTCATGCACCCTTCAAGAGTGTGTCTATTCTTATTAAATCTCGATAGTAGTGACACACATATTCATAATGTTGAAACCAAAAGATGCAGAGTTGATAATGATAGTGCAACTTATTTGTGGCACTACCGTTTGGGTCATATCGGTGTAAAGCGCATGAAGAAACTCCATACTAATGGGCTTTTGGAACCACTTGATTATGAATCACTTGGTACTTGCGAACCGTGCCTTATGGGTAAGATGACAAAAACACCGTTCTCCGGTACTATGGAGAGAGCAACAGATTTCTTGGAAATCATACATACAGATGTATGTGGTCCGATGAATGTTGAGGCTCGTGGTGGATATCGTTATTTTCTCACCTTCACAGATGACTTAAGCAGATATGGGTATATCTACTTAATGAAACATAACTCTGAAACATTTGAAAAGTTCAAAGAATTTTAGAGTGAAGTTGAAAATCATCGTAACAAGAAAATAAAATTCCTGCGATCTGATCGTGGAGGAGAATATTTGAGTTACGAGTTTGGTGTACATTTGAAACAATGCGGAATAGTTTCTCAACTCACACCACCCGGAACACCACAGCGTAATGGTGTGTCCGAACGTCGTAATCGTACTTTACTAGATATGGTGCGATCTATGATGTCTCTTACTGATTTACCGCTATCGTTTTGGGGTTATGCTCTAGAGACGGCCGCATTCACGTTAAATAGGGCACCATCAAAATCCGTTGAGACGACGCCTTATGAACTATGGTTTGGCAAGAAACCAAAGTTGTCGTTTCTGAAAGTTTGGGGTTGCGATGCTTATGTGAAAAAGCTTCAACCTGATAAGCTCGAACCCAAATCGGAGAAATGTGTCTTCATAGGATATCCAAAGGAAACTATTGGATACACCTTCTATCACAGATCCGAAGGCAAAACTTTTGTTGCTAAATTCGGAAACTTTCTAGAGAAGGAGTTTCTCTCGAAACAAGTGAGTGGGAGGAAAGTAGAACTTGATGAGGTAATTGTACCTGCTCCATTATTGGAAAGTAGTACATCACAAAAACCAGTTTCTGTGACACCTACACCAATTAGTGAGGAAGCTAATGATGATGATCATGAAGCTTCAGAACAAGATACTACTGAACCTCGTAGATCAACCAGAGTAAGATCCGCACCAGAGTGGTACGGTAATCCTGTTCTAGAAGTCATGCTACTAGATCATGATGAACCTACAAACTATGGAGAAGCGATGGTGAGCCCAGATTCCGCAAAATGGCTTGAAGCCATGAAATCTGAGATGGGATCCATGTATGAGAAGAAAGTATGGACTTTGGTTGACTTGCCCAATGATCGACAAGCAATTGAGAATAAATGGATCTTTAATAAGAAGACTGACGCTGACGGTAATGTTACTGTCTACAAAGCTCGACTTGTCGCAAAAGGTTTTCGACAAGTTCAAGGGATTGACTACGATGAGACCTTCTCACCCGTAGCGATGCTTAAGTCTGTCTGAATCATGTTAGCAATTGCCGCATTTTATGATTATGAAATTTGGCAGATGGATGTCAAAACTGCATTCCTGAATGGATTTCTACAAGAAGAGTTATATATGATGCAACCGGAAGGTTTTCTCGATCCAAAGGGAGCTAACAAAGTGTGCAAGCTCCAGCGATCCATTTATGGACTGGTGCAAGCCTCTCGGAGTTGGAATAAACGCTTTGATAGTGTGATCAAAGCATTTGATTTTGTACAGACTTTTGGAGAAGCCTGTACTTACAAGAAAGTGAGTGGGAGCTCTGTAGCATTTCTGATATTATATGTAGATGACATATTACTAATCGGAAATGATATAGAATTTCTGGATAGCATAAAGGGATACTTGAATAAGAGTTTTTCAATGAAAGACCTCAGTGAAGCTTCTTACATATTGGGCATTAAGATCTATAGACACAGATCAAGATGCTTAATTGGACTTTCACAAAGCACATATCTTGACAAAGTTTTGGAAAAGTTCAAAATGGATCAAGCAAAGAAAGGATTCTTGCCTGTGTTACAAGGTGTGAAATTGAGTAAGACTCAATGCCCGACCAATGCAGAAGATAGAGAGAAAATGAAAGATGTTCCCTATGCTTCAGCCATAGGCTCTATCATGTATGCAATGCTGTGTACCAGACCTGATGTGTGTCTTGCTATAAGTCTAGTAGGCAGGTACCAAAGTAATCCAGGAGTGGATCACTGGATAGCGGTCAAGAACATCCTGAAATACCTGAAGAGGACTAAGGATATGTTTCTCATATATGGAGGTGACAAAGAGCTCATCGTAAATAGTTACGTTGATGCAAGCTTTGACACTGATCCGGACGATTCTAAATCGCAAACCGGATACGTGTTTACATTAAACGGTGGAGCTGTCAGTTGGTGCAGTTCTAAACAAAGCGTTGTGGCAGGATCTACATGTGAAGCGGAGTACATAGCTGCTTCGGAAGCAGCAAACGAAGGAGTCTGGATGAAGGAGTTCATATCCGATCTAGGAGTCATACCTAGTGCATCGGGTCTAATGAAAATCTTTTGTGACAATACTGGTGCAATTGCCTTGGCAAAGGAATCCAGATTTCACAAGAGAACCAAGCACATCAAGAGACACTTCAATTCCATCCGGGATCTAGTCCAGGTGGGAGACATAGAGATTTTCAAGATACATACGGATCTGAATGTAGCAGACCCGTTGACTAAGCCTCTTCCACGAGCAAAACATGATCAGCACCAAAGCTCCATGGGTGTTAGAATCATTACTGTGTAATCCAGATTATTGACTCTAGTGCAAGTGGGAGACTGAAGGAACAATGCCCTAGAGGCAATAATAATGTTATTATTTTATTTCCTTATATCATGATAAATGTTTATTATTCATGCTAGAATTGTATTATCCAGAAACATAATACTTGTGTGAATACATAGACAAACCAAACGTCACTAGTATGCCTCTACTTGACTAGCTCATTAATCAAAGATGGTTATGTTTCCTAACCATAGACATGTGTTGTCATTTGATTAACGGGATCACATTATTAGGAGAATGATGTGATTGACATGACCCATTCCATTAGCTTAGCACCCGATCGTTTAGTATGTTGCTATTGCTTTCTTCATGACTTATACATGTTCCTATGACTATGAGATTATGCAACTCCCGTTTACCGGAGGAACACTTTGTGTGCTACCAAACGTCACAACGTAACTGGGTGATTATAAAGAAGCTCTACAGGTGTCTCCAAAGGTACATGTTGGGTTGGCGTATTTCGAGATTAGGATTTGTCACTCCGATTGTCGGAGAGGTATCTCTGGGCCCTCTCGGTAATGCACATCACATAAGCCTTGCAAGCATTTTAACTAATGAGTTAGTTGCGAGATGATGTATTACGAAACGAGTAAAGAGATTTGCTGGTAATGAGATTGAACTAGGTATTGAGATACCGACGATCGAATCTCGGGCAAGTAAAATACCGATGACAAAGGGAACAACGTATGTTGTTATGCGGTCTGACCGATAAAGATCTTCATAGAATATGTAGGAGCCAATATGAGCATCCAGGTTCCGCTATTGGTTATTGATCGGAGACGTGTCTCGGTCATGTCTACATTGTTCTCGAACCCGTAGGGTCCGCACACTTAAGGTTTCGATGACAGTTATATTATGAGTTTATGAGTTTTGATGTACCGAAGTTAGTTCGGAGTCCCGGATGTGAACACGGACATAACAAGGAGTCTCGAAATGGTCGAGACATAAAGATTGATATATTAGACGGCTATATTCGGACACCGGAAGTGTTCCGGGTGATTTCGAAGAAAACCGGAGAGCCGAAGGGTTACCGGAACCCTACCGGGAGAAGTAATGGGCCATATGGGCCTTAGTGGAGAGAGAGAGGGGCAGCCAGGGTGGGCCGCGCACCTCCTCCCCCCTGGTCCGAATTGGACTAGGAGAGGGGGGCGGCGCCCCCCTTTCCTTCTCCCTCCCCACTTCCTTCCCCCTCCTAGTAGGAGTCCTACTCCTACTAGGAGGATGACTCCTCCTGGCGCGCCAATAGGGGCCGGCCGGCCTCCTCCCCTTGCTCCTTTATATATGGGGGCAGGGGCACCCCTAGACAGACAAGTTGATCCACGTGATCATATTCTTAGCCGTGTGCGGTGCCCCCTTCCATCATAATCCTCGATAATATTGTAGCGGTGCTTAGGCGAAGCCCTGCGACGGTAGTACATCAAGATCGTCACCACGCCGTCGTGCTGACGGAACTCTACCCCGACACTTTGCTGGATCGGAGTCCGGGGATCGTCATCGAGCTGAACATGTGCTAAAACTCGAAGGTGTCGTAGTTTCGGTGCTTGATCGGTCGGGCCGTGAAGACGTACGACTACATCAACCGCGTTGTGCTAACGCTTCCGCTGTCGGTCTACAAGGGTACGTAGATCACACTCTCCTCTCTCGTTGCTATGCATCACCATGATCTTGCGTGTGCGTAGGAAAATTTTGAAATTACTACGTTCCCCAACAGGGCCACCTATCCCGGAGGGCCCCATGGGCTAAAGTGGGAGGGGAACCAGCCCCTGGTGGGCTGGTGCGCCCCCCATGGGCCTCCCCCTGCGCCTAGGGTTGGAAACCCTAGGGGTGGGGAGCGCTCCACTTGGCTTGGGGGGCAAGTCCCCCTTGCCCCCCCCTTGGAGATCCCATCTCCTAGGGCCGGCACCCCCCTAGGGGTCCTATATATAGTGGGGGGAGGGAGGGCAGCCGCACCAAGTCTCTGGCGTCTCCCTCTCCCCACGTAACACCTCTCTCTCTCTCGTTGGAGCTTGGCGAAGCCCTGCCGAGATCACCGCTGCTTCCACCACCACGCCGTCGTGCTGCTGGATCTCCATCAACCTCTCCTTCCCCTTGCTGGATCAAGAAGGAGGAGACGTCTTCCCTAACCGTACGTGTGTTGAACGCGGAGGTGTCGTCCGTTCGGCGCTCGGTCATCGGTGACGAGTACGACTCCATCAACCTCGTTCTCTTGAACGCTTCCGCTCGCGATCTACAAGGGTATGTAGATACACTCCCCTCTCCCTCGTTGCTAGATGACTCCATAGATTGATCTTGGTGATGCGTAGAAAATTTTAAAATTCTGCTACGTTCCCCAACAAGTAGTTGTATGGAGAGTACTGCACGCCGGCGAAGGTGGGCGAGGGCGTGCGCTGGGCCGGGTGATCATGGGGGAAGGTGATGTTGGGTTGAACCCACCGTGTGCGTCCCCGTCGGCGTAGCCCAGCGACGGCGTGCATCCCCAGGGTTGCGACGACGACGAGAAGCCGACCGAAAAACCGACGCTTTGCTGGCTCCAGGGCGCGTACTGGGCATGCCCCCCGGGAGGATTCATCATCCCCACGCGAGCCGCCTCGGCTTGTTCGACCGCAGCCGCAGCCGCGAGCGTCGTGTTGTCCCTGGCCTTCTTGGCGTTGGCCCTGTTCCGCCGGTCGGTGGTGACGGCCTCCCGACGCTGGACTTCCGCCCTCCAGTCGGCGTTGGACATGCCCGACGGCTTGGACGGCGGCGCCCTCAGCTTCCTTTGTTTCGGCTGGGCGGCGGCGGTCGCAACCGTCACGGCGTGGGGGATCACGTATTTCTTCGGCGGCATGGTTGCCGGCGAGGGGAGAAGGAGGAAGATTGGCGGGAGGAATGGAGAAAATGAGAGGGAAGCCGGGGAGGAAGCGGGAAGAAACGGCGGGAAAAGGCTCTCCTCTCGCCGACAGAGAGGCCCCACGCCCCTTTTCGCTTGTGCCGGCGCCCCCAAGCGCCCTAGCGCGCCGGGTTCGGCTCGGATGCGCCGGCTGTTATTTCGGCCCAACCCAGCAAAAAACTAAGTCCTGTAGACGCGACTGGGCCGATTTTCGCCTGTCAGCGCTAAAAATTTGTCTGAGGATGGTTTGTTGGGAGCGCGGCTGGAGATGCTCTTAGCTAGCACAAGCAGCTTTGTTGTTTAGCCATCAGAGAGTGAATTTTGTGCTCCTGGGCTAGCTTGCACTCTTTAGTTAGATTAGGAAATTTGGAAAAACATATTTTTCAAGTTCCAAAAAATCCTGAAACAAAGCGTGACGACATGCACCTGCAAGTTTTTGTGAGAAAATATAATTTACTTCGTGTATTCTTCTATGCCCTCCTCAACTATATCACTTTTTGTGACCGCAAGATGATCTGCAAAAAAAATGTTGTACTACTGAAATTTAGTCGTATGAAATATATATATATATATATCATAAAATTACCTCGGATGAAGAAAACTTATTCTGCACCCTGGGTGATGAATAGTAACACTAAGATCGCGCTATTCGTCATCCTGGGTGAGGAATTATTATTCTTCACCCCCTTTATTTTACCATCAATGCACCGTACTTTTACATTCCGTAAAAGAACCATAAAAAAATATATAATCGCCGTTAAAATATATTTTGTGTTATGTAAAATTACAAGCGTAAAAATATAGTCTAAAATACACATAAACTGCAAATTTTCTTGTTTTATGACCTATATTTTTATTTTCTTATGTCAAATTTTACGTAGTGAATCAATAAGAATATAATTATTTGAATTCCACACGTAATTTAATTATGAAATGATCGTAAGATAACTCGGGTGAAGAAAACTTATTCTGCATCCTGGGTGATGAATCGCGCTATTCGTCACCCTGGGTGAGAAATTGTTATTCTTCACCCATTTTATTTTACCATCAATGCACCGTAATTTTACGTTCCGTAAGTTTTGTCTTATTTCCGACGCAAAAAAGGACCGTAAGAAAATATATAATCGCCGTTAAAAAATATTTTATGTTATGTAAAATTACAAACGTAAAAACATAGTTTAAAATACACATAAACTGCAAATTTTCTTGTTTTATGACCTATATTTTTATTTTCTTATGTCAAATTTTACGTAGTGAATCAATAAGAATGTAACTATTTGAATTCCACACATAATTTAATTATGAAATGATCGTAAGATTACCTCGGGTGAAGAAAACTTATTCTCCACCCTGGATGATGAATAGCACTATATATATACTACTCTTTTCAAGAGAATTTAAAATATATGCAAATTTTCAAGAGAATTACTACTACATACTACTCCTTCGTCTCATAATATAAAAGCCTTTTTTACACTAACTAGTACTTCCTCTGTTTCTAAATATTTATCTTTTCAAATATTTCAAATAAACTGCCACATACAGATGTATATAGACATATTTTAAAATGTAGATTCACTCATTTTACTTCATATCTACTAGTTATTTATTGAAATCTCTAGAAATACAAATATTTAGGAGCGGAGGGAGTAGATGATTTTGCACGAACTCTGCTAGAAAGAGCTGCATTTCCGTGGGAACAAAACCAAAAAAACCGGCGGCTTTGTGCCACAGGCAGCGCATAGGGCCCACGAGACAGAGACGCTAACCAAGTCGCCCGTGTTGTTTAACATTAGCAAGCAGCTTTGTTGTTTAAGCCATCAGCCTGCTATACGACACGAGTGGGCGGACGGCGACGTTGGCGAAGAAGACGAGAGCAGGGCAGGCACCCAGCAACCAGCTAGCTAGCCGGCAATGGCGCTGCCGGCGCCGAGGTGGCTCCGGCGGGAGGTGCTCGTGGGGCTCGCGCTCGGGCAGTTCGTCTCGCTGCTTATCACCTCCACCGGCTTCTCCTCCTCCGAGCTCGCCCGCCGAGGTACGTGCGCGTTGCCGGACGGCTACTCCGCCGTCTACTCCGCAATGCCATTTTGCCTGGTCTACTTATGGATTATCTTGGTATTTGACATTAGTTAGGACCTAGCTTGACAGGGAATTGCCTCTGTCACCATTCATAATTTCGTGACAACATCTACTCCCTTTGTTCACTTTTGTAAGACGTTTAAGACAGCTGAAATTGAACTGTTTTAGGTGTTGTCTTAAAAGCATAAAACGTTTTACAAAAGTGAACGGAGGGAGTACTGAATTCTAGCACACCACTCTGAAAGAAACTCTGAACAAAAGGAAAAATTATTGGTTCCAGTTCTCATGTGTTTAGGCCAAAAAGGAAAAATTGTAGTGCAACACGAGCATTTATTTGGCTTATCGCTTATTCTCGTTTGCTTCTGTTCTCTGCTACCCTCTGTGAGCAAAAATGGAAGATGGTTAAACTGCGAGTGGAGGCTTGCAGTGTTATGATCATGCCTGCTTTTTCAGGCGTCAATGCGCCGACGTCGCAGTCCCTGCTGAACTACATCCTCCTCGCGCTTGTCTACGGAGGAATTATGATTTACAAACGGCAACTTCTGACGGTACGTATGGTGCCGCCTTTTACTGTCCAAAAGAGATGCTTCGATGCTAACTTGGTTCAGATTTTAATCCTGACAAGTGAATAACAGCCATAATTTGCTATACCCAGTTCTTATGCTCTAGTAAAATGAAATCTCCAAAAACCCAACTGGATTTTTCCTGATTTTCTGCGTGTGCGATGCGCGTTTAGTGCATCTTATCCCCCCTGTTGCCCAGGACAGGGATAGCTATGCATATTCTGATTCTGCTGCTCTTCACAAGTTGTTCATGCTGTTCCTTCATCACCAAGTTGTCCATGCGGCGAGACGCAACGACGCAAAAAATCGTGAATGTTCCTATCAGCAAAATCCCTGAAAACGAACGTTTTCTTCCACATTCTGTTTTCTGCAGGTGAAATGGTACTACTACTTGATCCTCAGCATCGTCGACGTGGAGGCTAACTACATCGGTACGACCAACGCAGCTACCGTTACTGAAATCAATGATATCTCAGTTCATCTAGTTTTTCATCACAATGGGTAATCAAGGCGCTGAAATTGGCTTTGCTTTTTAACTGTTCATTCATAAAAGTCGTGAAGGCTTACCAGTACACGTCCCTGACGAGCGTGATGCTCCTGGACTGCTGGGCGATCCCCTGCGTCCTCTTCCTCACCTGGATCTTCCTCAAGACGAAGTACGGGCTGAGGAAGCTGTTCGGCGTCGGGATCTGTGTGGCTGGCGTCGTGCTGGTGGTCTTCTCCGATGTGCACGCCTCTGAACGAAAATCAAGTAAGAACAATAATATCATATGGGAGTCTTCAGTCCTCACACAACTATCACAATTGAGGGGATTACGCCGCTGGTAGCTTACAGCTCCAACTCATGTAAATAGTTCTAACATTACATGATCTTGGAATGTCCTGCAGAAGGACCCAGCCCCTTGAAAGGTGATATGCTTGTCATCGCCGGGGCCACGCTTTACGCCGTCAGCAATGTCACCGAGGTATCAACAAAACGTCATCTGTCAGCCCAAGTGTATGTACATGGGTGGAAAATACATTGAAGGTTTGGTTTCTACAACATTTCAGGAGTATATTGTCAAGAAAAGCAGCAGGATTGAGGTGATGGCGATGCTAGGTGTTTTTGGAGCAATTATAAGTGGCATACAGATGTATCCTTTGGCTTATTGCAATCATGAACTGTACTTTCTTCGGTGGCGCTTCAACTTAATTTGACAGATAAGAGAAGAAACTGTATTTTGTTGGCAGTCAAGACACATCGAACTACATATATTGATGTGAGGACCAAGGAAGTAGTGAAACCGGAAAGTTTTAGGCTATAAACCTTACCGTTTTGTTGAACTTTCTGTTACCTAATATGCATTTTGGAAATTGGAATGCTACACCCTTGACATTACAACAGAAGCATACTTGAGCGGGAAGAACTTAGATCGACGGAATGGAATGCCAGCGCAGTGAGTCTCCTGAGCTTTAGTCATTCCAATTTGGGGTCATCAAACTGAACCAACCACAGTCATAGACAATTACAGGATTTCTTTTTTAGGGACAATTATTGTTTCTTTGTCTGAACTTTAGATTCTAACTAATAGTAGAGCACAGAGAAAATGAAGTATGAACTTGTTGGAATGTTGTTGGGCCATACAAAACCTTCCAAATCTTATCAGAGGTTGAATGT
This sequence comes from Triticum dicoccoides, assembly GCF_002162155.2. Taxonomy (NCBI): domain Eukaryota; kingdom Viridiplantae; phylum Streptophyta; class Magnoliopsida; order Poales; family Poaceae; genus Triticum; species Triticum dicoccoides. The sequence goes on along the minus strand of NC_041388.1, from coordinate 454,429,191 downwards.
TAAGCATCTGTCATCCAACTGAAAACTTTGCTATATCCAAACTTCCAGTGATGCCAGCAAATTTCAAGGCATTGCAGCATGCTATTAGAGATTCACCACGCCGATAATATGTAATCAAAATTATAGTTGTGACACTGACCTTCTGTATCCTTTCAGGTGCTCCCTTTTATTGGATTTGCACTAGCAATGTTCCTGTTCTACTCCACAGTGCCTATTATCCTGAAGGTAGATCACTATTCTCTTGTGGTCAAATTCATGACTGTCCTGAAATATTTTTGCTAGAGTTCAGTTCATATTTGATTTGTTTCAGATATGTGGCGCAACCATGCTGAACCTATCACTTCTGACCTCCGACATGTGGGCCGTTCTAATCCGTATCTTTGCTTACCATGAGAAGGTTTGTGCACACCCAATTCTATCTTGGGACAGGGGATTTTTTTTTCAGATTCCTTCTTAAAATTGATTTGTTTACTGTGGAATTCACGCGTTTCAAACAAGGCCCTAACTGAACTGATGGGAGCAAAAAATTTGGGCATCTGCAGGTCGATTGGATGTACTTTGTTGCTTTTGCTGGCACTGCAATTGGTCTCATCATCTACTCATACAAGTACTGTTTTCTTCAGCTGATGCCCCCCCGTAAACATTCATGATAGCTACTACCTGCATCTACCCTGACAGTGTCACAAGCTCACAACTGACCACTAGAACTATTGCAAGCAGGGGCTCCAGGGAGGCTGCCGAGGACACTGCACAGGTCGCAGGCGCAACTGACGAGGAGGCAGCGACAGAGAACCGCACGGCAGAGCGAGTTCCTGGTGCTGGAGAAGATGATGGACCAGACTCAAACAAGTCCCCGTCGGAAGCAGCTACCTCAAGGTAGCAGGTGACGGTCTGCTGCCAACTTGGCATGTGACTGAACATGTATAAAATAGGATTATGAGTTTTCACAGGTTCACTGCACAGGGTGTATACTGGTTCATTCTACAATTGTTATGTAAACATGGAGCAATAATGGTATTGGTAAAGGTTTTGTGATCTTTTGCTAATCATGAGTTGAGAACTTTGTCAAATTTGAAAAACTCAAGAAGTCATTCCAGATTTAGCAAATGAAGGATATCTGAACTGGACAGCAAATTCCGCATGCTGGGACTGAACCATCAAACTAGCTCGCAATTCGAAGCATCACCAAAGATGATACTGCACAGAAAAAATTGATACACATCCAGTGATGAAAACCAGATTGTTAAATAGCAAACATGTCTGAACATTGATGGATTTGTTAACAAACCATTAATTAGCTATTTAGCTATTCTCACACTGTTTTCCTGACATAACTAATATCCTGACAAACCATCCACTGAACTAACAAAATGTAGAACTGTAACACGCCACTCACAAAGACTGCATTAGTAACAAATATCTAGACACAGTGAAATGTCATAATTTTTTCTATACGGTATCCAGGAAGCTTCAAACTGGTCACGAAACATAAATCATTGGTATTGACCTCAATCAGAGCTCACATCAACACCTCTTTTTGATAGGAAATCCTTTGCCTCCATGATATCCTGCATAGTTGGTCGAGCTCAAAGAATTATAAATGGGAAGAAAAAACATGTGATGTACAGAAAACTTCAAAGTTTCAAGATCAGGTGGCTTGGTTTTCTTTGTAGTGACCATTATGAAAATTCATACAATGATACACATAAGGTACAAATAAACTTATGAAGTTTTCAGAGTTTGCCTTGTTTCCTTTCTGCATAATACCTTGAATCTCGTTATGCCAGCAGAAAACCAAGAGAAAAGATAATAGACAATGCACAGGTGTGGAACTAAAACAGGAAATAACAAAGGATGCAAGTTCTAGAGACTACTAGCTTTCAAAATGGAAATAAGACTGCAGACAAAAAGGAAAATTAGGCTGCTAGGACTACGTCAGCTACCTGCTGTAGTAATACCGCTTCTTGAGGGCAGGTTGGGAAGAACATGAGCCCATATCCAACCATAAAAAGGCCATAACATCCAAGCGCCACTACCAAGTAGATGGGAAGCTACAACAACAAAAGCCACAAGCAAACATCATAATTAAAAGGAGCATGTCTTCATGACATTAGGAGTGAAAAATTTTAATGTCACTCACCAACCAAGTAAAACTGCGAGGGACTGTCGAGGTTTCAAGGAGCGCAACCCAGACGGCGGAGATTGCCGCCAGCACCGCGATGATCTTGAATATGTGCTTCATCTAAAAATATAGCGCTCGTCTGCCATTAATCAAAAGAGCGAATGAGAACTAGCACGGCCAGTTTACGTCCTGATTTCCTAGAGCAGGCAGTAGGCCGTCAGGTAAACTGTAGCAGCATCTATTATATCTTCATATTTTGCCTACTGGCTGAACAGAGACTCTGACTTGTGTTACTGGAACATGTACAATACAGTTTCTAGGAAATATTTTTGATTAAGTTCCGAGCTAATTAATTAGATATATACCACCCGTACAGTACATAATTACATTGGATTATACATAAAGAAACTATACGCTGTAGCTATCTAGCAGAAATTCAATACATGTCTTGGGGCCTCTTTGATTCGTAGGATTTTAAAAATGTAGGAATAGGAAAAGTATAGGGTTGGAGTGGCATGCCCACTTGAATCCTATAGGATTAGCAATGAGTGTTTGATGTCACAGAAAAAACAAAGGAATTGTAAAAAGAGGTTGAAGTGGATGTTAGGTTTCCTATGAAATGTAGTACAAAATATTCCATAGGAAAAATTCCTATGGAATCTAATCCTATGAATCAAAGGACCAACATAGGAAAAAATCCTAAGGATTTCAATCCTCTAGAAATCCTATAAAATTCCTTTGAATCAAAGAAGCCCCAAGATTGTAAATCTAACACAGAAACAATTTTATGTGCTGCCCACTAGAACAGGATCATGAATCCAGCAACAATTGAGCACCAATGTTACTCCCTCTAGCTACAACCAGATCGAGAAATCGTACAGAAGCACTAATTCCATCAGAGGCAAAAGTACAGACGCTAGTACACCAGACGGATCCATCCAACCCAAGTTAACCAAGAATCAAGAGGAGACGGGGAAGGAGGGAGATCGCTTACGGGGCTGACGCCTGTGGACTGTGGCGGTGCTGACGGCGAGGAGCGAGATCTCGTCGACCTTGGCGTGGAAGACGGCGAGCTGCGACGAGGAGCCGAGGTTGAGGCGTCGGAGCTGGTTCGCGGGCGGAGGCGAGGGCGACTCCGAACCCGCGCTGGATCCGCGTGTGGCTGCCCGGCTCGTACAGCGCTGGCGTCTCCCCGCGGCCGGCGACCGATGTGCAGAGGTGGTTGTCCGGGACGGGGCGACGGCGGCGAGGCCTTCTGGGCTCTGCTCGCTGCTGGGCCGGGCCTGCGTGAGACGGATGCTATCTGAGCCCACGGGCTCAGACCGCTGCGGAGTCGTCCGGATTGAGCCCCTATTCTCTGTATTGTAGAAACACAGATTGAAAGAGGTAGGGTAGAAGCACTTGCTGTAACTTTGGGTTATAACAATAGTTTCGCTATAGATAGCCAAGGGAGGAGTGGAGGCATTGGTATTTTTTGAAACAACCCAATAAAAATGGAGATTTTGGGTTACTCTGTTTACCATATTGATTGCTCGATCCAAGAACCCGGAAAAGATCCGTGGCGTCTTACTTGTGTGTACGGGGAAGCGCAAACTCATATGAGACACCAAACGTGGACAGTGCTGAAAAATATTAGTAGCCTAAGCGCCCTGCCATGGCTTTGCATCGGTGATTTTAATGAGGTCCTACATCCGGATGAACACGAAGGGGTGGGACAACGCAGCAACGCCCAGATTCAGGGTTTTCGAGACACTATTGACGTGTGCATGTTGATGGATTTGGGGTATAGAGGCCGCTTCTGGACTTTCGAGAAGAGAGTGGCCGGCGGCACTTTTACCCGTGTCAGATTGGATAGGGCCCTGGGGTCGGCGGAGTGGAGTGCTCAGTTTCCACTAGCAAGCTTGTCCCATCTAATAGCTGCAACATCGGACCATTGCCCTATTTTCTTGGAGATAAACGACAGTAATACGCCTCCGGGACGAAAAGATTTTCGGTATGAGACCATGTGGGAAACTCACGAGAATTGGCAGGAAACCATCATGGAAAAATGGAGCTCCAAACATTCGGGACACACCGTCGCGGAGATTAGACGCAAACTGGCTGACCTAGCTACAGATCTGTCAAGATGGAACCGGGATACTTTTCGCAGCGTGCGGAAGGAAATACGAGCACTAAAGGTAGAGTTGGACCGCTTGCGTGGAGACCCATCGCGGACTGGACCTTCACATGTGGAAATAAAAATTAATGACAAACTGGTGGAGCTATACCACCGGGAGGAGTTGATGTGGCGACAAAGGTCCAGGATCGAGTGGCTTGCTGCGGGAGATAAGAACACACGGTTTTTTCATCTTCGAGCCAGTATCCGACGCAAAAATAATATGGTTAAGGCTTTGGCATGTTCATTGGGAGTGCTCATCGATGATCCAGGAGAGCTAAGAGAGATGGTTAAGGACTTTTACCAAACTTTGTACACATCAGAAGGAGTCACTGGGCTACAGGAAGTTATGGCGCATGTCCCTGTTAAGGTGACGGCAGGTATGAATGAGACTCTTTGTGCTCCGTACACGAACGAAGAGGTAAAGATGGCTCTTTTCCAAATGTTTCCAACGAAGTCACCAGGACCGGATGGGTTCCCGACTCATTTTTACCAGAGACACTGGCCCATATGCAGAGAGGAGATCACGAGAGCGGTCCTCAGAATTGTTAGAGGGGAGGAAAGTGCGGAGAGTATTAATGATACTATTTTGGTGCTAATACCAAAGGTAATGAACCCAACTCTGCTATCTCAGTTTCGTCCAATAAGCTTGTGCAATGTCCTATACAAGATTGCTTCAAAGGTGGTGGCGAACAGACTAAAGCAAATACTCCCTGACATCATCTCTGAGGAACAATCAGCGTTCGTCCCGGGAAGGCTAATTACAGACAATATCATATGTGCATATGAGTGTCTACATTTTATGAAGCGGTCTAGAGCAAAGACTAATAGCACATGTGCTCTCAAGCTGGATATGATGAAAGCATATGATCGTTTGGAATGGCCATATTTGAGGGCTATTATGGCCAAGCTGGGAATTGCACAGACATGGATTGACATAGTGATGAATATGGTATCTTCTGTTTCTTTCTCAGTTCTTTTCAATGGAGAGAAATTAGAGCAGTTCAAGCCTACAAGAGGCATTCGACAGGGAGACCCTATCTCCCCTTACCTGTTTTTGATTGCAGCGGAGGGCCTTTCGTGCCTTTTAAAATCTTGCTCTCAGTCATCAGTGCTTGGAGGAATCAAGGTGGCACCAACGGCCCCGGCCGTAAACCACCTCTTGTTTGCAGATGACAGCCTGCTGTTTTTTAAAGCAAGTGTTGAGGGTGCGGAAGCGGTGTCAAACCTATTGAATTCTTATTGTGGAGCCTCGGGTCAGCGAATAAACAATGATAAGTTCACAATCTTCTTTAGTAGAGGATGTCCGCAGACTACTCGTGACAGTGTGAAACTAGCTGTCCAAGTCCATAAAGAATCGTTAAGTGACAAATATTTGGGGATGCCAACAGATGTGGGTCACTTAAAGAATGGCACTTTCAAATATCTTCGAGACCGTGTATGGGAGAAGGTCAAGGGGTGGATGGAGAAGCTCCTTTCTGCAGCGGGGAAGGAAGTTTTAATCAAATCTGTTGCTCAGGCAATCCCGGTTTACTCTATGGCCTGCTTCAGGTTACCAAGGGGGCTTTGTGAAAACATTACATCCACCATAAGGCAGTTCTGGTGGGGCAGTAAGCAAGGCAAGAGAAAACCAGCGTGGGTATCATGGGAGATCATGACAAGACCTAAATACATGGGAGGCTTGGGGTTCCGCGATCTCGAGATCTTTAATCTTGCTTTACTGGCGAGGCAAGCATGGAGAGTGATAAACAATCCGAACACACTTAGCTCTTTAATCCTGAAGGCCGCATATTTTCCTAACACAGGGCTGCTTGAGGCCGAGCTGGGTGCGCACCCTTCACAGATTTGGCGTGCTATTATTGATGGAAGAGATATAATGAAGCAAGGAGTCATAAGGAGGATCGGGACGGGAGAGAGCACGATGATCTGGGAACACAATTGGATCCCGCGGCAGGAATTTCTGAGGCCTATAACCTCGTTGGTTGGCAATCCTCCCACCCGAGTGCATGAGCTGATCGACCAAACAACGTCTACATGGAGAGTGGATCTGGTTGGCACGGTGTTTATTCCCATTGATGCGGAAGCCATACTCAAGATTCCCTTATGTACAAGGTGTTGGGGAACGTTGCAGAAAACAAAAAATTTCCTACGGTTTCACCAAGATCCATCTATGAGTTCATCTAGCAACGAGTGATTGGATTGCATCTACATACCTTTGTAGATCACGCGTGGAAGCGTTCAAAGAACGGGGATGAGGAAGTCGTACTCGACGTGATCCAAATCACCGGAGATCCTAGCGTCGAACGGACGGCACCTCCGTGTTCAACACACGTACGGTCAGCATGATGTCTCCTCCTTCTCGATCCAGCAAGGGGGAGGAGAGGTTGATGAAGATCCAGCAGCACGACGGCGTGGTGGTGGATGCAGGGCGTCACCGCAGCAGGGCTTCGCCGTTATACTGCGAGAGGGAGAGGTGTAGCAGGGGAGAGGGAGGCGCCAAGACACAAGGGTGCGACTGCCCCTCCCTCCCCCCCTTTATATAGGCCCCCTAGGGGGGCGCCGGCCCTAGAAGATGGGAACTCCTAGGGGGGCGGCGGCCAAGGGGTGGAGTGCCCCCCAAGCCAGGTGGGGCGCCCCCCCACCCTAGGGTTCCCAACCCTAGGCGCATGGGGTGGGCCAAGGGGGGCGCACCAGCCCACTATGGGCTGGTTCCCCTCCCCACTTTGGCCCATAGGGCCCTCCGAGATGGGTGGCCCCACCCGGTGGACCCTCGGGACCCTTCCGGTGGTCCCGGTACAATACCGGTGACCCCAAAACTCTCCCGATGGCCGAAACTGCACTTCCTATATATAATTCTTCACCTCCGGACCATTCCGGAACTCCTCGTGACGTCCAGGATCTCATCCGGGACTCCGAACAACTTTCGGGTTACTGCATATTCATATCTCTACAACCCTAGCGTCACCGAACCTTAAGTGTGTAGACCCTACGGGTTCGGGAGACATGTAGACATGACCGAGACGGCTCTCTGGTCAATAACCAACAGCAGGATCTAGATACCCATGTTGGCTCCCACATGCTCCTCTATGATCTCATCGGATGAACCACGATGTCGAGGATTCAAGCAACCCCGTATACAATTCCCTTTGTCAATCGGTATGTTACTTGCCCGAGATTCGATCGTCGGTATCCCAATACCTCGTTCAATCTCGTTACCGGCAAGTCACTTTACTCGTACCGTAATGCATGATCCCGTGACCAGACACTTGGTCACTTTGAGCTCATTATGATGATGCATTACCGAGTGGGCCCAGAGATACCTCTCCGTCATACGGAGTGACAAATCCCAGTCTTGATCCGTGTCAACCCAACAGACACTTTCGGAGATACCCATAGTATACCTTTATAGTCACCCAGTTACGTGGTGACGTTTGGTACACCCAGAGCACTCCTACGGTATCCGGGAGTTACACGATCTCATGGTCTAAGGAAAAGATACTTGACATTGGAAAAACTCTAGCAAACGAACTATACAATCTTGTGCTATGTTTAGGATTGGGTCTTGTCCATCACATCATTCTCCTAATGATGTGACCCCGTTATCAATGACATCCCCATGTCCATAGCCAGGAAACCATGACTATCTGTTGATCAACGAGCTAGTCAACTAGAGGCTCACTAGGGACACATTGTGGTCTATGTATTCACACATGTATTATGATTTCCGGATAATACAATTAAAGCATGAACAATAGACAATTATCATGAACAAGGAAATATAATAATCATTTTATTATTGCCTCTAGGGCATATTTCCAACAGTCTCCCACTTGCATTAGAGTCAATCATCTAGTTACATTGTGATGAATCGAACACCCATGGAATTCTGGTGTTGATCATGTTTTGCTCTAGGGAGAGGTTTAGTCAATGGATCTGCTACATTCAGGTCCGTATGTACTTTACAAATCTCTATGTCTGCATTTTGAACACTTTCATGAATGGAGTTGAAGCGACGCTTGATATGCCTGGTCTTCCTGTGAAACCTGGGCTCCTTGGCAAGGGCAATAGCTACAGTGTTGTCATAGAAGAGAGTCATCGGGCCCGACGCATTGGGTATGACTCCTAGGTCGGTAATGAACTCCTTCACCCAGACTGCTTCGTGTGCTGCCTCCGAGGCTGCCATGTACTCCGCTTCACATGTAGATCCCGCCACAACGCTTTGCTTGCAACTGCACCAGCTTACTGCCCCACCATTCAAAATATACACGTATGTGGTTTGTGACTTAGAGTCATCCAGATCTGTGTCAAAGCTAGCGTCGATGTAACCCTTTACGACGAGCTCTTCGTCACCTCCATAAACGAGAAACATTTCCTTAGTCCTTTTCAGGTACTTCAGGATATTCTTGACCGTTGTCCAGTGTTCCTTGCCGGGATTACTTTGGTACCTACCTACCAAACTTACGGCAAGGTTTACATCAGGTCTGGTACACAGGATGGCATACATAATAGAACCTATGGCTGAGGCATAGGGGATGACACTCATCTCTTCTATTTCTTCTGCCGTGGTCGGACATTGAGCCGAGCTCAATTTCACACCTTGCAACACAGGCAAGAACCCCTTCTTAGACTGATCCATATTGAACTTCTTCAATATCTTATCTAGGTATGTGCTTTGTGAAAGACCTATGAGGCGTCTTGATCTATCTCTATAGATCTTGATGCCTAATATATAAGCAGCTTCTCCAAGGTCCTTCATTGAAAAACTCTTATTCAAGTAGGCCTTAATGCTGTCCAAAAGCTCTATATCATTTCCCATCAAAAGTATGTCATCTACATATAATATGAGAAATGCTACAGAGTGTTGGAAATATGCCCTAGAGGCAATAATAAATTGGTTATTATTATATTTCCTTGTTCATGATAATCGTTTATTATCCATGCTAGAATTGTATTGATAGGAAACTCAGATACATGTGTGGATACATAGACAACACCATGTCCCTAGTAAGCCTCTAGTTGACTAGCTTGTTGATCAATAGATGGTTACGGTTTCCTGACCATGGACATTGGATGTCGTTGATAACGGGATCACATCATTGGGAGAATGATGTGATGGACAAGACCCAATCCTAAGCCTAGCACAAAGATCGTGTAGTTTGTATGCTAAAGCTTTTCTAATGTCAAGTATCATTTCCTTAGACCATGAGATTGTGCAACTCCCGGATACCGTAGGAATACTTTGGGTGTGCCAAACTTCACAACGTAACTGGGTGGCTATAAAGGTACACTACAGGTATCTCCGAAAGTGTCTGTTGGGTTGGCACGAATCGAGACTGGGATTTGTCACTCCGTGTGATGGAGAGGTATCTCTGGGCCCACTCGGTAGGACATCATCATAATGTGCACAATGTGATCAAGGAGTTGATCACGGGATGATGTGTTACGGAACGAGTAAAGAGGCTTGCCGGTAACGAGATTGAACAAGGTATCGGGATACCAACGATCGAATCTCAGGCAAGTACAATACCGCTAGACAAAGGGAATTGAATACGGGATTGATCGAATCCTTGACATCATGGTTCATCCGATGAGATCATCATGGAACATGTGGGAGCCAGCATGGGTATCCAGATCCTGCTGCTGGTTATTGACCGGAGAGTCATCTCGGTCATGTCTGCATGTCTCCCGAACCCGTAGGGTATACACACTTAAGGTTCGATGACGCTAGGGTTATAGGGAATAGATATACGTGGTTACTGAATGTTGTTCGGAGTCCCGGATGAGATCCCGGACGTCACGAGGAGTTCCGGAATGGTCTGGAGGTAAAGATTTATATATGGGAAGTCCTGTTTTTGTCACCGGAAAAGTTTCGGGTTTTATCGGTAACGTACCGGGACCACCTGGAGGGTCCCGGGGGTCCACCAAGTGGGGCCACCAGCCCCGGAGGCTTGCATGGGCCAAGAGTGAGAAGGGATCAGCCCCTGAGTGGGCTGGTGCGCCTCCCACAAGGCCCAAGGCGCATCTAGGAGGAGAAGGGGGAAACCCTAGGCACAGATGGGCCTAAGGCCCACCCTAGGGCGCGCCCCCTCTCCCCCTCTTGGCCGCCCCCCTCCATCCCATCTAGGCTGCCGCCCCCTAGGGGTGGGAACCCTAGAGGGGGCGCACCCTCCTCCCCTTCTCCTATAAATAGTGGGGGTTTTGGGCTACCCAAGACACACGATTTGATCTCTCCCTGGCGCAGCCCTACCTCTCTCCTCCTCGTCTCTTGCGGTGCTTGGCGAAGCCTTGCTGGAGTACCACGCTCCTCCACCACCACCACGCCGTTGTGCTGCTACTGGATGGAGTCTTCCTCAACCTCTCCCTCTCTCCTTGCTGGATCAAGGCATGGGAGACGTCACCGGGCTGTACGTGTGTTGAACGCGGAGGTGCCGTCCGTTCGGCACTAGGATCTCCGGTGATTTGGATCATGACGAGTACGACTCCTTCAACCCGTTCTCTTGAACGCTTCCGCATAGCGATCTACAAGGGTATGTAGATGCACTCTCCTTCCCCTCGTTGCTGGTTTCTCCATAGATAGATCTTGGTGACACGTAGGAAAATTTTGAATTTCTGCTACGTTCCCCAATAGTGGCATCATGAGCTAGGTCTATGCGTAGTTTCTATGCACGAGTAGAACACAAAGCAGTTGTGGGCGTTGATTTTGTCAATTTACTTGCCGTTACTAGTCTTATCTTGATTCGGCGGCATCGTGGGATGAAGCGGCCCGGACCGACCTTACACGTACTCTTACGTGAGACTGGTTCCACCGACTGACATGCACTAGTTGCATAAGGTGGCTAGCGGGTGACTGTCTCTCCCACTTTAGTCGGATTGGATTCGATGAAAAGGGTCCTTATGAAGGGTAAATAGAAATTGGCATATCACGTTGTGGTTTTAGCGTAGGTAAGAAACGTTCTTGCTAGAAACCTATAGCAGCCACATAAAAACTTGCAACAACAATTAGAGGGCGTCTAACTTGTTTTTGCAGCAAGTGTTTTGTGATGTGATATGGCCAAAGGATGTGATGAATGATATATATGTGATGTATGAGATCATGTTCTTGTAATAGGAATCACGACTTGCATGTCGATGAGTATGACAACCGGCAGGAGCCATAGGAGTTGTCTTTATTTTTTGTATGACCTGCGTGTCATTGAGAAACGCCATGTAAATTACTTTACTTTATTGCTAAACGTGTTAGCCATAGTAGTAGAAGTAATAGTTGGCGAGCAACTTCATGGAGACACGATGATGGAGATCATGGTGTCATGCCGGTGACAACGATGATCATGGAGCCCCGAAGATGGAGAGCAAAAGGAGCAAAAATGATATTGGCCATATCATGTCACTTTTTGATTGCATGTGATGTTTATCTTGTTTATACATCTTATTTGCTTAGAACGACGGTAGTAAATAAGATGATCCCTCATTAAAATTTCAAGAAAGTGTTCCCCCTAACTGTGCACCGTTGCAAAAGTTCGTCGTTTCGAAGCAGCACGTGATGATCGGGTGTGATAGATTCTTACATTCACATACAACGGGTGTAAGCCAGATTTACACACGCGAAACACTTAGGTTGACTTGACGAGCCTAGCATGTACAGACATGGCCTCGTAACACAAGAGACCGAAAGGTCGAGCATGAGTCGTATGGTAGATACGATCAACATGAAGATGTTCACCGATGATGACTAGTCCGTCTCACGTGATGATCGGACATGGCCTAGTTGACTCGGACCATGTAATCACTTAGATGACTAGAGGGATGTCTATCTGAGTGGGAGTTCATAAGATGAACTTAATTATCCTGAACATAGTCAAAAGGTCTTCGCAAATTATGTCGTAGCTCGCGCTTCAGTTCTACTATTTAGATATGTTCTTAGAGAAAATTTAGTTGAAAGATGATAGTAGCAATTATGCGGACTAGGTCCGTAAACTGAGGATTGTCCTCATTGCTTCATAGAAGGCTTATGTCCTTAATGCACCGCTCAGTGTGCTGAACCTCGAACGTCGTCTGTGGATGTTGCGAACATCTGACATACACATTTTGAGAACTACGTGATAGTTCAGTTAAACGATTTAGAGTTGAGGCACCAAAGACGTTTTGAAACATCGCGAAACATATGAGATGTTTCGAGGGCTGAAATTGGGATTTCAGGCTCGTGCCCACGTCAAGAGGTATAAGACCTCCGAAGATTTCTTAGCCTGCAAACTAAGGGAGAAAAGCTCAATTGTTGAGCTTGTGCTCAGATTGTCTGAGTACAACAATCATTTGAATCGAGTGGGAGTTGATCTTCCAGATGGGATAGTGATATTTCTCCGAAGTCATTACCACCAAGCTGCTAGAGCTTCGTGATGAACTATAATATATCAGGGACATATATGATGATCCTTGAGATATTCGCGATGTTTGACACCACAAAAGTAGAAATCAAGAAGGAGCATCAATTGTTGATGGTTAGTGAAACCACTAGTTTCAAGAAGGGCAAGGGCAAGAAGGGATACTTCATGAAACGGCAATTCAGCTGCTGCTCTAGTGGAGAAACCCAAGGTTGAACCCAAACCCGAGACTGAGTGCTTCTGTAATAAGGGGAACAGCCACTGGAGCAGAATTACCCTAGATACTTGGTAAATGAGAAGGCTGGCAAGGTCGATAGAAGTATATTGGATGTACATTGTGTTAATGTGTACTTTACTAGTACTCCTAGTAGCACCATGGTATTAGATACCGGTTCGGTTGCTAAATGTTAGTAAACTCGAAATAAAAGGCTGCGGAGTAAACGGAGACTAGCTAAAGGTGAGCTGGCAATATGTGTTGGAAGTTTTTCCAAGCTTGATGTGATCAAGCATCGCACGCTCCCTCTACCATCGAGATTGGTGTTTGCGTTGAGCATATACATGATTGGATTATGTCTATCGCAATACGTTTATTCATTTAAGGAGAGTAATGGTTACTCTGTTTATTTGAATAATACCTTCAATGGTCTTGCACCTAAAATGAATGGTTTGTTGAATCTCGATCGTAGTGATACACATGTTCATGCCAAAAGATATAAGATAGTAATGATAGTACCACCTACTTGTGGCACTGCCACATAAGTCATATCGGTATAAAACGCATGAAGAAGCTCCATGTTGATGGATCTTTGGGCTCACTCATTTTGAAGAGTTTGAGACATGCGAACCATGTCTATTGGTGTATATGCATGAAGAAACTCCATGCAAATGGACCGTTTGGACTCACTTGGTTTTGAATCACTTGAGACATGCAAATCATACCACATGGGCAAGATGACTAAAAGCCTCATTTTCGGTAAAATGGAACTAGAAAGCAACTTGCTGGAAGTAATACATTTTGATGTGTGCAGTCCAATGAGTGCTGAGGCGTGCAGTGGATATCGTTATGTTCTTACTTCATACATGATTTGAGTAGATGTTGAGTATATTTACTTGATGAATCACGAGTCTAAATTATTGAAAGGTTCAAGTAATTTCAGGGTAAAGTTGAAAGATCGTCGTGACAAGAGGATAAAAGATCTATGATATGATCATAGAGATGAATATCTGAATTACGAGTTTGGCACAGAATTAAGACATTGTGGAAATTGTTTCACAACTAATATAGCCTGGAACACCATAGTGTGATGGTGTGTCCGAACATCATAACTGCACCCTATTGGATATGATGCATACCATGATGTCTCTTATCAAATTACCACGATAGTTTATGGGTTAGGCATTAGAGACAACCACATTCACTTTAAATAGGGCACCACGTAATTCCAATGAGATGACACCGTATGAACTATGGTTTAGAGAAACCTAAGCTGTCATTTCTTAAAAGTTTGGGGCTGCGACGCTTATGTGAAAAAGTTTCAGGCTGATAAGCTTGAACCCAAAGCGGATAAATGCATCTTCATAGGACACCCAAAACAGTTGGGTATACCTCCTATCTCAGATCCAAAAGCAATAAGGGATTGTTTCTAGAATCGGGTCCTTTCTCGAGGAAAAGTTTCTCTCAAAAGAATTGAGTGGGAGGATGGTGGAGACTTGACGAGGTTATTGAACCATCTCTTCAACTAGTGTGTGGCAGGGCACATGGAGTTGTATCTATGGCACCTACATCAATTGAAGTAGAAGCTTATGATAGTGATCATGAAACTTCAGATCAAGTCACTACCAAACCTTGTGGGATGACAAGGATGCGTACTACTTCAGAGTGATACGTGATCCTGTCTTGGAAGTCATGTTGCTAGACAACAATGAACCTACGAGCTATGGAGAAGCGATGGTGGGCCCGGATTCCGATAAATGGCTCGAGGCCATAAAATCCGAGAGAGGATCCATGTATGAAAAACAAAGTGTAGACTTGGCAGAACGGCTCGATGGTCGTAAGGCTGTTGAGTACAGATGGATTTTAAAAGGAAGATGGACAATGATGGTAAGTATCACCATTAAGAAAGCTTGACTTCTCGTTAAGATTTTTTCCGACAAGTTCAAGGAGTTGACTATGATGAGACTTTCTCACTCATAGCGATGCTAAGAGTCTGTTGGAATTATATTAGTGATTACTGCATTATTTATGAAATCTTGCAGATAGGATGTCAAAACATTGTTTCCTCGACGACTTTCTTGAGGAAAGGTTGTATGTGATACAACCGGAAGGTTTTGTCAATCCTGAAAGATGCTAATAAGTATGCAAAGCTCCAGCAATCCTTCTAAGGACTGGAGTAAGCATCTCGGAGTTGGAATGTATGCTTTGATGAGATTATCAAAGTTTTTGGGTGTATACAAAGTTTATGAGAAACTTGTATTTCCAAAGAAGTGAGTGGGGGCACTATAGAATTTCTGATGAGTATATGTTGTTGACACATTGTGGATCAGAAATGACGTAGAATTTCTGGAAAGCATATAGGGTTATTTGGAAAGTGTTTTTCAATGGAAAGCCTGGATTTAGCTACTTGAACATTGAGCATCAAGATCTATAAGGATAGATCAAAACACTTAATGGTACTTTCAAATGAGCACATACCTTGACATGATCTTGAAGGTGTTCAAGATGGATCAGTCAAAGAAGGAGTTCTTGCCTGAGTTGTAAGGTATGAAGTTAAGACTTAAAGCTCGACCACGGCAGAAGAAAGAGAAAGGACGAATGTCGTCCCCTATGCTTTTGTCATAGGCTCTATACAGTATGCCATGCTGAGTACCGCACTTGTGCCTTGCCACATGTCTGGCAAGAGGGTACAAAGGTGATCCAGGAGTGGATCACTAGATGGCGGTCAAAATTGTCCTTGGAGTAATAAGGACATGTTTCTTGATTATGGAGGTGATAAAGAGTTCGGTGTAAAGGGTTACATCTATGTAAGCTTTAACACCTATCCGAATGACTCTGAGTAGCAAACCGGATACGTATAGTGGAGCAACCATTTGGAATAGCTCCAAGTGGAGCGTGGAAGCAGCATTTATAATATGACCTAGAGATTTGCGAAGTACATACGGATCTGAATGCCGCAGACCCGTTGACTGAAACCTCTCTCACAAGCATAACATGATCAAACCCAGAACTCTTGGGTCTTAGTCACATGGGGATGTGACCTTGAGTGTTAATCACATATCGATGTGAACTAGATTATTGACTCTAGTGCAAGTGGGAGACTGTTGGAAATATGCCCTAGAGGCAATAATAAATTGGTTATTATTATATTTCCTTGTTCATGATAATCGTTTATTATCCATGCTAGAATTGTATTGATAGGAAACTCAGATACATGTGTGGATACATAGACAACACCATGTCCCTAGTAAGCCTCTAGTTGACTAGCTCGTTGATCAATAGATGGTTACGGTTTCCTGACCATGGACATTGGATGTCGTTGATAACGGGATCACATCATTGGGAGAATGATGTGATGGACAAGACCCAATCCTAAGCCTAGCACAAAGATCGTGTAGTTCGTATGCTAAAGCTTTTCTAATGTCAACTATCATTTCCTTAGACCATGAGATTGTGCAACTCCCAGATACCGTAGGAATACTTTGGGTGTGCCAAACTTCACAACGTAACTGGGTGGCTATAAAGGTACACTACAGGTATCTCCGAAAGTGTCTGTTGGGTTGGCACGAATCGAGAATGGGATTTGTCACTCCGTGTGACGGAGGGGTATCTCTGGGCCCACTCGGTAGGACATCATCATAATGTGCACAATGTGATCAAGGAGTTGATCACGGGATGATGTGTTACGGAACGAGTAAAGAGACTTGCCGGTAGCGAGATTGAACAAGGTATCGGGATACCAACGATCGAATCTCAGGCAAGTACAATACCGCTAGACAAAGGGAATTGAATACGGGATTGATTGAATCCTTGACATCGTGGTTCATCCGATGATATCATCATGGAACATGTGGGAGCCAACATGGGTATCCAGATCCCGCTGTTGGTTATTGACCGGAGAGTCATCTCGGTCATGTCTGCATGTCTCCTGAACCCGTAGGGTCTACACACTTAAGGTTCGATGACGCTAGGGTTATAGGGAATAGATATACGTGGTTACTGAATGTTGTTCGGAGTCCCAGATGAGATCCAGGACGTCACGAGGAGTTCCGGAATGGTCCGGAGGTAAAGATTTTTATATGGGAAGTCCTGTTTTTGTCACCGGAAAAGTTTTGGGTTTTATCGGTAACGTACCGGGACCACCGGGAGGGTCCCGGGGGTCCACCAAGTGGGGCCACTAGCCCCGGAGGCTTGCATGAGCCAAGAGTGGGAAGGGACCGGCCCCTGAGTGGGCTGGTGCGCCTCCCACAAGGCCCAAGGCGCAGCTAGGAGGAGAAGGGGGAAACCCTAGGCGCAGATGGGCCTAAGGCCCACCCTAGGGCGCGCCCCCCTCTCCCCCTCTTAGCCGCCCCCCTCCATCCCATCTAGGGCTGCCGCCCCCCTAGGGGTGGGAACCCTAGAGGGGGCGCACCCTCCTCCCCTTCTCCTATAAATAGTGGGGGTTTTGGGCTGCCCAAGGCACACGATTTGATCTCTCCCTGGCGCAGCCCTACCTCTCTCCTCCTCGTCTCTTGCGGTGCTTGGCGAAGCCCTGCTGGAGTACCACGCTCCTCCACCACCACCACGCCGTTGTGCTGCTACTAGATGGAGTCTTCCTCAACCTCTCCCTCTCTCCTTGCTGGATCAAGGCATGGGAGACGTCACCGGGTTGTACGTGTGTTGAACGCGGAGGTGCCATCCGTTCGGCACTAGGATCTCCGGTGATTTGGATCACGACGAGTACGACTCCTTCAACCCGTTCTCTTGAACGCTTCCGCATAGCGATCTACAAGGATATGTAGATGCACTCTCCTTCCCCTCGTTGCTGGTTTCTCCATAGATAGATCTTGGTGACACGTAGGAAAATTTTGAATTTCTGCTACGTTCCCCAACACAGAGCTCCCACTCACTTTTTTGTAAACGCAGGCTTCTCCATAAGTCTGCATAAACCCAAACGCTTTGATCATCTCATCAAAGCGAATGTTCCAACTCCGAGATGCTTGCACCAGCCCATAAATCGAGCGTTGGAGCTTGCACACCTTGTCAGCATTCTTAGGACCGACAAAACCTTCCGGCTGCATCATATACAATTCTTCCTTGAGGAAACCATTAAGGAATGCCGTTTTGACGTCCATTTGCCATATCTCATAATCATAGAATGCGACAATTGCTAACATGATTCAGACGGACTTCAGCTTCGCTACGGGTGAGAAAGTCTCATCGTAGTCAACCCCTTGAACTTGTCGATAACCCTTAGCGACAAGCCGAGCCTTATAGATGGTCACATTACCATCCGCGTCTGTCTTCTTCTTAAAGATCCATTTATTTTCTATGGCTCGCCGATCATCGGGCAAGTCAGTCAAAGTCCATACTTCATTTTCATACATGGATCCTATCTCGGATTTCATGGCTTCCAGCCATTTGTCGGAATCCGGGCCCGCCATCGCTTCTTCATAGTTTTAAGGTTCACCGTTGTCTAACAACATGATTTCCAAGACAGGGTTACCGTACCACTCTGGTGCGGAACGTGTCCTTGTGGACCTTCGAAGTTCAGTAGGAGCTTGATCAGAAGTATCTTGATCATCATCATTAACTTCCTCTCTAATTGGTGCAGGCACCACAGGAACATTTTCCTGAGTTGCGCCACTTTCCGGTTCAAGAGGTAATACTTCATCAAGTTCTACTTTCCTCCCACTTACTTCTTTCGAGAGAAACTCCTTCTCTAGAAAGGATCCATTCTTGGCAACAAGGATCTTGCCTTCGGATCTGAGGTAGAAGGTATACCCAATAGTTTCTTTAGGGTATCCTATGAAGACGCATTTTTCCGACTTGGGTTCGAGCTTTTCAGGTTGAAGTTTCTTGACATAAGCATCGCATCCCCAAACTTTTAGAAAAGACAGCTTAGGCTTCTTCCCAAACCATAATTCATACGGTGTCGTCTCAACGGATTTCGACGGAGCCCTATTTAAAGTGAATGCGGCAGTCTCTAAAGCATAGCCCCAAAATGACAGCGGTAAATCGGTAAGAGACATCATAGATCACACCATATCCAATAGAGTGCGATTACGACGTTCGGACACACCATTACGCTGAGGTGTTCCAGGCGGCATGAGTTGTGAAACTATTCCACATTTTCTTAAGTGTGTACCAAATTCGTGACTCAAGTATTCTCCTCCACGATCTGATCGCAAAAACTTGATTTTTCTGTCACATTGATTCTCAACCTCACTCTGAAATTCCTTGAACTTTTCAAAGGTTTTAGACTTGTGTTTCATTAAGTAGATATACCCATATCTACTCAAGTCATCAGTGAGGGTGAGAACATAACGATAGCCACCACGAGCCTCAACACTCATCGGACCGCACATATCAGTATGTATGATTTCCAATAGGTTGGTTGCTCGCTCCATTGTTCCTGAGAACGGAGTCTTGGTCATCTTACCCATGAGGCATGGTTCGCACGTGTCAAATGATTCATAATCAAGAGACTCCAAAAGTCCATCTGCATGGAGCTTCTTCATGCGTTTGACACCTATGTGACCAAGGCGGCAGTGCCACAAGTATGTGGGACTATCATTATCAACCTTACATCTTTTGGTATTTACACTATGAATATGTGTAGCATTATGCTCGAGATTCATTAAGAATAAACCATTCACCATAGGAGCATGACCATAAAACATATCTCTCATATAAATAGAACAACCATTATTCTCGGATTTAAATGAGTAGCCATCTCGAATTAAACGAGATCCTGACAGAATGTTCATGCTCAAACTTGGCACCAAATAACAATTATTGAGGTTCAAAACTAATCCCGTGGGTAAATGTAGAGGCAGCGTGCCGACGGCGATCACATCGACCTTGGAACCATTCCCGACGCGCATCGTCACCTCGTCCTTCGCCAGTCTCCGTTTATTTTGTAGCTCCTGCTTTGAGTTACAAATGTGAGCAACTGCACCGGTATCAAATACCCAGGAGCTACTACGAGTGCTGGTAAGGTACACATCAATTACATGTATATCACATATACCTTTCGTTTTGCCGGCCTTCTTGTCCGCTAAGTATTTGGGGCAGTTCCGCTTCCAGTAACCACTTCCCTTGCAATAAAAACACTCAGTCTCGGGCTTGGGTCCATTCTTTGGCTTCTTCCCGGCAGCTTGCTTACCGGGCGCGGCAACTCCCTTGCCGTCCTTCTTGAAGTTCTTCTTACCCTTGCCTTTCTTGAACTTAGTGGTTTTATTCACCATCAACACTTGATGGTCCTTTTTGACTTCTACCTCTGCTGATTTCAGCATTGCAAATACTTCAGGAATGGTCTTTTCCATCCCCTGCATATTGAAGTTCATCACAAAGCTCTTGTAGCTTGGTGGAAGCGACTGGAGGATTCTGTCAATGGCCGCGTCATCCGGGAGATTAACTCCCGGCTGAGTCAAGCGGTTATGTAACCCAGACATAGTGAGTATGTGCTCACTGACAGAACTATTTTCCTCCATCTTACAGCTGAAGAACTTGTCGGAGACTTCATATCTCTCGACCCAGGCATGAGCTTGGAAAACCATTTTCAGCTCTTCGAACATCTCATATGCTCCGTGTCGCTCAAAACGCTTTTGGAGCCCCGGTTCTAAACTGTAAAGCATGCCGCACTGAACGAGGGAGTAATCATCAGCACGTGTCTGCCAAGCGTTCATAACGTCTTGGTTCTGTGGGACGGGTGCGTCACCTAGCGGTGCTAGTAGGACATAATCTTTCTTGGCAGCTATGAGGATGATCCTCAGGTTCCGGACCCAGTCCGTATAGTTGCTGCCATCGTCTTTCAGCTTGGTTTTTTCTAGGAACGCGTTGAAGTTGAGGACAACATTGGACATTTGATCTACAAGACATATTGTAAAGATTTTAGACTAAGTTCATGATAATTAAGTTCATCTAATCAAATTATGTAATGAACTCCCACTTAGATAGACATCCCTCCAGTCATCTAAGTATAACATGATCCGAGTTAACTAGGCCATGTCCGATCATCACGTGAGACAGACTAGTCAACATCGGTGAACATCTTCATGTTGATCGTATCTTCTATATGACTCATGCTCGACCTTTCGGTCTTCTGTGTTCCGAGGCCATGTCTGTACATGCTAGGCTCGTCAAGTCAACCTAAGTGTTTGCATGTGTAAATCTGTCTTACACCCGTTGTATGTGAACGTTGGAATCTATCACACCCGATCATCACGTTGTGCTTCGAAACAACGAACTGTCGCAACGGTGCACAGTTAGGGGGAACACTTTCTTGAAATTATTATGAGGGATCATCTTATTTACTACCGCCGTTCTAAGTAAACAAGATGCAAAAACATGATAAACATCACATGCAATCAAATAATAATAGTGACATGATATGGCCAATATCACATAGCTCCTTTGATCTCCATCTTAGGGCTCCATGATCATCTTGTCACCGGCATGACACCATGATCTCCATCATCATGATCTCCATCATCGTGTCTCCATGAAGTTGCTCACCAACTATTACTTCTATTACTATGGCTAACGTGTTTAGCAATAAAGTAAAGTAATTTACATGGCGTTTCTCAATGACACGCAGGTCATACAAAAAATAAAGACAACTCCTATGGCTCCTGCCGGTTGTCATACTCATCGACATGCAAGTCGTGATTCCTATTACAAGAACATGATCTCATACATCACATATATATCATTCATCATTCATCACAACTTTGGCCATATCACATCACAAATCACTTGCTGCAAAAACAAGTTAGACGTCCTCTAATTGTTGTTGCAAGTTTTACGTGGCTGCAAAAGGGTTCTAGCAAGAACGTTTTCTTACCTACGTAATAGCCACAACGTGATTTGTCAACTTCTATTTACCCTTCATAAGGACCCTTTTCATCGAATCCTCTCCAACTAAAGTGGGAGAGATAGACACCCGCTAGCCACCTTATGCAACTAGTGCATGTCAGTCGGTGGAACCAGTCTCACGTAAGCGTACGTGTAAGGTCGGTCCGGACCGCTTCATCCCACAATACCGCTGAAGCAAGATAAGACTAGTAGCGGCAAGAAAGTTGACAACATCGATGGCCACAACAAATTGTGTTCTACTCGTGCAAGGAGAACTACGCATAGACCTAGCTCATGATGGCACTGTTGGGGAACGTTGCAGAAAACAAAAATTTTCCTACGGTTTCACCAAGATCCATCTATGAGTTCATCTAGCAACGAGTGATTGGATTGCATCTACATACCTTTGTAGATCACGCGCGGAAGCGTTCAAGGAACGGGGATGAGGAAGTCGTACTCGACGTGATCCAAATCACCGGAGATCCTAGCGCCGAACGGACGGCACCTCCGTGTTCAACACACGTACGGTCAGCGTGACGTCTCCTCCTTCTTGATTCAGCAAGGGGGGAGGAGAGGTTGATGAAGACCCAGCAGCACGACGGCGTGGTGGTGGATGCAGGGCGTCTCTGCAGCAGGGCTTCGCCGTTATACTGCGAGAGGGAGAGGTGTAGCAGGGGAGAGGGAGGCGCCAAGACACAAGGGTGCGGCTGCCCCTCCCTCCCCCTTTATATAGGCCCCCTAGGGGAGGCGCCGGCCCTAGGAGATGGGAACTCCTAGGGGGGGCGGCCAAGGGGTGGAGTGCCCCCCAAGCTAGGTGGGGCGCCCCCCCACCCTATGGTTCCCAACCCTAGGCGCATGGGGTGGGCCAAGGGGGGCGCACCAACCCACTATGGGCTGGTTCCCCTCCCCACTTTTGCCCATGGGGCCCTCCGGGATGGGTGGCCCCACCCGGTGGACCCCCGGGACCCTTCCGGTGGTCCCGGTACAATACCGGTGACCCCAAAACTCTCCCGATGGCCGAAACTGCACTTCCTATATATAATTCTTCACCTTCGGACCATTCCGGAACTCCTCGTGACGTCCAGGATCTCATCCGGGACTCCGAACAAATTTCGGGTTACTGCATATTCATATCTCTACAACCCTAGCGTCACCGAACCTTAAGTGTGTAGACCCTACGGGTTCGGGAGACATGTAGACATGACCGAGACGGCTCTCTGGTCAATAACCAACAGCGGGATCTGGATACCCATGTTGGCTCCCACATGCTCCTCGATGATCTCATCGGATGAACCACGATGTCGAGGATTCAAGCAACCCCGTATACAATTCCCTTTGTCAATTGGTACGTTACTTGCCCGAGATTCGATCGTCAGTATCCCAATACCTCGTTCAATCTCGTTACCGGCAAGTCACTTTACTCGTACCGTAATGCTTGATCCCGTGACCAGACACTTGGTCACTTTGAGCTCATTATGATGATGCATTACCCAGTGGGCCCAGAGATACCTCTCCGTCATACGGAGTGACAAATCCCAGTCTTGATCCGTGTCAACCCAACAGACACTTTTGGAGATATCCGTAGTATACCTTTATAGTCACCCAATTACGTTGTGACGTTTGGTACACCCAGAGCACTCCTACGGTATCCAGGAGTTACACGATCTCATGGTCTAAGGAAAAGATACTTGACAATGGAAAAACTCTAGCAAACGAACTATACGATCTTGTGCTATGTTTAGGATTGGGTCTTGTCCATCACATCATTCTGCTAATGATGTGATCCCGTTATCAATGACATCCCCATGTCCATAGCCAGGAAACCATAACTATCTGTTGATCAACGAGCTAGTCAACTAGAGGCTCACTAGGGACACATTGTGGTCTATGTATTCACACATGTATTATTTCCGGATAATACAATTAAAGCATGAACAATAGACAATTATCATGAACAAGGAAATATAATAATCATTTTATTATTGCCTCTAGGGCATATTTCCAACACAAGGAGAGTTGACGACTTCTGGGCTTGGAGCCGAGAAAAGAGAGGGATTTTCACTGTCTGCTCTGCATATCGCATGATCCAAAATACGAAGCTCAGTCGAGAGAACTGGCTGTATGGTACCGAGGGCCCGTCCAGCACCGAGGAGAGCAGCAGCTGGTCATCTCTCTGGCACACACAGGTTCCTAACAAGATTCGGGTGTTTCTGTGGCGTTTGGCAAGGGAGTCTATACCCACGTATGATATGCTGCACCACCGCAATATGGCTACATCACCGGCGTGCCAGATGTGCGGAGCGGCGGACTCCTGGAGGCATGCCTTACTTGATTGCACGATGGCGAGAAGTACCTGGGCCTTGGCACCTGACTCCTTGGTGGCGCAGATGAGCACCTGCGACTACCCAAGCGCCAAAGCATGGCTGTTCACTATGGCAAATTCGTTATCACATGCGGACTTCACAAGGCTCGGTGTCACTTTGTGGGCGATTTGGAGCTCCAGGAGAAAGTTGATTAATGAAGGGGTGCACCAAACACCTTACTCAACTAATGCATTCGTGGTTTCTTTCATCAAAGATCTCCAGGTCCTAGCTCAACCACATGGAAGCCCTAAAGCTAACCAGCCGCGCTTGAGCCAGTGGGTGCCACCCCGGGAGGGAACCTGCAAGATCAACGTCGACGCTGCGTTGATGACAAACAGACCGATCGGCGCGGTTTCAGCGGTGTGTAGGGACCGGCATGGAGTATTCTTGGGCGCGTCCACGATTACCTTCCAGGGTTTGGACGATCCCACGACGCTTGAGGCCTTGGCAGTTCGGGAGTCACTCGCTTTAGCGGACGACCTCTACGAGCACATGATCTCGGTGGCCTCGGACTGCAAAAATGTTATTGATGACATCAGACAGGGGAGTGCAGCGGCCTATGGTGCTATCATTAGGGAGATTGTAGATCGTTTCAAGTTTTTTGCTATTTGTTCTTTTAGCCATGAATTTAGGAGCTCGAATGTCGAGGCTCACAATTTAGCGAAGTATGCCCTCTCACTTGGGGTCGGCCGCCGTGTGTGGTTAGGCAATCCGGGTGATCTTTCTTTCGTCCATGTAAACATTGTGACGAGTTAAATAAAAGCTTCGCGAGATTGTCTCAAAAAAAAAGGAAAAGAAAAAAAACTTATTTAGTTCGGACAGGAAAACTCGTAACCCTCCCCAGTCCCCCAAATTCCGCCGCCATTGGGTCGTGGATCGATCGGCCGGACCGCATGGCCGCCGCCGCCGCCTTCCTCGGGGTCCGCGAGGGCGGCGCCGTCCCGAGCTCCGTCCTGCTCGACCTCTACGGCCGCATCGGCCCTGCCCGCAACGCCACCACCGCCACGTCCACGACGAGCACCGGCCATCCCATCGCGGTGACCCTCTGCGGCGCGCGCCCGCCGGTCCTCTCGCACTTCTCCGTCGATCCGCGGCGTGCCCGGAGCCCGACGGCCTGTCCCTGGCGCCCAAGGTCGTCAGCACGGACGCCGACCTCGTCCTCCTCCGCGTCCCCATCAGCCCCTATGGCCAGAACAACCCGATGTTCAGCGACTACTTCGTGTACAGGGCGCGCCCCCGGCGCCCCACGCTGGACCTGCTCCCCAAGTCCGCTCCCCATTACTTCGGGGATGCGGAGATCGCCGTGGTGAGCTGCGCCGGCGAGTACGCCGTGGCCGCCCTCGATCCCGTGGGCATGTGCTCCTTCAAGCTCCACCTGTACCGCTCGGGCCCGACGGCGAGCCGGGAAGCTGGACCTCCAGGTGGGCGGACGTGGAACAGATGCTGAGGGACGCGACCCCTCTCTCGTCGGAGAAGCTCACGTACCACCGGACGACCAAGGTGATCACGCTGGGCGGCGCCAAGGGCACGGTCGGCTGGATCGATCTCTGGCGAGGCATCCTCCTATGCGACGTGCTCGACGAGAGCCCCACCCCCACGCTCCGCGACATGCAGCTGCCATTGCCCCTCAAGGGCGACTGGAGGACATTTTTCCTCGAATGCTGCGCCTACTACTTACGTGACATCGCCGTCAACGAGCGGAAGGACGCCATCAAGTATGTCGAGGTGAAGAGTGTTAGACTACTGTATTCTGTACGTAATAACATGCTAATTATACCTTTTCCCACTGAAAAGGTATAATTAGCATGTTATTACGGTTTTTTCCCCAAAACCCTAAAAGCTCTGGCGGCGCCCAAGGCGATTAGGGTTTTGGAGTGAAATCAAGATTTCGCCCGGGGATTCGTCGCCGGTGCGAAGCGAGACGAGAGCGAAGGAGGGCGCGCTGATGGCGGGCCGTGGCGCCGCAGGGAGTGATCTCGAGGCGGGCGCTGGTGCGAGGAAGAAACTGGAGGAGGCCCTGGGAAAGCTCGATATATCTGAAGAAGAGGCGACTCCTCTGGTTCTTGACGACTGGATCGAGGGAGGACCGGCGAAGTGGCTGTTGGCAAGGAAGGTACTGCACCGGAACCAGTTTCATATCCAGACTATCACCAACGCTCTTCGGCCGGCGTGGGGGAACCCGCGTGGTTTGCAATTCCGATCTGCAGGAATCAACGTGTTTGTGGCTGAGTTTGAAAACCAGCGAGATAGGGATCGTGTTTGGGGAGGATCGCCATGGCACATCAACAAGAATGCTGTGGTGCTAGCTGAGTTTGATGAGTGTATGAGGCCGGATGAAGTTAGGTTTGACCGGCTGCAAGTTTGGGCTAGGGTCATAAACTTACCCTACAATTTGAGGGATGAGGCATGGTGGAATCCAATAGCCAAGCAGATGGATAAGGATGCGCAACTGGTGAAGTTTGATCACAATGGCGGATATCTGCGGGCGCGGGTTTCCATTGAGGTAGCAAAACCGATCAGGAGGTGGATCCTGATAGACTCTGCTAGGAGAAAGAAGGTGGACATGTACGATATTCAGTACGAACAACTACCGTACTTTTGTTTCTCCTGCGGCAAATTGGGGCATTCAGATCTATATTGCCCTACCCGGGCTCACGTGATGAGAACGGGTGAGGGAGTCCTGGATTAGGGGGTGTCCGGATGGCCGGACTATACCTTCAGCCGGACTCCTGGGCTATGAAGATACAAGATTGAAGACTTCATCTCATGTTCGGGAGGGACTTTCCTTGGCGTGGAAGGCAAGCTTGGCGATACGGATATGTAGATCTCCTATCATTGTAACCAACTTTGTGTAACCCTAACCCTCTCCGGTGTCTATATAAACCGGAGGGTTTTAGTCCGTAGGACAACATACAGAACAACAATCATACCATAGGCTAGCTTCTAGGGTTTAGCCTCTTCGATCTCGTGGTAGATCTACTCTTGTACTACCCATATCATCAATATTAATCAAGCAGGACGTAGGGTTTTACCTCCATCAAGAGGGCCCGAACCTGGGTAAAACTTCGTGTCCCTTGCCTCCTGTTACCATCCGACCTAGACGCATAGTTCGGGACCCCCTACCCGAGATCCGTCGGTTTTGACACCGACATTGGTGCTTTCATTGAGAGTTCCTCTGTGTCGTCGCCATCAGGAAGGATGCCTCGCCCCATCTTTAAAGATGGCACCGTTGCTAGGGGAGCTTTGGCTGTCGGCCAAACCCTCCGGCTAGGTGGTTTTCTTATGACCACCTGTTCGGCTTCTGCGCCGACGATGACCTCTCGAGCCATCGAAAACAATCTTCATATCAGCTCGGAACTTGCCGAGCAGTTAGATCCAATGGAGCTCTCCTCCATAAACGAGCTCTTGGATTGCATCGCCGCCCTAGGAGTCGCTGCGGATTATGACCAGATTGGGCCTAAACCCGATCTGAGAGAGATTAACTCTCCCCAAGTCACCCATCATGTTTCCGTGGTAGAGGGACAGTGCGGTAACCCTTCATCTACCTTAAGGACTATCTACGTCCGGATTCCCGATCCCTCCAAGCCAGATACCCGCGGAGGGGAGGATGTCACTCAAGACCTGAACTTAGAGTCAGGCGACGAGCTGGATTCATTGGATAACATCCAGGAATCCAAATTTTCGAGTTCGGAAATTCCTCGGCCTTTGAGTGATTGGGTGAGGCTCCAAATTTAATTCCACCCACCCACCCGAACATAAGCGATCTATCCCAAATCAGGCAAGAGCCCGATGAAACAGTACATCATTACTGGGCCAGATTCCTCCTGGTTAGGAACAGGATAAGGGACTGCCGCGAGGAAGACGCAATCTCAATCTTCTGCAATAATTGCACGGACAAGGGAATCCTCAACGCCATAAGTCGCGGTGATATTACACGCTTCGCTGACTTAGCGTCCATTGTACGAAAGTACTGTGCGATGGAAAGCGCCTGGAAAACCGAAATAAAATTTTGGGACGATCCGGCCCTGAATATAAACCCAGTCCGAAATAAAAGGGTGCATCATCGCCAGACACCCGGGTCAAACACCAAAAAGCAAAAACCCTCTACAGGGCATGGAACCGCACTGCAAGGATGGCTTAATGGACCCTGTACAATTCACAATATAGAGGACGCCACATCAACTCACAGCCTTAGAGCATGTTGGATACTCCGGCAGGTGGCCAAAATTGGCGAAGATCTCCTAATTCCGGAGGCCACAGAAAGCCACCCTAGAGACACCAATACGGTATTAACAGTCTTCGAGACTTTCGCATCAAATAATATGCGAAAAAGTACACTCCGCAGCCTTGCGGAAGTCTACCAAGTAGCAATAATAAACCCATGGAGTGACACGGCTATTACCTTTAACGCCAGTGATGAACCTAAATTCCGAACAGCCCTAGCACCAGCCGCATTGGTCCTCAGTCCAATAATGGACGGCTTTCGTCTTACCAAGGTACTCATGGACGGCGGCAGCAGATTGAACCTCATTTATGAGGAAACCCTTCAAAAAATGGAAATAGACTGGAACCGCATTGAGCGAAGCAGCACAACCTTTAGAGGAATAATCCCCAGTCAGGAAGCACGCTGTACAGGAAAAATCACACTAGATGTGGTGTTTGGTACCCCGGATAATTACAGGTCCGAAGAGGTCACCTTCCATGTGGCTCCGTTCAGCAGCGGTTATCACGCTCTGCTAGGGCGGGAAGCGTTTACAATCTTCCAAGCAATACCCCATTACGGGTACATGAAGCTCAAGATGCCCAGGCCTAACGGGATCATCACTCTCGCTAGTGATCCGGACATAGCACTCCGCGCCGAAAACAAGACAGCTGCACTGGCCCTCGAGGCACTATCTGAAGCCCTAGCGGCTGAGGAATTGACCGCGTTGCACTCCATGGTGAATAGGGACGATGTGGTACTCGACAAAAGATCCAAGTCCACCTCCTTTAAACCGGAGGACGAAATAGTCAAATTCCAGGTCCATCCAACGGACCCCAATAAAATATCTTCCATCGGGGCACAGTTAAACCCCAATATAGACGCCGCACTGCGAGAGTTCCTATGAGAGAACTGGGACATTTTCGCCTGGCACCCTTTAGACATGCCAGGAATCCAACGCAGGCTGGCCGAGCACAGCTTAAATATCCTAAAAGGATTCAAACCTGTCAAACAAGCTCTTCGGCGTTTTTCCGAACCTAAGAGACAGGCCATGGGAGAGGAGCTAGCAAAGCTATTGGAGGCCGGATTCATCAGAGATATAAAACATCCGGACTGGCTAGCAAACCTGGTGATGGTACCAAAGAAGGACAAATCCTGGCGCCTGTGCGTTGATTTTAAAGACCTTAACAAGGCTTGCCCAAAGGATCCCTTCCCCCTCCCCCGCATCGATCAAATTATCGACGCTACCGCAAGACACGATTCGTTGTGCTTCCTCGACGCATATTCCGGCTACCATCAAATCAAGATGGCAGAATCAGACCAAGCCGCAACGGCATTTATCACACCATACGGCCCATTCTGCTTCAACACAATGCCCTTCGGGCTCAAAAACGCCAGCGCAAGATATCAGTGCATGATTCAGACATGTCTGGCAAACCAGATCGGCAAAATAGTGGAGGCATATGTAGATGATGTGGTCATCAAAACAAGACATGTCGAATCTCTAGTAGACGACTTGAGGCTCACATTTGATAACCTCTGAACATACGACATCAAGCTCAACCCGGAAAAATGCGTTTTCGGCGTCCCAGCCGGAAAGCTCTTGGGCTTCATTGTATCCGGTAGAGGAATTGAAGCAAATCCAGCCAAGATCCGAGCTCTGTCACAATTGGATATCCCAAAGGACCTCAAACAAATACAAAAGTTAACCGGATGCGTGGCGGCTCTAAGCCGCTTTATCTCCCGCTTGGGAGAAAAGGACCTACCCCTTTACCGCCTCCTTCGGCGCACCGAACACTTCGAATGGACGGATGCAGCCACGGTCGGACTCGACAAAATAAAAGCCATATTGGCAACAAACCCAGTCCTGGCCGCGCCAACCATTGGCGAACCAATGCTATTGTACATTGCAGCAACACATCAGGTTGTAAGCGCAGTGCTCGTCATCGAATGAGAAACGGACGGACACAAATTCCCCCTTCAAAAGCCGGTCTATTATGTGTCCACTGTCCTCACTCCGTGCAAATCACAGTACCCGCATTATCAAAAGATTGCTTACGCGGTATTCATGGCATCCCGGAAGCTACGAACTACTTTCAAGAGTGTTCAATAACAGTAGCCTCGGAAGTACCACTTAACGATATTATAAACAACCGTGATGCAACGGGCCGGATTGCAAAATGGGTCATTGAGCTCCTCCCGTTCGACATAACTTATAAGCCACGACCAGTCATCAAGTCGCAAGTTTTGGCCGACTTCGTCGCAGAATGGACGGAGGCCGAACTCCCTAAAGAGTATGGCACATATTCAAATTGGATCATGCATTTTGACGGCTCCAAGATGTTGGCCGGACTAGGGGCTGGCGTTGTTTTGACGTCCCCCAGAGGAGACACAGTTCAATACATACTCCAGATTATGTACACAGACTCCAACAATGCAGCCGAATATGAGGCCCTTTTACATGGTCTCCGGATGGCAGTATCCATGGGCATTTAACGCCTAGAGGTGCGCGGGGACTCGAACCTCGCAATATCCCAAATAAATGGAGACTTCGATGCCAAGGATCCAAAAATGGCAGCTTACCGCAATGCCGTCCTAAAAATGTCAGCTCGGTTCGAAGGGCTTGAATTTCACCATATAGTCCGGGAAAATAATCAGGCGGCAGATGTCCTGGCATGCATCGGCGCAAAACGCAATGTAGTCCCCCCCAACATTTTCTTGGAAAGGTTGTTCAAGTCATCCGTAGTATGGGAAGGGGAGCTGAACAATAACAGCCCGGACCCAACCGCACCGCCCGACACCGAACATTCTAACACAGTCGGAGGCTCTGCCAATGAAATAACACCTTCAGCCCACGTAATAATGGCCGTCATCGCCCCGTGGACAGAACCATTCCTCGCCTACCTTACTAGGCAGGAACTCCCCGAGGACCAAAATGAGGCACGCTGCATAGTGCGGCGATCCAAAGCCTACAAAGTCCACGAGGGAGAGCTTTATATGAAAAGCACTACCGGAGTCCTTCAAAGGTGCATCTCCGAAGAGGAAGGGCGGAACCTCCTGGCTGAAATTCTTGCCGGACTCGGCGGTCATCACGCTGCAGCTCGGTCCCTTGTAAGCAAGGCCTTCCGTACAGACTTTTATTGGCCGACTGCCCGGGCAGACGTCCAGGACTTAGTCCAGCGATGCGTCGGTTGCCAGCTCTTTGCAAACCAAAGCCATATGCCACCCACCGCCCTCCAAACTATCCCCATCACTTGGCCCTTCGCGGTCTGGGGGCTTGACATGGTTGGACCCCTTAAAGGCGGAACCCACAAGCAAAAATAGTTACTGGTCATGGTGGATAAGTTCACCAAATGGATAGAAGCCAAGCCTGTTAAGACGGTCGAATCCGGACCGGTGATAGACTTTATATCCGGGGTTGTACACCGTTACGGCGTCCCCCACAGCATCATCGTTGATAATGGCAAGAACTTTACGGCCGACGAGGTAAAACTCTGGTGCAAAAACATGGGCATCAAGCTCGATTATGCTTCCGTCTATCACCCACAAACTAACAGCCAGGTCGAACATGCAAATGGTCTTATCATGAGCGGCATCAAACCCAGATTAGTGCGGTCCCTCAAGGAATCTAACATGCACTGGGTAGAGGAGCTCGACTCCGTACTCTGGGGGCTGCGGACCACGTCGAATCGCACCACCGGATACACACCATTCTTTATGGTGTACGGCACAGAGGCAGTTTTGCGTTGCGACATAATTCCTGACTCACCTCGAGTGCGCATGTACGAAGGAAGAGAAGCTGAGCTCGATCGGCAGGACAGTTTGGACGCATTGGAGGAGGAGAGTGACGTGGCAAAAGCCCGTTCCGCATTCTATCAACAGCAGGCTCGAAGATACCAAAGCAGAGAAGTACGGGCCAAAAATTACAACGTTGGCGAATTAGTTCTACGCCTGCCGGACAAGAAAAAGGACAAACTCAAGCCCAAGTGGGAAGGTCCCTTCATAATTGACCAAGTCCTGACTGGTGGAGCGTACCGCCTGCGATATGCATCAGATAACCGACTCGAGCCGAACCCATGGAACGCAGCCCGTCTCCGAAGATTCTATGCCTAGCGCCGGACTCTGTGTTCGTCTCCTTCCTCTGTCCATTTTTTATATACTGTCTATCTTACATTTCTCTCCTTCTCCCCTTCCTTTCTCTTATAGCCTTTAAAGGCTCATCAAATGACGTGCTATTCGCACTCATTAAACCTGGGGGCTTCTTTTAACAGAACCTTATTTATACGGGCTTCATGCCCAACACATGTGTTACACTTCTGCATGTACCTTTTATTTCACCATTATATGCATCGATATGACTTAAGCTGGGTTGCCTGGCTCCTGTGCTTACCCCTACGTTCCCGATTATTCGGCTAGGCGGTAAAGGGAGCACCTCTGCTATTGTTACTGGCGGATCAGCCGGATGTGTACCTCAGACTGGATGAAGCCGAAAGCTAGCGTTCTTAAGGGAATATTCGGTCGGTGACCTAAAAGATGATTTTTTTCACTTCTTTATTTATGCGCCCCCAGATGCTTTTTTCCGCGTCTTTTTCGCAGAATGGTCATGCACTTTAGGGCATGCCTCCCAGGGAAAGGAACCCCTAACGGAACTATTCTCCCTGGAAGATGTTTCTTACTAACCATGTAATATAACATAACTAGTTGGGCACTTGTCTGTTCACGCACTAATGACCCCTACGCCTGGTCTCCATGCATTCGCCAGTTCTTATATAACCGCATGGGAATTCGGACACACTCCGGACCATCACGTCCCGAGTCTGAAGCGAAAAGGTCAGCCATGAAAAACGATCTACAATCCGGCTAGAAGGCATTATAAATGTCAATTAAATTACATAGTCATTCTGACTGATTGTATTCCTCTTCAATACCATCTAACAGGCTGTCTAATTTACAGTCCTGCCGGGAATACTTTGTGGCCAATTCTACTTGGCCGTATACTAAGCTTACAGGGATCTCCTTCCCATCGGGCCCCATAGGACCGACCTCGGCCATGTGGTTGGGGTCAGCCTTTGTGTACCGCGTCTTCACCATGGCCCAGGCCTCCCTAGCACCTTGACGGCAGGCCGATATCTTCCACAATCGGAAGTGCCGCCGTGGTCCCTTTAGCTTCTTCGCAAGCTCTCCAAGACCTTCGGGCATGGAGATGGATGGCCACAAGGCCTGGGCGACGCCTTGCATCGCCTGCCGAACTCGCTCGAGCAGTTGCGAGAGCTCGGGAAGAAGGTCACCCGTAGAACCGGGCATCTCCTCTGCAGGACGACCTGTTAGCACACCTACAGACATTACTCTGTTAGTCGACTTCCCCGCCGAACTTTTTTTTCAAAGGTTCGTTCAAGCACTTACTAAATATGCCGCGCCGAAGCCGCTGATTCTCCTTAACGGAGTCTGACAGCTGGGCACGAACATCTTTCAGGTCGACGCCCAGCTTGGTGTTGGCATCTTGGAGATCGTTCTTCTCCCGCCTCACCTTTGTCAGCACCTTCTCCCCAGCCTTCAGCTGGCGTAGGAGTTGCTGCCTTTCTGGACTCAATCCGGCGCCATCTGCAATTTCATTTGTCAGATTCGCACCCATGCCGTGCTTCGCAAAATACTTTTCTTTAGAAGTTTATATTACCAGAGGGGGTCTCCTTGGGCTCCCCTGCCACGGCTAGTGCGGCCTCAAGTTGGGCTTTGCACTCTTCCAGCTCCTGGGACAGTAGGGAATTCTTTTCTGTACGAACCTGCATAACATATGATCCTTAAATCAGTTATTCTAACTGTTTCAAGTCTCGGGGGCTACTGGTATATATATATAATTACCAAAAATTTCTTACCCGTATGTCTTTTACATATTGCTCCGTGGCTCTCGCTAGACCATTTTGAGCGGCACGGAGGTACGCATCTCCCGAATTGAAGGCATCTAATGCCTCTCGGGAGAAACAAGCATCGCGAAGAATTGTCCGGCGACGCCTGTGGTTCATGGCACTCTCCACCTCAGAGTTGGTGGCAGACAACCTATCCACATCCTCCGTCGGAGGAGCGTCCGGTGCGCGCCTTGTGTTCGCCTCCGCCTCCGGACCAGGCTTTGGAGCCTGGCTGGTGGAGGCGCGATTGGCAGCCTCTCCGGATATAGTCCGGCGAGGTCTCTTTGTACTAAAGAGAGCACGAGTTTTAACATGCCTTGAAGGTATAACACCTGGGATAAGGGGGCGTGCCATACCTTTGCGCTGACGTCTCGGTCCGGACTGCACCTCTTTTCTGCCCACGGGGCCCTGCGGCCCCTCGTTGGCTTGTCGCCGCAGGTTCGGCCTCCCGTCTCAAAAACCTCCCCTGCAAACCTCGGTTGTAATCAGGAAACTGAAAACACGAGAGGGCGGACCCCTATTCGGGGTACTGGGACTTCGATCTCAGTTACCTGGGAGGCCGGGATTATCCCTGGGTAATCTACCGTAATGGCCACCAAGGCATTGTCCTTGCTCAATTGATGGAACACTCCATCAATCAGCTCCACAGATAAGTCCGGATCCTCTTGAGAGGCCGGGTCGAGGGACCGTCCTGGGTCCTCGGGTTGTGGAGGAGGGCTGTTTATTTCTTTAACAGCCTGGCGCAGTTCATGCGTTAAAGTCGTTAGACTGAATAGTTAACAATGGGAATATAAAATGGATGGGCAAGTAAACCACTTACCCAGCTTGGGGGATTGTACATAGAAAATCCACCCTGTGGGTTGACGCGGAGAAATTCCTCCTCTTCTCCCTTGTACAAAGCGGACAAGGTCTTTGTTAGGGCCGCAGCCGAATCCGGTCCCTTACGGCCGTAGCGGGTGGCGTCGTCCTCCCCGTTGAAATCCCACATGGGGTGGCCTCTGTACTGTAGCGGCTGCACCCCTCGCATGATGCATGCGGCCATGACCCTGATCATGGTCAGTCCGGAATGAGCTAACAATCTTATCCGGCTCATCAGGTAACGGACGTCCTTGTCACTTTCCCTCTGAGGGCTCCGTGGACACCAACTTAGGCGCTTCTTTAGTGGAGCACTATCAAACTCAGGGAGGCCGATCCGGACAGGATCCGGCAGCGGGACGTCCTCTATGTAAAACCATTCCGAAGGCCAGTCCTCGGACACCTTCTTTGGGGTTCCGGATAGATATCCGGTCCCGGCGATGCGCCACACTTCGGCTCCGCCCACTTGATATGTCGACCCCTTCTAAGAGCGGGGCACAAGGCAGAATAGCTCTTTCCACAGCCCGAAATGAGCCTCAACACCCAAAAACAGCTCACAGAGGGCTACGAAGCCCGCGATATGCAATACGGAGGCAGGCGTAAGATTGTGTAGCTGGAGGCCATAGAACTCCAGGAGCCCCCGGAGAAACGGATGGATTGGAAATCCGAGCCCTCTTATTAAATAAGGGACGAGGCATACCTGCTCTCCTTTGGAGGGATTAGGGGCACTCTCCGCTTGCTCTCCGCCATTATAGATGGCAAGGCCGGCTCGAACCGGGACCATATAGGCCGGGGGGAGAAATCCCTTGGTCTGGAGCGTCACGAGCTCGCTATGCGGGATGGAGCATCTCTCCCAATATCCAGGCTGAGGGCTGGAAGGGCGAAAGGAGGAGTTCTGACGGCTAGCCATGGTGGTATGGACCTTTGTCGGATGCGCTCTGATGAACACTCGCGAAGGGGGGAAGGTGTGGTTTGGATCTAAATCCTCGTCCCCTTAAATGGGCGGCTCATTTACGCGGCTAGGGGTGTGGATGTAAAAACACATAGACTTTTCATATTTGTTTTGACACGTGGGAGACTGCCATTATTGGGCGTAGAAGCCGAGGAGCGCAACATTTACAAGAAATCGGACTTTATTCGACAGGTACAACGGAATTTGAAGGAGAACCCGCCTTCCAATGCCGAAGACAATTTGCGCGCCGGACTCATCGTCATTGAAGCCTGGTTCGGGGGCTACTGAGGGAGTCCTGGATTAGGGGGTGTCTGAATGGCCGGACTATACCTTCAGCCGGACTCCTGGGCTATGAAGATACAAGATTGAAGACTTCGTCCCGTGTCCGGGAGGGACTTTCCTTGGCGTGGAAGGCAAGCTTGGCGATACGGATATGTAGATCTCCTACCATTGTAACCGACTTTGTGTAACCCTAACCCTCTCCGATGTCTATATAAACCAGAGGGTTTTAGTCCATAGGACAAGTTACAGAACAACAATCATACCATAGGCTAGCTTCTAGGGTTTAGCCTCTTCGATCTCGTGGTAGATCTACTCTTGTACTACCCATATCATTAATATTAATCAAGCAGGATGTAGGGTTTTACCTCCATCAAGAGGGCCCGAACCTGGGTAAAACTTCGTGTCCCTTGCCTCCTATTACCATCCGGCCTAGACGCACAGTTCGGGACCCCCTACCCGAGATCCGCCGGTTTTGACACCGACAACGGGAACTTGCCGTTTGGCCCTTCGCTTCGTGCACTGGATGAATTCAAGAAGCAGGGGGTCCAATGATAACTCCTCTAAGGATCCGAGAGCAGGTGCTCAAAGCAAGGCAACCACCAAGAATTCAAGCACCAACAAGGATTCGGGAGAGGAAGTGGTGTCTCCGCATAAGAACAAGCAACAGTCAAAACACAAAGAGGCTCCTATGCAGGTTTGTAGGCCATTGGCTAAAACTTTACTTCTTACTAATGGAGGAACAACGGCGGATGGGGCAGGTACAAGCTTGAGCAAAGATGATACAACCTCAGCTAGCAATGAAATTGAGAGCGAGGGACTGTTCCGTGAACCGAAGAAAAAGAAACCCACTCCAGAAAACTCGGCAGAGACCACGGTGCGGTCCTGCCAGGAGCAATGATCTGTTTGAGCTGGAACTGCCGGGGGCTTGGGAACCCCGAGGCAGTTCGTGAACTTCGCAGTATTGTGAAGTCGGAAGGACCCACTCTTCTCTTTGTAATGGAAACGAAAATCAAAGCAAAAAGAGTTGAGAATTTGAAGCACTCTCTAGGTTTCAGTGGGTGTTTTGCTGTAGACAGTGCCGGCCTTAGCGGCGGTATTGGTCTTTTTTGGTCCCGAGATGTATCTGTCGAGTTAAAAAACTATAGCCAGAATCACATTGATGTGGTTGTCAAGAGTAATATTCAGGATTTGACTTGGCATTTCACTGGTTTTTACGGAGCTCCGCGAGCAGAAGATAGGCATCATTCCTGGCGGTTCTTTCCTACACTTCATACGTTAGCACATGCTGCATGGTTGAGCATGGGAGACTACAATGAAACATTATACCCCTATGAGCACTTTAGTAGATCAGCGAGATCTGAAAATCAGATGCGTGCTTTTTGGGAGGTGATAGATGAGATCTCTTTCCAAGACTTGGGCTGGTCCGGTACAGCCTATACTTGGGATAATCACCAAGATGGAGGAGCAAACACCAAGGCTAGACTCGATCGCGCTTTTGCAAATGAAGCTTTCAGGCAGCTCTTTCATCATATACATGTCAGGCATATTCCCTCGATAGAGTCTGACCATTGTTTCGTATTTGCGGAGATTAAGGAGAGCTTGCCAACGTGAACACGGAAACAGAAGCAATTTAGATACGAGAACGTTTGGCAGACTCATGCAGATTATGACCGGTTGGTAAGTGATACCTGGTGGGGCATACACCGCACACCAGGGCTCCGAGGCGTAGCGTCCGCGTTGAGTACCTTGCAGGCAACGCTGGAACCCTGGGGCTC
This sequence comes from Triticum dicoccoides, assembly GCF_002162155.2. Lineage (NCBI taxonomy): Eukaryota > Viridiplantae > Streptophyta > Magnoliopsida > Poales > Poaceae > Triticum > Triticum dicoccoides. The sequence continues at coordinate 454,391,153 of NC_041388.1, read as the reverse complement.
CAAGGAGTTTGGCAGCCTGACATGCTCTGTCAGGCAGTTGCAGAAGCGTCTGGATCATCTTCGTTGCCGGTACATTGGTACTAGTCCGACGGAGGAGGAGAAAACTATTGTCAAGAATCTAAAGGAGGCCTTGCATCAGGAAGAAATCTGGCTTCGACAACGGTCCCTGTTCCATGGCTTCGGGATGGTGACCGAAGCACTTCCTACTTTCAAGCTCAAGCAGCCCAACGCAAACGAATGAATAGGATACCGGGGCAAAGACGTGCCGATGGATCTACTTGTGCTTCTGAAAGTGAGGACAAGGAAGAGGTACAAAACTTTTATCAGAATTTGTATCGCTCCCAGGGTTGGGGAGACTCCATTTTTCTATTATCGCATGTACCGGAGAGAGTCACCCCAGCCATGAATGATGAGTTGACTACATGGGAGAGGAGGTTAAGGTCGTGATGTTTCAGATGGTGCCCTCCAAAGCTCCTGGTGTGGATGGTTTTACTGCAGGGTTTTACCAGCATCACTGGGATTTGCTAGGTAACGAGGTGACCTTGGCAGTTTTGGATTTTCTTAATGGAGGGGAACTACTGACAGGCCTGAATGACACGACGATAACACTGATACCTAAGGTACATCACCCCCAATCGATCACACAATATCGTCCGATTGCCTTGTGCCCGGTGCTTTACAAGATTGCAGCCAAGGCTATAACGAACCGGCTACGAAGCTTGATGGATTTGATAATCAGTGAGGAGCAAAGTGCTTCGTTCCCGGACGTCTTATTACAGACAATGTACTTGTGGCTTATGAAAGTATCCATACGATGAAAAGGAGAAAGAAGGGAAAGAACTTCTCTTGCGCGGTTAAGCTTGATATGATGAAAGCTTACGACCGTGTCGAGTGGCGTTATCTCGAGGCAATATTGTTACGTTTGGGTTTCAGTATGGGCTTTGTCAGACTAAATGAAGTGTGTTTCCTCTATCCGGTTTTCTGTATGAATCAATGGGGAATTACTTCCTTATTTTACAACCACGAGAGGTTTTCGTCAAGGAGATCCAGTGTCACCATATCTTTTTCTACTGTGTGCCGAAGGCTTTTCCTCATTGTTGAAACACTACAATGGGGGAACCATTGATAGGGGACTACGGGTGAGCTATAGATCACCGTGGGTAACCCATTTGCTTTTTGCAGATGATAGTCTCATCTTCATCAATGCAAGCAACCCAAGTGCTCTCTGGTTAAATGACATCTTGAGGATTTATGAGGAGGCCTCGGGTCAGTGTATCAGTAAGGAAAAAAGTGCTATATATTTCAGTTCAAATACTCCCACAGATCTGAGGCAACTTTTGAAGACAACCTTGAACATCCAGGTTGAGGCGTTTGATGAGAAGTATTTGGGTCTCCCTACTACTGTGGGCCGGATTACGAGTGGGACATTTGATCACATCAGTGAGAGAGCCAGGGCCAGAATGCAGGGATGGTCGGAAAAATTACTCGCTTGTGCAGGCCGTGAGACCTTGTTGAAATCAGTGGTTCAAGCAATTCCGACCTATCCAATGAGTACTTTTCTGTTAACCAAAAAAGTTTGTAAGAGTTTGATGGCTCCTATGGCCAAATATTTCTGGAGTAGTTCTCTTGACAAAAGATCATTGCATTGGGTGTCTTGGAAGGAGCTTGCAATGCCCAAGTGCAAAGGCGGTATGGGTTTCAAAGACCCACACATATTCAATCCTTCCATGTTGGGGAAGCATGGATGGCGTTTTCCCACGAACCCTAACTCCCTTTGTGCAAGAGTATTGAAGGGACAGTACTTTCCTGACACGGATTTTATGCATGCAGCCTTACCCAAGTTGGCTTCGGCCACTTGGAAAGCTATTATAGCAGGAAGAGAAGCCCTTCGAACCGGCTTGATCTCCCATGTTGGAGATGGCACTACTATTGATGTATGGAATGATAAATGGATTCCAGGTACTATATCTATGTCACCTATCTCAAGACCACCGAACACTGCTGTCCAAAGGGTGGAAGATCTCATTGATACATCAAACTGGACTTGGAAGCATGAGGTGGTCCGGGAGACTTTCATTGCCCCGGATGCTGAGGCCATTCTTAATATTCCTATTCGGCAAGGGGGGGGTGATTACCTTGCTTGGGAATTCGAAAGATCAGGCAACTACACTGTGAAGTCGGCGTACCGTGCTCTTGTGACTCAGAATGAGCGTTTGGCTCTAGATGAAGGGACGGCTACCGGTACCTCCAATGATGAACAACAGATGTGGAAAGCCTTGTGGAAACTGAATGTTATCCCAAAAGTGAGAGTTTTTTGGTGGAGAGTTCTTCGTGGGATTCTTCCAGATGAAGCTACTCTCAACTATAGACACATTGCAGAAATTCGCAGATGCAAAGTTTGTCTTGCTATGGATGAGGATCTAAAGCATGCATTGATACATTGCTCGCATGCTAAGCGCTTTTGGGAGGAGGCGTGTGCATGGTTCGGTCTCCGGCTTCCACGGCTACACCCGGACTCGCGGGCTCACGACATTTTATGTGACCCACGCTTTACGGATGATGACCGTGCAAAGATCACCACTATTATGTGGTCTATCTGGCATTCCAGGAATCGTATCAAGCACGGTGAAGAAGGTCGAGACCCTACAGCGACTATCCGAGCTACAAAGGAGGCCATTGCACTTCTTCACTTGCCGCGCAAGGATACGCTGGTCTTGCCTGGCTATGGGTGGCGGCCTCCTGATGATGGGTTTGTGAAAATCACAACCGATGGAGCTCTCAACCTGGCGGATGGCAGGGGAGGCGCGGGAGGCATTGCTCGATCTCCTACTACTCTTCTAGGTGCCTGGTGCAAGCCATATGTGGGGATTTCGGATCCCTTGATCATGGAGGGACTTTCTTTGCGAGATGGTGTTCGGTTCGCTTCTCTTCGTGGATTCTCGCATGTGATAATGGAAGTCGATTGCTTGGAGTTGGTGACACTCTGGACCACTCGTCACAATTCTCGTTCAATTGTGGCTCCTTTACTTTTAGAGATTGGAGAGCTTAGTACTCATTTTTCCTCTTTTGTTATTCAACATGTAAACAGGTCAGCCAATTTACCGTCTCACTTGTGTGCAAAGCGTGCATGCACACTTAATGTGACCGATAGTTGGCTTGACGAGACTCCTAGCTTCTTGGTGTCCAGCCTCCTGGCTGATTGTTCCAAGAATGCTTTTACTCAATAAAGCTCTCTAAATTTCCCCGCAAAAAAGGAGAGCACATGTCCTCCTCCACGATCTGGCCAGCCCACGATCACCATCGTGGCCACGCGCCTCTCCCTCTGTAAAGCTATATGTATGCCTGAGATCAATGAATCTAGTGCGGTTCAATCTCCTTCCCTCAAACGTGGTATCAGATCACTAGTAGAAAAGGGGGCAAAGGTCCAGACCGGGTCAGCCCATTAGTCCCGGTTCAGTCACGAACCGGGAGTAATGTGAGCATTGGTCCCGGTTCGTGCGGCTAAGGCATTAGTCCCGGTTCACCTGAGCCCTTTAGTCCCGGTTTGAGGCACGAACCGAGACTAAAGGGTGCGATGCCCTTTAGTCCCGGTTTGTGTCTCAAACCGGGACTAAAGATTAGACCTTTAGTCCCGGTTTGAGACAC
>NC_041388.1:454375337-454386947 GCF_002162155.2 Triticum dicoccoides | reverse complement strand
TGATAAAAACTTCAAAAAATAAAATCCTTCAAGAGGTAGTTATATTACTACATCTACTAGTTAGGAAAATTTAAAAACTTAAATTTGGACATGTTTTGCAAAAAATGTAGGGAAAATGTAAAACGGCTATAACTTTTGCATACGATGTCGGGAAAAACGTATAATATATCAAAATGTTTAGAACGAAAATCCGCTTCCGATTTTGACTGCCTACGGCTTGTTTGCAAATTTTTAGAATCCTCAAATTCTAAAAGGAAAAAAAGTTATGCTCAAATTTCAGTTTTTTTTTAATTTTTGTTAAATCTGGTCAAACTACTTATTCAAGAAGTATTAGTGTTACTAAATAATTATTCAAGAATATTAGTGTTACTAAATAATTATTTCAGTTTTTTTGAATTTTGGTCAAATATGGTCAAACTGTGGTCAAACTGTGGTCAAACAATGGTCAAACTACTTATTCAAGAAATATTAGTGTTACTAAATAATTATTTCAGTTTTTTGAATTTTGGTCAAATCTGGTCAAACTAGGGTCAAACTGTGGTCAAACTACTTATTCAAGAAATATTAGTGTTACTAACTAATTATTGTTTTTTAGAACAATAGTTTCAAACTCAAACAGTGAAATGTGTGACTTCATGCTCAAGCTAAATTCCTGAGGGTTAATAGGATTGGCATCTTACTATTGTCAGGAAAACAACAAGAGCAGACTTGGAAATGAGGGAGAATAGAACCCGAAAGTTAAGCGTGCTCAGGCTGGAGTAGTGAGAGGATGGATGACCGTTCAGGAAGTTAGATGATTTGGAATGATGAGGGGTGATTAGAGATTAAAGGTTAAATTAAGCAGTGATGAGGGGTGATTAGAGATTAGAGGTTAAAATAATTCAGAAATTTGAAAATAAAAAAATCAAAAAAATTCAAAAATTATCATAAAATTTCCTTTAGTACTGGTTGGTGTTACCAACCGGGACTAAAGGTGGACCTCCAGACAGCGGCCACGTGGAGGGCCTTTAGTCCCGGTTCGTATAAGAACCGGGACTAAAGGGGGAGGATTTAGTAACGACCCTTTAGTCCCGGTTCCAGAACTGGGACTAAAGGCCCTTATGAACCGGGACTAAAGGCCCTTTATCTACTAGTGGATGCGCAGGACTCCAACCCCTTTGCGACTGTGCCACCTCCCTCTTCTGCTGCCATGGACGATAACCCCGTCCCCTCTCCCACCTCCTCCGACGACGGCGACCATGCTGCCGCCGGCGTCCTCCAGAACACCACCGCCGTCGACCGCCCGAACGCCCTCCTCCCACCTCTGCGCGCCTTCCCGGCATCCGTTCTTCAAACCATCGACATTCGCCACCATGTCTCGTTCACGCTCGATCTCCATGCCGGCAACTACGCGCAGTGGCGCCGCTTCTTCCACACCATCGTGGGCATGTTCGGCATCCGCGACCACATCATCGCCGACGCTGCGCTGGGCCGCCACGACCCCGAGTGGGTCATGATCGACCACTGCGTAGTTCACTGGCTCTACGCCACGATCTCGCCGGAGCTATTCGACGTCGTCATGCAGCCCGAGGATACGGCGGCCGTGCTTTGGGCCGCGATCGAGGCGATCTTCCACGGCAACTAGCTCTCTCGCGCCGTGTACGTCGACGCCGAGTACCACGCCCTCGTGCAGGGCGACCTCTCGATCATGCAGTATTGCACGCGTCTGAAGACATTCGCCGACCAACTTCGCGATCTCGGCCAGCCCGTCTCTGAGACCCAGCAGCTTTTCAACATGATCCGTGGGCTTGGGCGCCAGTACCACGGCGCCATACCTCATCTTACCTCGCGCATGCCCCTGCCCAGCTTTCTGTAGGCCCGCTTGTTCTTGCTGTTGGAGAAGCACCGTGCTGAGCAGACGGCGCGCATTCAGCATGCCCACGCCATGGTGGTCGGGCGTATCACTCTGTCGCCGCCCCTGTCCGCACCCAACGCTGCCCCGCCGGCTGACTCCAGCGCTAGCCGTGGGCGTGTCCGCGACAAGTGTCGTGGCCGTGGCAGTCCCGGGGCGTCTTCCTCGTCTACGCCACCGCCACCCCGTCCGCCTACTCTTCCTGGTCAGGCCCCCGGCACCAACTCTTGGACTGTCCTGGTGCAAGCCTATCCCATGCCCTGGCGCGCCCGGTGCCGGCGTTCTTGGTCCCCGCCCCGGCACCCCTCCGCAGCAGGACTTCTTCGCCGGCCCGGCCGCGCCATCGTCCCCCCCCCGGCTACGGTGCATATGGCTCCCCTGGCGCTAGCTCCAGCACCGCGCCACCACCGGCGCAGCCCCAGCCCTGGGACATGGGGCCGCTGCACACGGCCCTACAGGCCGCGTCCACCTCGGCTCTGTCTGCCGGAAGCACCTCAGACTGGTACCTCAACTCCGGCGCGACGGCGCACATGACCGCCAATCCTGGTACCCTCCATTCCCTTTCTCCTCATTCATTCCCTAATCAGATCGTGGTCGGCAACGGCGGTCGTCTCCCGATCACGCACACCGGCCACGGCTCTCTGATCACCACCAATTCTTCGCTTGTTCTTCGCAATGTTTTGCTTTCCCCCTCACTTATCACCAATCTGCTGTCTGTTCGGCAACTTACGCGTGAGAATCCTATTTCTATCGAGTTTGATGCATTTGGCTTCTCTGTCAAGGACATCCACACCCGCCAGGTGATCCGGCGATGTGATTCCACTGGAGACCTGTACCCCGTCACGCCCTGCGGTGCGCCGTCCTCCTCGCCTCCGTTCGCCGGTGTCGCCTCCGTGGAGTTGTCGCACCAGCGGCTCGGCCATCCTGGAGACGACGCGCTTCGACGGGTTCTGCACCAGTTTCCCTTCACCTGTGCGTCCTCGGCTCCACACACCTGCCACGCCTGCAGGTTGGGCAAGCATGCCCGTCTGCCGTTTTCTTCTTCCCACACTCCTAGTTATTTCCCTTTTCAGCTCTTGCATTTAGATGTTTGGACTTCGCCTGTAGCTAGTGTGTCTGGCTTCGTGTACTACCTGGTTGTACTCGACAGTTGCACGCATTATGTTTGGACTTTCCCTTTGCGTCATAAGTCTGATGTGCTCTCTGTTCTTACTGCCTTCTACGCCTACGTTCAGACACAATTCAAGCGCCCTGTTCTTTCCTTTCAAACTGATAATGGCAAGGAATTCGACAGTCTCGCTGTTCGATCGCTCCTCTCCAAGCACGGCACTGTCCTGCGTCTCTCTTGTCCATACACCAGCCAACAAAATGGCAAGGCCGAGCGCATGCTGCGCACCTTGAATAATAGCGTGCGCTCTCTGCTCTTTCACGCATTTATGCCGGCGCGTTTTTGGGCGGAAGCCCTTGGCACTGCTACTCTCCTCCTCAACTACAAACCATGCACCACTTCCTCACCACAGTCACCGCATGAACTGCTTCTTGGTACGGCCCCTGACTACTCCACTTTGCGCGTGTTCGGTTGCCTCTGCTACCCCAACACTTCTTCTACCTTGCGCCACAAACTCGACCACCGGTCCGTCGCCTGCGTGTTTTTTGGGTATCCCCCAGATCATCGCGGTTATCATTGTTATGATCCCCGCACCCGACGAGTTCTCACCTCTCGCCATGTTCGCTTCCATGAGACTCACTTCCCCTTTGCTGTCGCTCCTGATCTGCACGCCGTCGGCGCTACACAGGCGCCACGCTACGTTCCCGCGCCCCTGCAGGTTCCCCTCACTGCTCCTCCGCCGCCCTGTGACGCCAGCTCGCCTGACTCCGTTGAGTTCGGCCCTCATGCCGGCGCCGCTGGTTCAAGCTCGGCCACGTGATCGTCATCCAGCAGCTCCGCCTCTTCCTCGTTGGGCGCCACTCCTCTAGGTTCAAGCTCGGCCATGCGATCGCCATCCAGTTGCTCTGCCTCGTCTTCGTCGAGCGCCACTTCTCCCAGTTCAAGCTGCACCAATGGATATGCATCAAGCGGCCCAGATTTAAATCCGGTCGCTCCCGCGCAGCGCGCGGTCGTCCCCGCCGGCTCTTCTTCACCAACAGCTGGCGACTCGCGGATCACCACGCGCGCTCGGGCCGGCGTGTTCCGTCCGAACACGTGCTACGCCGACGACTACGTCTGCGTCGCCTCCGTCAACACCTCGCCGGACGTCTCTCCGCTTCCCCGTTCCGTTCGTGATGCTCTTCGTGATCCGAACTGGGTATCTGCCATGCGCGAGGAGTTCACCGCGCTCGTCAGCAACCGCACGTGGGAGCTGGTGCCTCATCCTCCGCGCGCTAACATCATCACCGGCAAATAGATTTTCAAGCACAAGACGCGCTCCGACGGCTCACTCGAGCGCTACAAAGCGCGGTGGGTCGTGCGCGGGTTTCGCCAGCGCGCCGGCGTCGACTACGGCGAGACCTTCTCCTTTGTCGTGAAGCCGGCGTCCATTCGCACTGTGCTCACCCTCGCCGCCTCGCGTGGGTGGCCCGTTCGGCAATTCGAATGTCAAGAACGCCTTCTTGCATGGCACGCTCCAGGAGGAAGTTTCTTGTCTACAGCCTGCAGGTTTTGTCGACGCGGGCAAGCCCGACCACATCTGCCGACTCACAAAGTCCCTCTATGGGCTCAAACAAGCGCCGCGAGCATGGTTCCTTCGGTTCGCCAGCTTCCTCGCCACCCTCGGCTGCACCGTCACGCGCTCGGACAGCTCGCTCTTCGTCCTCGCGTCCGGCGCCGATGCCGCCTATCTACTGCTCTACGTGGACGACATCGTTCTCACGGTGAGCTCGGCTGCCTTCCTTCAACGCATCATCGCCAAGCTCACGCACGAGCTCTCCATGAAGGACCTGGGAGCGCTTCACTACTTCCTTGGCATACGGGTGACGCGCAACGCTACTGGCTTCTTCCTCTCGCAGGCCCAGTACGCCGAGGACACCTGGAAGGCCACCACCTGGAGCATGCCTATCCCGGCCACCTCGTGGAGCGACTGGCGGCAGCGGTGCTCCGTCTGGTCGGCGAGCGTCGGCGTCCCCTCCAACGTCGCGAGGCATTACAAGCTAATGCATAAGTTCATGAGCGGCAGAGCCCACAAGGCCGCCGAGGGGGTCTTGTCCCTGAGGCGTCTTCGCATGGCTCTCCCCACCATGGGCGTCGCCGATGAGGACGAGGACGTAGTTTACATGCTGGCCCAGGGCACCAGCGACGGAGCTATGGTGACGGTGCTCACTGTTGACCTGGGGACGCAGGCTCTGCGAGGAGTGGCCAAGGTGAAGAAGCGTTGCCTCGGTTTTACGCGCGGGTTCCTTGTTACTGGGGTCTCCAAGCATCTCAGGGCTACTGCAGAAGGTACAAGTGATGAATCCCTTAGGCAAACTGAGGTCCAAGATTCGAATGTTTGTGATCAAGAAAGTGAAAGTGAAAGTGATGAGTCTGATTGATTGAAGGTGTTTATGGAGTTAGGCTGATGCGCTTTGTAACCTGACATGTCTTGAGGGGCTTACAATAGTTTACAAAGATAAACCATAAAGATACCCCTTCTTTTGGAGTATTTTGAAGAATAATGTACTTTATCTAGAAATCACGGTGGTTTGTCTAGGGCACATTGCACATCTGAGTGACTCAATGCAGCATAAGAAAGGAGAAGAAAATACCACACGAATCTTCGCGTAAAACCAATAACTTAGGACTTAGATGTTTAATATTTAGGGCATATCTAGATGTGCAAAATTGAAAATTTTATTGTGTTTGACATGAACAAATACTAGTGCTGTTTTATAAACAATAGTATCGCCAATCCATGTAGTTTTGTGGTATTTTTCTTGACTTCTTTTTTCTAAACCAAACCGAGAAAATCTATGGTATTTAGAAATTGAAGTATGCATTGCCGTCTTGGCACATGTCTCCTCCTTAACCATGATGTCCTCAAACTTCTTCATCATCTTGGCCGCCACCCCTTCTCCTTCTCCACCTCCCACCTCCTCCAGTTCCTAGGGACATGGGTGGCCGGAGCAACGATCATCACCTTCATCTTCATTGGCCCTAGCAGTCTTGAGGGAATTAGCAATGAATGCTTGCCACTTGCTTTTCCCATTCAACTTCATCCCACAAAGCATCAATAGGAAATGCATCTTCTCCATCTTGTGACTTGTGGTACAACGTGCACACGTGTGTGTGCTAGCAAAGGAATACAATGACATGGTTAACAGGTGGCAACATTGAGCAAATTAATGAAATGACCAACACATGAGCAGCAAGCCGCAAAACTTACGAGCTCTTGAAGTGCAGCCCCACTGGGTGGACTGGAAGGTTTTGTGGCTGTTACAGATCCACTCGATGTGGCTGTTGTCTCTGTTATTCCATAAACACTAGTAGAAAAAGGGCCATTTGTCCCGGTTCATAAGGGCCTTCTGTCCCGGTTTTGGAACCGGGACTAAAAGGTCGTTACTAATGCCTTTGGCCTTTAGTCCCGGTTCTTACACGAACCGAGACAGATGCGCCTCCACGTGGCCGCTACGGCCAACCTAGGCAGGGGGGCCTTTGGTCTCGGTTGGTGGCACCAACCGGGACCAATAGGCATCCACGCGTCAGCTGTTCAGGGGCTAGGGTTTTTGTTTTTTTTTTCTGAAGGAGGGGGGGATTTGGGGGTTTTGTATGGTTAATTAAGGTGTTTCATATATTGTGTTAGGTAGCTAATTAATTAATAGAGAGAAGTGTCCTCTCTTATCTCCGTGCTTGGTCGACACTACGTACTATACGTATAGAGAGCACTCGACACGCTAGCTAGTAAGCAAAAATGAAGGAAACAGAAGATCGTCATGAACATATGCATACAGAGAGAAGTGATATCGACATCTCCTTCTTCAAGAGATTGGTCGAACAACAAGTTTTCGTATATCTATCCGACGCTACAAGCTACATATATACAATATAAGATCTCTTACAATATAATCCCCTAATTATATATGAACACAGGGTCCACATAGTATTCTCCGTCTTTATCGATCACGTGGTCAAGAAAGAATGCCGCCAATTCCTCTTGAATTCCTTGCATACGATCTGGTGCTAGGAGTTCATCCTGCATCTGGAACATCTAATTTGAAGAAGGGGGTCAATACATATATAGGAATGAATGAAACTCAACACAAAAGATGGTAATAAAGTAAAATTCTGAATATTATTCCTTACGCACTTCGTATTATTTTTTAGTGTAGCCCCACTTACAGGTCGTGTGGCGGATGGACTCGCAAATGTAGTATCCACAGTAATTATTCCCGGCTTCCTACCACAACCACTTTACAAGAAATAGAGGTCAATCAAACTGATAAGCAAGCATGCTAAATGGTATTGATGAAACTAGCACTTGAATCACTAGGAGATGCGCAGAACATGCTAGTAGTACTTACTTTCGGGTGTTTAAATTCCAGCTTCTTCGGCAGTCCCGGAGCTTTTGAGGTGAATTTTTTCCAAACCCTGCAAGACAAAGAAAACAATTACTTGATATCAGGAAGTGAACAAAGTTGCCGATATGGTGCGATAATGATCGATTTAACTTACTTCTCGAGAATTTCAGTCGTGTCTGCATACTCCTTGGGATCTTCTCGTCTCGAGTCTAAGATGGTTACTAGTCCCTGCTCGAGCTTAATCTCTATAAGAATATAGTGGAACCTGCTCACGCATGCATAACTCATCAATTACATTACTATAACCTCGACTAATAAGGGAAACCGAATATGCACAAGAAAGTAACACTCACTTGAAGTTGTAAGAAAAGAGTATTATAGCTTTGGTTTGATTTAATACCAACGATCGTAGCAAGTTGGCCTTGGTATCTTTTTTCTGAAATTCAACCGAATATGCATCTATGATATTTGGGTTAATGAACCCAATATCACCGATTTGTCTTTTCTTCAATTCGGCGATCTTCAATCTGCATAATATAGTGAGGATAATTATAAATACATGCAATGAAAGAGCTGACCTATATATAGAGACTTAATGATAGAAGTAGTACTTACAGACAGTAGCAAGTGACCGTTAATTTATCGAGGGCCCTCTGATTGAAAAACTGGAAGAACTCCTCAAATGGAACATTCAATAGATCAGTTCCAACGAGGTCATGCTCCTCTTTAACTCTCAGCGTCAAAGTATTCCTCCCCCAGACTCTCTGCAGGTTTTCATGTACCAATCATGGAATCTTTGCATCATCGTTGTTAGAGACCTTTCATCTTTGACGAGAAGCTTCCCATACTCATATCTGTGTTTGTCCACCTCCAAGAATTCATAATGTACATCGTCGGGCAAGGTAATCTTCAAGATTGTTAAACCGGGCACCATCCTCGAATCGTTAGCGATGATATCGCTAGACACCTTGAGCGAGGGGAACGATTGGTTCGCTTGTTCGCCAAGCTGGGCAATTTTTTTCCCAGCTCGTCGTTCTGCTAACCTTTGATCACTGACAGTACTTCTCGACCGCTCCGCTTTGATAAATGACCTTTCAATAATGCGCTCATAGTTGCCTTTTGGAGGAGACTTTGGTGGTTTCTTCAGGGCTTCCACAGTGTGCTTCGCTTTCACCGGATCTATCTTCTCCTCCGGAGGTGGATGTTTCTTTGCTTTCACCCCTTCAAAGAAGTTCCTCACTTCGTCTCGCACGATCTTCTCGTTTTTCCTCCGGGGTCCTATCGTATGGTAACTTCTCTAGAGTCTTCAGAGAAGGACCGAATCTGTATTGCCTCCCGCCTCTGGATGTACTGCTAGACGCTACAGCAGACGGAGCGGCTATGGTTGTCTTCTTTCCTTGCTTATGAGGAGAAGGACTATGACGCACCGAAGCAGCCGGAGTGGCGGCGGGTCTCTTCTGCCCTTGCCGACGAGGCGGAGAAGGAGTAGGCTAGCTGCTTGGGCGCGCCGGCGCAGGCGGAGAAGGAGGCGGAGTGCCGCCACGCGCTAGAGAAGGAGGCTGAGTGCCCTGATCACTCACCGGAGGAGGAGGCGGAGTACCCTGACTCGCCGGAGGAGGAGGAGGAGGAGGTGGAGGCGTCCAGTTCGGAAGGTTGATGAGCTCCTTCCGCCATAGGCATGGAGTCTTCAGAGAAGAACCCAGCGAGTCTCCCCTTCACCGGTAGGGTGGTCAAGCTCGAGGTCCTCAAACCCGTCCGTTATTTCATCCACCATCACCCTAGCATATCCTTCTGGAATCGGCCGGCAGCGAAAAGTTGCGCCAGGTTCAGCAGGTGCAACAGAGCCAACAGCCGCCTTGACTTTCAAATTCTTCCATTGCATCATAAGGTGGCAATTTTGAGACTCCATGATTAAGTCCACGGGGTAGCTAGCAGGAGCCGTGAAGACAGGCTCCAGCTGCTGCTGCTCGGTGGAAGCCACGTTGCTTCTCCGCTGAGATGGCGGGGTAGCTTCTAGGGAAGCTTCGGTGGGTCGCTTGTTGCGATCTGCTTCTCGTTGCTCTATCGCTTGTACCCTTGCATGTAGTGCCTGAATTTGGATCTGCTCCACTTTCTTCCTCCTCTCCTGGCATTTGTAACCGCCTGCGTCCGGAAACCCAGTCTTCCATGAAATCGAGCCTGGCGTGCCTCGTGTCCGTCCAGGGTGCTCGGGATTCCCGAGGGCCATTGTGAGCTCGTCATTCTCTTTGTTTGGAACGAACGTCCCCTCCTGCGCTGCGGCGATATACTCCTGAAGCTTCGTGACGGGTATTCGCAGTTGCTCGTTCATCCAAACGCACTTCCCTGTTACAGGGTCCAAGCTTCCGCCAACCCCGAAGAACAAAGTCCGGCAATGGTCTGGCCAGTGCAATGTCTCTGGTTCGACCCCTTTATCAAGCAGGTCATTCTCAGTCTTGGCCCACAACGGCCGAGCTTTGAGGTAGCCACCTGACCCTGTGCGATGGTGATGCTTCTTCTTCGCAACATTGCTCTTGTTTGTCACTGACATCTTCTTACTCTTGTTCGATGTCTTGTGGGCCACAAATGTGGGCCAATGATCTCTGATCTTCTCATACCGGCCGGTGAATTCTGGTGTCTTGTCTTTGTCGACAAACGATGTTTTCAGCTCATTCTTCCACCTCCTTAATAGATCTGCCATCTTCTTAAGATCATGAGACTTGATCAATTACTCTTTAACTGGCTTCCCCAGATCCTCCTTTGCCGGTAGGGTGAAATTTGCCTTCAGCGCGGTCCAAAGATCATCTTTCTGCATATCGAAGACATAAGACACCTCAGGGTCTTCATTCTTAGGCTTTCACCATTGGTGGATACTGATCGGGATCTTGTCCCTAACAAGAACCTCACACTGAGCAGCAAATGCTTCCTTTGTCCGGATGGTTCAATCGGCATGCCATCGCACGCGATTGCTGTGATCTCAAACCTTTCATCCGAGCATAACTTTTTCTTCGGGCCTCGTCTCTTTACCGAAGTTGTGCTCGATCCGGAGGGCTAGAAAAAAGAAGAAAGATGAGAGTTAATTAATATGTGTACATATACCAAAACAATGAATGCATCAATTAGCTAGTCAGCACAGGCTGAACTAATATATATACCTGGCCGGACTCGGTTCGGTCACCGGAGCCGTCATCACGGTCTCCTTCTTGCACCGGCATTGGGTCACCGGAGCCGTCATCAAGATCTCCTTCTTGCACCGGCATTGTGTCACCGGAGCCATCATAATCATAGCCTGCTTCTTCACCCTATCCTTCCGGACCATCGGTTTCGTTGAGAAACGACATGACGGCATCACTTCCTTGTGCGATTATGTCCCCCAACACCGCTTCTGTTGCTTCGTCTCAGGGGTGCTCCATAGTTTCTGCAAATATTTACAACATGGCAATTATTATTCAAACATGACAGATGGATATATTAGTGGCAAACGTAGAACTAGCTAGCTAATCACAATAAGGAATCATATTAGTGGCCTCGATGCTGCTTCTCTAGGGTTTGGGGTGGCCTCGACAATGCTTCAAGGGTTTGGGGTGGCCTCGGCAATGCTTCAAGGGTTTGGGGTGGCCTCGATGACAACACTCTTTTAACTTGGTAAATTTGGGTGGCCTCGAGAGTGTTTGTCGGGTAGGGGCGCGGCGGGAGGGGGTAGGAGACCGGCATCATTTTTTTCTAGTGTTTGGGTGTCCTCGAGAGTTTTGGTCGAGCGAGAGGGCCGGGGGGTAAGAAATAAAAAGAGGAGAAGATCGAAGAAAAAAAGCATATATATATAACAAAATATGAACATAAAACTATATGAACATATATACACAGATAACATACATACATATATACATTTTTATAAAAACTTTCTATATATGAACATAAAAAACATTTTTGACATCTAAGTTTCTTTTATGAACAACTAAAAACATCTGAAAACATCTAAATAAATAGCATATATATATAACAAAAAAAATAAAGGAAAGCTCTAGGGGCCAGCGGGGCAGGGCATGGCGGCGGCGGCGCCGGCGGGGCAGGGCAGGGGCGCAGGTGCACGAGGAGCGGCGCCGGCGTCGGAGCGGGCGCACGCAAGGGCACGTGGAGCGGCAGGTGTGTTTACAGGGGGTGGCAGGGCACGGCGGTCGGCGTCGGGGCAGTTGGCGTCGAGGGCGTCGGCGGCGGCGAAGTTGGGCGGCGTC
>NC_041388.1:454250723-454374759 GCF_002162155.2 Triticum dicoccoides | reverse complement strand
CATACCGGTTGCTGGCACCAACCGGTACGAATGCCCCCCTTTGGTACCGGTTGGTGCTACCAACCGGGACCAAAGGCCTCGTGCTCCCCGTGGCCAAAACTTTAGTCCCACCTCGCTAGTTGAGAGGGGCACGGAGTGGTTTATAAGCCCCACTGCCGCACCCCTCTCGAGCTCCTCCCGATTGCAGGCTTACGGGCCTAATTGTCACTGCTATGCCTGATGGGCCTACTGGGCCTTCTACGGGCCTGAATCCTGGCCCATGGTAGGGTTTCTTACCGTATTCACGCCGTGGTAGCCCAGTAGTTGGCATTTTTTTTAAAAAAATTGTTGATTTATTTATTTTATTTTGTTTCTACTTACAAAAAAACTTAGGCCTCTTTTGGTTCATAGGATAGGATTGCCATAGGAATAGGAATTTTGTAGGAAATGAGATGTCATGTATCTCAAATCCTATGAGTAGGAATAGGAAACGAGATGTCATTTGGTTGACACCAAAGGAATTTTTCCATTGAGTCTAGGCTCATTTTTATTTTCCTATGAAATGTGGAGGATAGGAACCAATCCTCCGGAGGAATAGGAATCTATTCCTATGAACCAAAGGGCTCTAAAGGAAAAAATCCTATAAGAATCCTATCCTCTAAAATTCCTATGAAATTCTTCCAAACCAAAGGAGGCCTTACTCTTGCTATTTTTATTTATTTTATTAAAGTTTATTTTGTTTCTACTTCTTTATTTTATAAAAGTTTATTTTATTTTATTTTGTTTCTACTTATTTATTGTGTTAAATTTTAATTTGTTTTATTTTGTTTCTACTTATTTATTTTATTAAAGTTTATTTTATTTTATTTTGTTTCTACTTATTTATTTTATTAAATTTTAATTTACTTAATTTTGTTTCTACTTATTTATTAAAGTTTATTTTGTTTCTTTCTGCTTTTCATGTTTTGAACAGAAAATACTTTGATAATTTTAGTGGCATGAATTTTATATAATTTTAGTTTAAAAATACTATAGGTTTATAAAAGCTTTTTAGTTCATTCCTTTTGTTATTAGAGTTTTATAAAAGTTTTTTAGTTAATTTTCTTTTTGCATGGTATCATCATTTCATCCACATAGCATGTGCAAGAAAGT
Source organism: Triticum dicoccoides (assembly GCF_002162155.2). NCBI lineage: Eukaryota > Viridiplantae > Streptophyta > Magnoliopsida > Poales > Poaceae > Triticum > Triticum dicoccoides. Next base: position 454,373,628 of record NC_041388.1, on the reverse strand, counting down.
AGAGAGGGTTACGGCAAAAACTAGATGCACTTCGTGTACAAAACAAACAATCTCTTTCGAAGTATGAGGGTTTCATACGGAAACTCGTCTGCTACAAAGGGATTTCATTTTTTTGAACTTATTTGAACTCCAGACTTTTTTGTGTTCAAAATGCACCATTCAAAGCCACGTCATCAATTTTCAACCCTTTCTGACTTCATTTGTTATTTTTCATGCATTTACTGATTATTTTGAGCTATAAGACCCTGAAATTGAAAAGCATTTCAAATGAACTCTGAAAAGGTTGAAAGTTGGCATGGTATCATCATTTCACCCACATAGCATGTGCAAGAAAGTAGAGAGGGTTACGGCAAAAACTGGATGCACTTCGTGTACAAAATGGCCAATCTCTTTCGAAGTATGAGGGTTTCATACGGAAACTCGTCTGTTACAAAGGGATTTCATTTTTTTAACTTGTTTGAACTCCATAGTTTTTCTGTGTTCAAAATTGATACGTCCAATTTGCATCATGCTTTTATATCGATATTTATTGCATTATGGGCTATTATTACACATTATGTCACAATACTTATGCCTATTCTCTCTTATTTTACAAGGTTTACATAAAGAGGGAGAATGCCGACAGCTGGGATTCTGGGCTGGAAAAGGAGCAAATATTAGAGACCTATTCTGCACAGCTCCAAAAGTCCTGAAACTTCACGGAAGACGATTTCAGAATAATAAAAAATACTGAGCGCAAGAAGTTCACCGGGGGGCCACACCCTGCCCACGGGGGTGGGGGTGCGCCCTACCCCCCTGGGCGTGCCCCCTACCTCGTGGGCCCCCTGGTAGCCCTCCGGTGGCCATCTTCTGCTATATGGAGTCTTTCGATGAGGAAAAATTATAAGCCATCTTCCCGGACGAGACTCCGCCGCCACGAGGCGGAACCTTGGCGGAACCAATCTAGGGCTCTGGCGGAGCTGTTCTACCGGGGAAACTTCCCTCCGGGAGGGGGAAATCATCGCCATCGTCATCACCAACGCTCCTCTCATCGGGAGAGGGCAATCTCCATCAACATCTTCACCAGCACCATCTCCTCTCAAAACCCTAGTTCATCTCTTGTATCCAATTCTTGTCTCCAAGTCCGGGATTGGTACATGTGGGTTGCTAGTAGTGTTAATTACTCCTTGTAGTTGATGCTAGTTGGTTTATTTGGTGGAAGACCATATGTTCATATCCTATATGCATATTAATACCCCTCTGATTATTAACATGAATATGCTTTGTGAGTAGTTACATTGTTCCTGAGGACATGGGAGAAGTCTTGCTATTAGTAGTCATGTGAATTTGGTATTCGTTCGATATTTTGATGAGATGTATGTTGTATTTCCTCTAGTGGTGTTATGTGAACGTCAACTACATGACACTTCACCATTATTTGGGCCTATAGGAAGGCATTGGGAAGTAATAAGTAGATGATGGGTTGCTAGAGTGACAGAAGCTTAAACCCTAGTTTATGCGTTGCTTCGTAAGGGGCTGATTTGGATCCATATGTTTCATGCTATGGTTAGGTTTACCTTAATACTTTTGTTGTAGTTGCGGATGCTTGCAATAGAGGTTAATCATAAGTGGGATGCGTGTCCAAGTAAGGGCAGCACCCAATCACCGGTCCACCCACATACCAAATTATCAAAGTACCGAACGCGAATCATATGAACATGATGAAAACTAGCTTGACGATATTCCCATGTGTCCTCGGGAGCACTTTACATCATATAAGAGTTTGTCCAGGCTTGTCCTTTGCTACAAAAAGTATTGGGCCACCTTGCTGCACTTTATTTACTTTTGTTACTTGTTACTCGTTCCAAATTATCCTATCACAAAACTATTTGTTACCTATTATTTCAGTGCTTGCAGAGAATACCTTGCTGAAAACCGCTTATCATTTCCTTCTGCTCCTCGTTGGGTTCGACACTCTTACTTATCGAAAGGACTACGATAGATCCCCTATACTTGTGGGTCATCAAGACTCTTTTCTGGTGCCGTTGCCAGGGAGTGAAGCGCCTTTGGTAGGTGGAATTTGGTAAGGAAAATTTTATATAGTGTGCTGAAATTTACTGTCACTTGTTACTATGGAAAGTAATCCTCTGAGGGGCTTGTTCGGGGTATCTTCACCCCGACCAGTAGAGCAAAGAGTTGCTCCTCAACCCACTGAACCTACTGAAAATGAAAATGTCTGCTTTGAAATTCCTTCGGCTTTGATAGAAAAACTTCTAGCTAATCCTTTTGCAGGAGACGGAACAGTGCATCCTGATGAGCACCTAATATATGTGGATGAAGTTTGTGGATTATTTAAGCTTGCAGGTGTACCCGAAGATGTTATTAAGAAGAAGGTCTTCCCTTTATCTTTGAAGGAAGATGCATTGACATGGTATAGGCTATGTGATGATACGGGGTCATGGAACTACAAACTATTGAAATTGGAATTTCATCAGAAGTTTTATCCTATGCATCGTGTTCATCGTGATCGCAATTATATATATAATTTCTAGCCTCACGAAGGAGAAAGTGTCGCTTAAGCTTGGGGGAGCTTAAATCAATGTTATATTCATGCCCCAATCATGAGCTCTCAAGAGAAATGATTATTCAAAATTTATATGCTCAGCTTTCTGATAACAATCGCACCATGCTCGATACTTCTTGTGCTGGCTCTTTTATGATGAAGACTATTGAATTCAAATGGGATTTATTGGAAAGAATTAAACGCAACTCTGAAGATTGGGACCTCAACGAAGGTAAGGAGTGAGGTATGACACCTAAGTATGATTGTGTTAAATCTTTTATGGATACCGATGTTTTCCGTAAATTTAGCACTAAATATGGACTAGACTCTGAGATAGTAGCTTCTTTCTGTGAATCTTTTGCTACTCATGTTGATCTCCCTAAGGAGAAGTGGTTTAAATACCATCCTCCCATAGAAGTAACAGTAGCTGCACCTATAAAAGTTGAAGAACTATCACTTATAATGATCCTATTGTTCCTACTGGTTATGTTGAGAAACCACCTTTTCCTGTTAGGATAGAAGATCATGCTGAAGCTTCAACTATGGGTTGTAAAAGCAATATTAGAACCTATACACCTGTTGAGCAATTTAAAGTTGAACCTAATATTGCTATTGTTAAAGCTCTCTTGTCTGATAATATTGATGGGCATGTTATTCATTTCTGTGATGAGACTGCTAGAATTGCTAAACCTTGTGCTAAAGATAAACCTAGATCTTTGGTAGGCATGCCTGTTATTTCTGTTAAAATAGGAGATCATTGTTATCATGGCTTATGTGATATGGGTGTCAGTGCTAGTGCTATACCTCATGACTTATACAAAGAAATTATGCATGATGCTGCACCTGCTGAAATAGAAGATATTGATGTCACAATTAAACATGCCAATAGAGATACTATTTCACCAATTGGAATTGTTAGAGATGTTGAAGTCTTGTGTGGGAAAACTAAATATCCTGCTGATTTTCTTGTTCTTGGTTCCCCACAAGATAGCTTTTGTCCCATTATATTTGATAGACCCTTCTTGAACACTGTTAATGCTAAGATAGATTGCAAAAAGGATGTTGTTACTATTGGTTTAGGTGATATGTCTCATGAATTTAATTTCTCTAAATTTCGTAGACAACACCGTGAAGAGGAATTACCTAGTAAATATGAAATTATTGGTCTTGCTTCTATTGCCGTACCTCCTAGTGATCCTTTAGAACAATATTTGCTAGACCATGAAAATGATATGTTTATGAATGAAAGAAGGGAAATAGATGAAGTATTCTTTAAACAGGAACCCATCCTGAAACACAATTTGCATGTTGAAATCCTAGGGGATCCTCCTCCACCCAAGGGTGATCCCGTGTTTGAGCTTAAACCGTTACCTGATACTCTTAAATATGCTTATCTTGATGAGAAAAAGATATATCATTTTATTATTAGTGCTAACCTTTCAGAGCATGAAGAGGAGAGATTATTGAAAACTCTAAAGAAGCACCGTGCTGCTATTGGATATACTCTTGATGATCTTAAGGGCATTAGTCCCACTCTGTGTCAACACAAAATAAATCTGGAGGAAGATGCCAAACTAGTTCGTGATCATCAACGATGGCTGAATCCTAAGATGAAGGAAGTGGTAAGAAAGGAAATACTAAAGCTTCTTGAGGCAGGTATAATTTATCTTGTTGCTGACAGTCAGTGGGTGAGTCATGTCCATTGTGTCCCTAAGAAGGGAGGTATTACTATCGTTCCTAATGATAAAGATGAGTTGATCCCGCAAAGAATTATTACAGGTTATAGGATGGTAATTGATTTCCGCAAATTAAATAAAGCTACTAGAAAATATCATTACCCCTTACCTTTTATCGATCAAATGCTAGAAATATTATCCAAACATACACATTTTTGCTTTCTAGATGGTTATTCTGGTTTCTCTCAAATACCCGTGTTAGCCAATGATCAATCAAAGACTACTTTTACTTGCCCTTTTGGTACTTTTGCTTATAGACGTATGCCTTTTGGTTTATGTAATGCACCTGCTACCTTTCAAAGATGCATGATGGCTATATTCTCTGACTTTTGTGAAAAGATTTGTGAGGTTTTCATGGACGATTTTTCCGTCTATGGATCCTCTTTTGATGATTGCTTAAGCAACCTTGACCGAGTTTTGCAGAGATGTGAAGAAACTAATCTTGTCTTGAATTGGGAAAAGTGCCACTTTATGGTTAATGAAGGTATTGTCTTAGGGAATAAAGTTTCTGAAAGAGGTATTGAGGTTGATAAAGCCGAGGTTGATGCTATTGAAAAGATGCCATGTCCCAAGGACATCAAAGGTATAAGAAGTTTCCTTGGTCATGCCGGTTTTTATAGGAGGTTCATTAAGGACTTCTCGAAAAATTCTCGGCCTCTGACTAATTTATTACAAAAAGATATACCATTCGTTTTTGATGATGGTTGCGTAGAAGCATTTGAAACACTTAAGAAAGTATTGATCTCTGCACCTATTGTTCAGCCACCTGATTGGAATTTACCTTTTGAAATTATGTGTGATGCTAGTGATTATGTTGTAGGTGCTGTTCTAGGGCAAAGAGTTGATAAGAAATTAAATGTTATTCAATATGCTAGTAAAACTCTAGACAATGCTCAGAGAAATTATGCTACTACTGAAAAGAATTCTTAGTAGTTGTATTTGCTTGTGATAAGTTCAGACCTTATATTGTTGATTCTAAAGTAACTATTCACACTGATCATGCTGCTATTAAATATCTCATGGAAAAGAAAGATGCTAAACCTAGACTTATTAGATGGGTTCTCTTGCTGCAAGAATTTGATTTGCATATTATTGATAGAATGGGAGCTGAGAACCCCGTTGCAGACAACTTGTCTAGGTTAGAAAATGTTCTTGATGACCCACTACCTATTGATGATAGCTTTCCTGATGAAAAATTAAATGTCATAAATGCTTCTCATACTGCTCCATGGTATGCTGATTATGCTAATTACATTGTTGCTAAATTTATACCACCTAGCTTTACATACCAGCAAAAGAAAAAGTTCTTCTATGATTTGAGACATTACTTTTGGGATGACCCACATCTTTATAAAGAATGAGTAGATGGTGTTATTAGACGTTGTGTACCTGGGCATGAACAGGAACAGATCCTATGCAAGTGTCACTCCGAGGCTTATGGAGGACACCACGCTGGAGATAGAACTGCACATAAGGTATTACAATCCAGTTTTTATTGGCTTACTCTCTTCAAGGATGCCCGTAAGTTTGTCTTATCTTGTGATGAATGTCAAAGAATTGGTAATATTAGTAGACGTCAAGAAATGCCTATGAATTATTCACTTGTTATTAAACCATTTGATGTTTGGGGCTTTGATTATATGGGACTTTTTCCTGCCTCTAATGGATATACACATATTTTAGTTGCTGTTGATTACGTTACTAAGTGGGTAGAAGCTATTCCAACTAGTAGTGTTGATCATAACACTTCTATTAAAATGCTTAAAGAAGTTATTTTTCCAAGGTTTGGAGCCTGTCGGTGTCAAAACCGGCGGATCTCGGGTAGGGGGTCCCGAACTGTGCGTCTAGGTGGATGGTAACAGGAGACGAGGGACATGATGTTTTTACCCAGGTTCGGGCCCTCTCGATGGAGGTAAAACCCTACTCCTGCTTGATTGATCTTGATGATATGAGTATTACAAGAGTTGATCTACCACGAGATCGAAGAGGCTAAACCCTAGAAGCTAGCCTATGGTATGATTGATGTTGTTGGTCCTACGGACTAAACCCTCTGGTTTATATAGATACTGGAGGGGGATAGGGTTACATAGAGTCGGTTACAAGGAAGGAGATCTACATATCCGTATTGCCAAGCTTGCCTTCCACGCCAAGGAGAGTCCCATCCGGACACGAGATGAAGTCTTCAATCTTGTATCTTCATAGTCCAACAGTCCGGCCAAAGGATATAATCTGGCTGTCCGGATACCCCCTAATCCAGGACTCCCTCAGTAGTCCCTGAACCAGGCTTCAATGACGATGAGTCCGGCGCGCAGATTGTCTTCGGCATTGCAAGGCGGGTTCCTCCTCCGAATACTTCATAGAAGATTTTGAACACGAGGATCGTGTCCGGCTCTGCAAAACAAGTTCCACATACAACCGTAGGGAGAATAATATTTTCACAAATCTAATCTGCCGACGCAATCCGCAGTGTGACATCACACCACAACCAGGCCACCATTTGAATCGTTTTTCACAACCAACCTCAGCGTGTTTCGCGAGGCGGTTTCCTTGACACGTCTTGTCGAAGCAGAGATCGTGTCCCCTTATTACGGGATTCCCATCAATACGGACGTGGGTAACCCAACCGCGCCATCAATTACGGCGCTTGGGGGATAAGCGAGTTTTACCAGGCTGGTGGGGGCGCATAGTTTAGTCCACCCTTATAAAGGGATAAGGGTTCACCTTTTTCTACCCACGCCTTGTTCCTCCTTGCTCATCCATTCTCGTGCACTCAGCTCCAGCGCCCAAGTCCACATCCTTCTCCTCAACCCTCTCCAAACATGTTCGGGGCGGGAGGCAAGTGGATGGTCTCCTCCGTTACGGGGGAAGACATCAAAAAGCTGCGTGGGGCTGGATACTTAGCCGCGGATATTGCGCACCGGCTACTAGCCGTAGGGCAAATCGTCCCTACCCCGGAACCTTACGAAAGGGTGGTTTTCCTCACCCACTTCGTCCGCGGACTGGGGTTTCCCCTCCATCCATTCGCATGTGGCCTTATGTTCTATTATGGGTTGGACTTCCATGATCTAGCTCCGAATTTCATCCTCAACATCTCGGTGTTCATCGTCGTGTGCGAGGCTTTCCTCCGCGTCCGGCCCCACTTCGGCCTGTGGCTGAAGACCTTCAATGTCAAACTGAAGGTAGTAGGCGGCCAACAAGAGGAATGCGGCGGAGCCATGGTGGGCAAAATGCCCAACGTTACATGGCTCGAGGGCTCCAACGTGGAGACCATAAAGGGGTGGCAATCGGGGTGGTTCTACATCATCGAGCCACGCCGACACCAACTGGGTGGCGGCCCCCGAGTTTTGATCCAGAATCCCCACGCGGCTCACTTCCTGGAAGGAGAACGGCCTGTCCTGGGGCTCATCGGTGGAGCTGGACGGACTCCAGAAGTGTATCCGGAACATGATAGGCAAGAAACTCAAGCTTGTCAACATAGTCCAGGTCATGCTCTTCCGCCGGATCCTCCCGTGTCAACAACGGGCTTTCAACTTATGGGAGTTCGACCCATCCCAGCACCAGACTCTACGCGTGCTCTTCGACACGACGCATAAGGACGTCTGGAAGGTGCTGTTCAAGGGCGCCGAGGTCCCCCCTCCCCTTACCGACGACCGCGGGCTAAGCGCGACGCGCCCTGCGAATCCGGTAAGTTCTGTACATCTTGTAGGGTATTTATTTTTCATAGTTTAGCCATGTGCGGGATCTGAGCTCCCATGCCTTTGACAGGACTGGGTGGAGACATCGGAGCAGATTGACTGCCCGGCCCCTCTGCCCGAAGAACCTGCAGACGCTCTCTTGACGGAGATGCGGACCCTGGCTCCTTATGAGGTGCTGGAGAAGAAGATCAAGAAGAAGGTCACGGGAACCCGAAAGAGTTCCCGGCGCCAGGTGGTATCGGACTCATTGTCCGATAACTCCGAGACGCACTCCTCTCATGAAAACGAGGAGGAGGAAGATGAAGATTCTCCCCCTCCAGCCTGGGGAGACAAGAAAAGGAAGGCCGCTCGAACCGGGGAGGCTGGAGGGTCCAAGAAGGGAAGGACTCTCCTTCCGGACTGTTCCACCACCGCCGCCGACAGCGAAGGCGAGTGGTTACTCAGGGCCAACCCCTGGTGAAGTCGTAAGTATTTGGATACCAGAGTAACTCATCGCATACTTTTGTTGCACTGCTTCTCATAACGTCGAATATGATTATGCAGTCCGCCCCGAGCCCATATCGACGTATCCTCGTCGGACGGTTCCTTGGACTCATCGGATATGAATAGCGAATCACTTCCAACTGCCTCCTCTCCTCGCCCTACGGATGTTGTTACTATTGGTTTAGGTGGTATTGTCTCAAGGGGCACCGAGCCGGGGGAGATATTCCTGGAGGCGCCTCAAGGCGACCTTCCGGACTCCAGGCGCAAAGGGAGCAAGACTCCCAAGGGCTCCAAGTTCGGCCCTTAGCCGAACACCGCGCCGGAACCACCAGTGGTTTCGGACTCCGGCAGGCGGCCCCCTTCCAAGAGGGGCAAGCCGCCCGTGCCGGTGACCTCTGTCCATCCAGAGGCACCGGACAACCTGCTGGGAGCGCTTCGCGGCGCTTCCATCAATGAAGAGCACCGCACTATTATGAGTGCGGTGATCAAGAAGGTTCAGTCCGCCAAGAGCGGACTGACTGAAGCCTATGCCAGCCTTCTAACAGGCTTTGAGGTAAGTATTTAAAATATAGGAAAATATTACTGCATAGGCAGTAGCCCCTGATGCTCTGTTTGGTGTTCACAAAGAAAAGCCGAATAGAGGATCAAATAATATCTGTAGGAGTCTAATATAAGTATGTATGTATGTGTATGTAGGCTTCGCTGCTGACCTCTGCCGCACTGACTGCGGAGGTCGCCGCACTGAAGCAGAACCTTGAGCGGTCCGAGAAAGAGCTCGGCCTTGCCAAGAGGCAGCTCGAGGAGAACAAAGGTAAGTAATACCTTGTCTATGTATGTATATATATATAAAGGTGTGGTTGCAAAATGATAGGATCATCATGGATGTGCCAGGGACCACGACCGAAGTGGAAACCCTGAAGCAAGCGCTGTCCGAGGCTGAAAACAAATCGGCCAAGGAGTGCACCGAGCGGGAGAGACAAGAGGCACGGGTGGGCGAGGTGCAGCAAGAGCTCCAGGCTCTCATGAAGAGGCACGAGACCTTGGAGCTTGACTCGAAGACGCGAGAGTCCGAGCTTGCCGCGGCCCTTGAGAGCACAAAGCATGCCAAGGCTGAATCCCAAAAGGCCCTCCAGGAAATTAAGGCGATGAGGAAGATAGCGGCGGGTAAGGCATTCATTATGCAAAGCAAGCATGTGAAAGTAAATTACTTGTTACTTACCCGAGTCTGGAGCTCCCTAGGAGCATTCGCAGATTTGCCCCGCAGCGTGTCAGATGCCGCAAAGTACTACCAGGCCGAGGAGGGAAGCTCGACGGAGAAGTTGTTCTGGTCTCAGTATACTGGGACCGAACACCCGATGCCTGTGAGCGACCAGCTGAAGCAACTGGTCGAGCTGCACAAGGCGGCCGAACAGGCCATGAGGGGCCTTATAGTCCGGATGTGGCCTGGCGACTCCCTTCCCAACAGCTACTTCAGCCTGGTGAGGCGGCTTGTGGATGCCTGCCCACGGCTGTAAGTCATAAAGTGGTCTGTCTGCATCGAAGGTGCACGCCGGGCTTTTGCCCATGCGAAGGTGCACTGGGCCAAGATGGACGCCGAGAAGCTGGTGAAGGAGGGGCCGCCGCAGGGCAAGGAGCATCGCCACCTGAAATGTATTATGAGGGTGTCCTGAAGGGTGCCCGTCTTGTGGTGGACGAGTGTGCGAAGGATGTAATTTTTGAATGAACTTACTCGTGTGATCCTGTATTATGAAAACTTGTTCATGTGCGCTATGCAACGCTTGTTTGAATTTAAAATATTACCTTTTGTGCGGCTGTTTATCAAATCTGAGAGATGGCCAGTCGTCGGCTTCTGCCCCCATGCCACGAGTGCTGGGGTGTTCGGGATAAATCTGAGCACTCTTTTTCCCATTTTTGGGTCCTTCGAGGGAGGTTCTCAGCGCAACGAACAAGGAAATCGGACTATAATGCTTTATCACTCTCACTTAGCCATAGAAGTCTACAATTTTAAATTTTGGCGAAGCCCCTAGTATTCGGAAGGTCGAATTCGGGGCGCTATACACGCCTAAGCCGGATAAAGCCGACTCCTCGCCCTAAGCGGCATAAGTCTTTAGGGACTCGAGACCTCTCGAACAGCGACCAGCTCTCACCTTATCATGACAGTCAGTTTTAGCTTTCTCTACTGAGGTGCTTGCCCAGATGAACTGGGGCACAATCGCAGTAGTTCTCCCATTGCTATCTTAGCCGATATAGCAGAACGTAAGGTACGAAAACATGGGAGCCGGGCAAACCCAACTATTGACCCAAGACATGATTCGGAGCTGATGCATATAATGCTATAAGTTCGGGGTGCCGCACTGTCGAAAGTGTTCGGACTTCTCACGCCGTATTATGGGGTACGCTTAAGCCCCTGGCTGGCCGTACCAGAGCGTACGGGTGTTGAATGTCATGAATGAACATATATATATAAAAAGAATAGAAATGCGATAATAGTCTAGTGTTATGCATTATTTATTCAAAAAGGTGCGTCGAAGCAGAATGATACAAGTAGTGCGATAAGCAAAAAGTAGGACTATTTGACATGTCCCTCCAAGGGCAAGCTGAGGAATGGTATTTAAAGCAGGTATTTCACTCGTTACCAGAGATCACCTGGGAATTCCATGGTGCGACGTAGCTTTCTGCCTCCTTGGTTGTTGTATCGTGTGTCCGGCAATCGTAATGCCGAACGGGGTTTCCAGAGAGTAAAGTCATGAAAGAGAGAAAAAATAACAAAGCGGAAAGCCCCTAGTGCGGTTGAGCCGCGTTTTGGGGCGTGCCGTAGTCGTGCCCCCCCCCACCTATGCCCATGGTATTTTCAATGCGTAATTATGTACGCGTGGCATGGATTTCGCCGTTTGGTTGGAACTGGGGTGGGGGCCGCATTGCTATGCGAGCTCGAAACGTGCCAGGCGGTATTGTTGCAGATTACTCCGGGCGCGCTTGACGGTGTCCGGGTGTTTAATCACCGAACTGGTGGATTGCCTGAAGAGGTTGCTTTGTGCTTCTGCTGCGAGGGCCGCGGTGTGCTCCTCTGTGCGGAGAGAGTGCTCTGTGTTTCCATTGACTGTGATGACCCCCCGAGGTCCTAGCATCTTGAGCTTGAGGTATGCATAATGCGGTATCGCATTGAATCTCGAAAATGTGGTTCGCCCGAGCAGTGCGTGATAGCCACTGCGGAACGGGACTATATCGAAGATTAACTCCTCGCTTCGGAAGTTATCCGCGGATCCGAAGACCAATTCCAGTGTGACTGAGCTTGTGCAATGGGCCTCTACACTTGGTATGATGCCTTTGAAGGTCGTTTTTGTGGGTTTGATCCTTGAGGGGTCTATACCCATTTTGCGCACTATGTCCTGATAAAGCAGGTACAGGCTGCTGCCGCCGTCCATAAGGACTCGAGTGAGGTGAAATCTGTCGATGATTGGGTCTAGGACCAGTGCGGCGAATCCGCCAGACGGGTACTAGTGGGGTGGTCCCTGCGATCGAAGGTGATCGGATAGGAGGACCATGGGTTGAACTTTGGGGTGACTGGCTCCAACGCATGTATGTCCCTTAGCGCATGCTTCCGCTCCCTCTTGGGTATGTGGGTTGCGTATATCATGTTCACCGTCCGCACTTGTGGGGGGAACCTCTTCTGTCCTCCGGTGTTCGGCGGTCGGGGCTCCTCCTTGTCATCACTATGTAACCCCGTATCTTTGTTTTCGGCATTTAACTTGCCGACCTGCTTGAACACCCAACATTCCCTGTTGGTGTGGTTGGCTGGCTTGTCGGGGGTGCCGTGTATTTGACACGAGCGATCGAGTATACGTTCCAAACTGGACGGGCCTGGAGTGCTTCTTTTGAATGGCTTTTTCCGCTGACCGGGTTTAGAGCCTCTGAATCCGGCATTGACTGTCGTATACTCGGTATTGTCGTTGTTGATGCGGCGCTTGTGTTTGTTGCGACATGACCTGCCATTGCTATCCTTGGTATCCGAAGTACCATGGTTCTTTGATATGTTATTGCTTCGAGCCAGCCAGCTATCCTCTCCCACGCAAAAGCGGGTCATGAGTGTCGTGAGGGCTGCCATAGATTTCGGCTTTTCCTGACCAAGGTGTCGGGCGAGCCACTCGTCGCGGATGTTGTGCTTAAAAGCTGCTAGGGCCTCTGCATCCGGACAGTCGACAATTTGATTTTACTTTGTCAGGAACTGTGTCCAGAATTGTCTGGCCGATTCCTCTGGCTGCTGAATTATGTGGCTCAAGTCATCGGCATCTGGTGGTCGCACATAAATGCCCTGAAAGTTGTTGAGGAATGCGGCTTCCAGATCTTCCCAACAGCCAATGGATTCTGCTGGCAGGCTGTTGAGCCAATGCTGAGCTGGTCCTTTGAGTTTGAGTGGAGGTATTTGATGTCATGTAGATCGTCACCGCGGGCCATGTGGATGTGTAGGAGGAAGTCCTCGATCCATACCGCAGGATCTGTTGTACTGTCGTATGATTCGATATTTACGGGTTTGAAACCCTCTGGGATTTGGTGATCCATTACTTCGTCTGTGAAGCATAGGGGGTGTGCTGCATATATCGAGGATGAAGGGAGTCCCTAGATATTTAATGACTGATGGTGGTTCACATTTTATTCATGGTTATTTCCGTAAAATGCTTGCTAAATATGATGTTAATCATAGAATTGCATATCCTTATCACCCACGGTCTAGTGGTCAAGTAGAATTGAGTAACAGAGAACTCAAATTAATTTTGCAAAAGACTGTTAATAGATCTAGAAAGAATTGGTCCAAGAAACTTGATGATGCATTATGGGCCTATAGAACTGCATATAAAAATCCTATGGGTATGTCTCCGTATAAAATGGTTTATGGAAAAGCATGTCACTTACCTCTTGAACTAGAACATAAGGCTTATTGGGCAATTAAAGAGCTCAACTATGATTTCAAACTTGCCGGTGAGAAGAGGTTATTTGACATTAGCTCACTTGATGAATGGAGAACCCAAGCCTATGAGGAATGCCAAATTATTTAAATAAAAAGTTAAAAGATGGCATGACAAAAGGATACAAAAGCGTGAGTTTAATGTAGATGATTATGTATTGCTATACAACTCTCATTTAAGATTTTTTGCAGGAAAACTTCTCTCTAAATTGGAAGGTCCTTACGTTATCGAGGAGGTCTATCGTTCCGGTGCCATAAAAATCAACAACTTCGAAGGCATAAATCCGAAGGTGGTGAACGGTCAAAGAATTAAACATTATTTCTCAGGTAATCCTATAAATGTTGAAACCAATGTTATTCAAACCGTAACCCCGGAGGAATACATAAGGGACACTTTCCGGAACGTTTCAGACTCCGAAAAGGAATAGGTATGTGGTACGGTAAGTAAACCTACTCCAAAACAGTTCTAATGGAAATATTTCTCCATTTTAGAATATTTATAAAAATAGAAAAATAAGAAGCAATCCGGGAAGGACACGAGGGCTCCACGAGGGTGGAGGGCGCGCCCTACCCCCCTGGGCACGCCCCCTACCTCGTGGGCACCTCGTGCGCTTTCCGGACTCCGTTTTCTTACACGATACATATTTTGGTCGGTAAAAATTCATTATATAACCTCCCGAAGGTTTTGACCCCCGTATCACGCAAATATCTCTTGTCTTTGTTTCGAGCTGTTTTCTGTCAGGGTTATCAAGGCCAGGCATTATGTCGTCTCCCTCCTCCTGCAACCATGAGGGCAACAATGCTTGGCTAATGAAGATAGAGCTGAAGAGAGAAGAACCCATGGAAATCAATAAGGATGAAGGGATCAAGAAGACCACGGAGGACCAAGTTCCGGCAACAAAAGACATCCTTCAACTTGATCAAAATCTTCTTACCCCAACTGAGATCGAAGCTTTCAAGATGATCGAGTTAGCTCGTATACAAAATAAGTATCTCACACGTGAAAATATTTTGTTGAAGGAGCATATCATCGCACTCAAAGGCATTATCCGCAAATTAGAAGACCTCCTACGCTCGATGTGCGAGTATCCATCACCAACAACTCCACCTTCTTCACCAACAAAGGATACATAATCACATGGGTATGGGCACTCCCCTTGGCAACTGCCAAGCTTGGGGGAGTGCCCCGGTATCGTATCACCGTCACTTTTATCTTTGCCGTTTTTCTTAGTTCGATCCTTTTGATAATATCTTGATCTAGTAGAATAAGAGTTCTTAGTATGATCTAGTTGTGAGTTTTGCTTTATGATCCTTCTATGTAATCGAGTCCGTGAGCTATATATAATAAATATTAGTGTTGAGTCAAGGGCTTGACTATTTTTCCATGATCTTAAGTGAATAACAGAAAAGAGAAAGAAATAAAAAGAAACAAAGAGATCGTATGGATCTTATGGAGAGTAATGAGCTCACATAGAAAAAGTATGATGAATAAAAGTTGTTGAGAGTTGACAAACATAGTTTTGGTCATCATTGCAATTAATAGGAAGTAATAAAGAAAGAGAGGTCTTCACATATAAATATACTATCTTGGACATCTTTTATGATTGTGAGCACTCATTAAAATATGACATGCTAAAGAGCTGACATTGGACAAGGAAGACAATGTAATGGGTTATGTTTTCTTACATCTGAGATAAATTATATTGTCATGGATCATCCAACATGGTTGAGCTTGCCTTTCCCCCTCATGCTAGCCAAATTCTTTGCACCAAGTAGAGATACTACTTGTGCTTCCAAACAGCCTTAAACCAGCTTTGCCATGAGAGTCCACCATATCTACCTATGGATTGAGTAAGGTCCTTCAAGTAAGTTGTCATCGGTGCAAGCAATAAAAGTTGCTCTCTAAATATGTATGACTTATTAGTGTGGGAGAAAATAAAATTTGTATGATCGCGTGATATGGAAGAAATAAAAGCGATGGACTGCATAATAAAGGTCCATATCACAAGTGGCAATAAAAAGTGACGTTCTTTTGCATTAAGATTTTGTGCATCCAACCATAAAAGCGCATGAAACCTCTGCTTCCCTCTACGAAGGGCCTATCTTTTACTTTTATCTCCTACCTTACATAAGAGTCATGGTGATCTTCACCTTTCCTTTTTACATTTTATCTTTTGGCAAGCACAACATGTTGGAAAGATCCTGGTATATATGGCTAATTGGATGTGAGTTTTCATGAACTATTATTGTTGACATTACCCTTGAGGTAAATCGTTGGAAGGCAAAACTATAAGCCCCTATCTTTCTTTGTGTCCGATTAAAACTCTGTACCCATAAGTATTGCGTGAGTGTTAGCAATTGTGAAAGACTAAATGATAGTTGAGTATGTGGACTTGCTGAAAAGCTCTTATATTGACTCTTTCCTATGATATGATAAATTGCAATTGCTTCAATGACTGAGATTATAGTTTGTTAGTTTTCAATGAAGTTTATGATTCATACTTGAAATTGTGATTGAATTGTTACTCTGGCATAAGAGATCATATGACAAGAATTATATAAGTTGCTGTTATAAGAATGATCATGATGCCCTCATGTCCGTATTTTATTTTTATCGACACCTCTATCTCTAAACATGTGGACATATTTTTCGATTTCGGCTTTTGCTTGAGGACAAGCAAGGTCTAAGCTTGGGGGAGTTGATACGTCCATTTTGCATCATGCTTTTATATCGATATTTATTGCATTATGAGCTATTATTACACATTATGTCATAATACTTATGCCTATTCTCTCTTATTTTACAAGGTTTACATAAAGAGGGAGAATGCCGGCAGCTGGAATTCTAGGCTGGAAAAGGAGCAAATATTAGAGACCTATTCTGCACAGCTCCAAAAGTCCTGAAACTTCACGGAAGACATTTTCAGAATATATAAAAAATACTGAGCGCAAGAAGTTCACCAGAGGGGCACACCCTGCCCACGAGGGTGGGGCGCGCCCCCCTACCTCATGGGCCCCCTGGTGGCCCTCCGATGGCCATCTTCTGCTATATGGAGTCTTTCGATGAGGAAAAAATTATAAGCCATCTTCCCGGACGAGACTCCGCCGCCACGAGGCGGATCCTTGGCGGAACCAATCTAGGGCTCTGGCGGAGCTGTTCTGCCGGGGAAACTTCCCTCCAGGAGGGGGAAATCATCGCCATCGTCATCACCAACGCTCCTCTCATCGAGAGAGGGCAATCTCCATCAACATCTTCACCAGCACCATCTCCTCTCAAAACCCTAGTTCATCTCTTGTATCCAATTCTTGTCTCCAAGTCCGGGATTGGTATATGTGGGTTGCTAGTAGTGTTAATTACTCCTTGTAGTTGATGCTGGTTGGTTTATTTGGTGGAAGACCATATGTTCATATCCTATATGCATATTAATACCCCTCTGATTATGAACATGAATATGCTTTGTGAGTAGTTACATTGTTTTTGAGGACATGGGAGAAGTCTTGCTATTAGTAGTCATGTGAATTTGGTATTCGTTCGTTTTGATGAGATGTATGTTGTCTTTCCTCTAGTGGTGTTATGTGAACGTCGACTACATGACACTTCACCATTATTTGGGCCTAGAGGAAGGCATTGGGAAGTAATAAGTAGATGATGGGTTGCTAGAGTGACAGAAGCTTAAACCCTAGTTTATGTGTTGCTTCGTAAGGGGCTGATTTGGATCCATATGTTTCATGTTATGGTTAGGTTTACCTTAATACTTTTGTTGTAGTTGCGGATGCTTGCAATAGAGGTTAATCATAAGTGGGATGCTTGTCCAAGTAAGGGCAGCACCCAAGCACCGGTCCACCCACATACCAAATTATCAAAGTACCGAACGCGAATCATATGAACATGATGAAAACTAGCTTGACGATATTCCCATGTGTCCTCGGGAGCGCTTTACATCATATAAGAGTTTGTCCAGGCTTGTCCTTTGCTACAAAAAGGATTGGGCCACCTTGCTGCACTTTATTTACTTTTGTTACTTGTTACTCGTTTCAAATTATCCTATCACAAAACTATCTGTTACCTATTATTTCAGTGCTTGCAGAGAATACCTTGCTGAAAACCGCTTATCATTTCCTTCTGCTCCTCGTTGGGTTCGACACTCTTACTTATCGAAAGGACTACGATAGATTCCATATACTTGTGGGTCATCAAAAATGCACCATTCAAAGCCACATCATCAGTTTAGTACATATAGCTCTCATGAATAGATAAGTGACCAAATTAATAGAAGTTCATCATCACGTTAAAAACAAAGTACATACATAGTTCTCATTGAACAACATATAGCTCTCCAGAGCATATAGTTAAACCATACATTGAAACTATGTAAAACCTTTCAATGCAACAACAAATGCGATCCAACGGCATAATGATACCAAGCCTCGGTATGAATGGCATATTTTCTAATCTTTCTAATCTTCAACCGCATTGCATCCATCTTGATCTTGTGATCATCGACGACATCCGCAACATGCAACTCCAATATCATCTTCTCCTCCTCAATTTTTTTCCTTCAAGTAATTGTTTTCTTCTTCAACTAAATTTAACCTCTCGACAATAGGGTCGGTTGGAATTTCCGGTTCAACTACCTCCTACATAAATAAAATCTATGTCAATTTGATGGGCATAATTGTTATAAACAATAAATGAACCAAATAGTTATAAAAGATAATATATATATATATACCACATCCGAATCATAGCCAGGACGAGGGCCGACGGGGGCGGATACCAAAGCCATCGCACTATATAATAACAAGCAATAATAAAAGTAAGAAAATTAGACACGTATCTATCTAAAGTAAGAATTTTTTTTCTTCAGAAGAAGATAAGAACAAGAGGCTCACCACGGGGCGATCGACGGTGGTGAAGACGGGGACGGGACGGGACGGACCGCTAAACCTAGACAAATCTCGGGGAAAATGGAGCTTGGAGGTCGAGCTTCGAGAGGAGAAAGCTTAACTAACGTGGCTCGGGCATTTCATCGAACACCCCATGTGCATAGGAGGTGAGCTAGAACACCCAAATGCCCTCTCCTCGCTGGCCAGAAAAAACAGAGCACTGTGGAGTGCTCTGCTGCGGCGACGTGGTATATATAGGCAACTCATTTGTCCCGGTTTGTGGCTGGAACCGGGACTAAAGCCCAGCCTTCTGTCCCGGTTCGAGCCAAGAACCAGGACCAATGTTTGTGGGCCAGAAGAGAGGCCCTTTGGTCCCGGTTCGTGCCTAGAACCGGGACAAATGGGTCCATACGAACCGGGACCAATGCCCACGAGGCCCCGGCCGGCCCCCTGGGCTAAAGAACCGGGACAAATGCCCCCATGGGTCTCGGTTCGTGACTGAACCGGGACTAATGGGCTTGCCCTGCCCGAACCAAAGCCCTGTTTTGTACTAGTGAAAATGGCAAGGGTGTACCTGCAAAACCGACGTTGACGACCGGATCAGCCAGCGCGGCGCCACTTGCTACTTCTTGATTCACTTTGGACCAAATTATCACATTCCATGCAAGTTGTTGGGTGATGGATGGAGTTTTGCAAGCACCTGGGCTAAATCATCACATTCCATGCAAGTTGTTGGGTGACGGATGGAGTTTTGCAAGCACCTGGACTAAATCATCACATTTTCTACAAGCTCCTTGGCATGTGATGCCTTTACCTCAAATAAATAATTTCTTGTTAGAGGGGGAAAGCATAAAAATACGCCTACTTGCTCTCCGCCTTTTCCCAATCAGCAACCTCCCCTCATCAAGGGTTTTCCTCCTCTCCTCTCCTACCTTTCGCCGCTTCACCGCAACTGCCTTCCCTCCCTCGCAAGCCTCCTCCGCGTCGTCGTCGCCGCCCGCCCGTCGGATCCGCCATGGCGTCCGGTAACTATCCGCCCTCGTATTCTCCCTCCCCTTTTGAAATGAGGATCATTCTTCGACAAGGACGAGGTGTATGGAATGTTTGGTCCCTTTATTATGTTTGTGACAAAATCTTTACAAACTTCTGTCGTCTTTCACCACCTAGCGAGTCTATGTTGGACTCACGCCGTATTCATGCGTCTTTTTGTCTTTGGAAAATAGGACCAATGGTAGTGTCAGATTAGAATACTGTACCATCGCAAACCTTTCATGAAATACATCTTTAGTTCAAAAAGGCAAGTCTTATTGTGTTTATATCTTTATTGTTTCTACCTTGATTCTTGCATGAATATTCTTTGTTCTACTTTAGTGGATGTGTCCTAAAGAGAAGAGCCTCGTTAACCTACACCAAGAAAAAGAGTGCGAAGTTGACGAGGTCGTAAAACGAACGATAAAACAAGAGCGCAGTGTGCACGTCACAAACTCAGTTTCTCGGAGGTACCTAAAGAGCGTGTTGCTTCACATAAAAGAAAAACATATATAGTTGACGCCAAAAAAATGCTTATAGTGCTAATGTATAGAACATCCCCCATCGAATTAATTTATACAACATTTTTCTATATACATTCGAATACTGTACACTTTTTTTTAGGGGGTTTATAAATATACTGTACACATTTTTTCAATGCTGTTTGCGTCCATGCCGGACGCGTCGGAGATGGGCCGTCCCGTTCTTTTAAATCGGAACCATCTTACCTCCTCCGGCGGTATGGTATTATTTTTTTCTACTGTGTCGATCTTTTTTTTTTTAGAATATTCTGTTTATCGATCGAACCACCCGTCGTGGATCCTCGCTCGGCACACGCGAGCCGTCGGATCCGGCCCGTTGCCGATCCCACCACCCGCCTGCCAGTCCACCCGGGCTGACCGGGCGTTGCTGCGAGAGAACGGGCCACCGGTTTTGCACTTGTTTGTACAAACTGCAAAACTTGACTACGGATTGTGATCATGGGTCACTTCCGTGTGATAGAGATCATAGCACATTTGCTCATGAAAACAGTCATGCACAATTATGCCCTTTGGCTCTGTCCATGAAACGGGTCCACACTGGTGGCCAACCACGCCTCACAGATCAACTCATCATCCTTGTTGGAGTACATCAATCCTCTGCTCTTCTTCTTTGGGACGGCACCCGGCGGCTATTGGCCGTTCGGCCCAAATTCCTGGCTGCTTGGTGTATGCCTGTTGGATGTCCGGCAATTGGGTGTCCGGATGTGGCAATTGGCTCTTGCTCCGGCTGGTAGTCATCTATTTGTCCGTCTTCGTGTCCGCCTCCATCATGGATAATGTTCTTCATTGCTTCGTCGTTTGCCGTTGTCGCACTTGGTTGAGTCATTCTGGCAAGGCACCGGCGGACGAGAGCTCCACGATGGGATTCCGCGACCGGACAAGCGTCAGCGACTCTGTGAAGAGATTAAGTCAGTTGTTGGGGTCGACCATCGGCGACAGGACCTCACATCTAGACCCGAACATGCCTTCACTAGCTCTACTTCAATGTCGGGAAAGATGTTGGCACGACGATGAAGAAACCAAAGGACCTTACTTTCACAGCGATCGCAACGAGAGGAAACTGGGAACCCAGCCACCCGAAGCCGATGATAGGAGGCAAGGGGACGGGAAATGCCAGCGGAGGACTGTTGAAGCCGATCGCTTGGTCTGATACAAAAATAGTCATAATATTTTGCAAAAGTTTCCAGGTGCATATGATATATATTTATACAATGTAATATATGTCCATGAAGTGTTGCTTCACAATGTTCTGAAACTATTTTGGATTACGCCTGTTCCACACCGTAGACAAGTTTTGTGCACAATCACCAGTACATCTGCGCGTCGTCTCTTCAAGGAAAAGGACCAAAATAATTGTTCCCTCAAGGAAAGCAACGTTACATCTATCAGGACCCGGAGCTAGCCTCTGCGGAGAGTGACCTGATCAGACGTCCTTTCTGGGAGCATGTCCATGATTTGCGATTTCGACACCCTACCCCGTGCGTTCTCGCTTATGCCGAGCCATTTCTTGAGAAGCTTGAACACATTCTCATCACACAGCAGCCCTCGGTGGTCGGCCCTGACGCCTACCCTTTCTTTCGCTGGGAACCCATCAGCCTGTCAGCAAACAGAGATGCATAAGTGCAGGGGAAGCTTGTAAATCCAATATTGTGAATGGCAAGGCTAGGCAAAGGCACGCTATCTGATAAAATTGGTTGTAATAAGATATGCTATCGTCCGAAAAGGAACACAAACACATTGCAGAATGTAAGATGATAAGCATTTGTGTAACACAGGCATAACCACCGTTGCCGGACCCCATGTTAGAGGAGTATAATCAGCTAAAGTACAGCTTAGTGCACCAAAGCTTCTGCTTTTAAAACAGATACCCCCTCCGTCCCACAATATAAGATGTTTTTGCAACTAGATAGTTCGCATACTTCACTATGACAGAAAGAATGGTTACCGTGGCTGATTCGACAGGAACAGTGCAATCTCCATCCACGTATGTGTATGTAGGCTGACAATAGGATAATCACATGTCATTACCATAAACAGACATTGCAAGATTCCAACAAGAACATGTCAGACTTCAAGTAACGGAAGACAGTACCACTGTGCGGCACACTTCTGAGAGATCTCCAATTGGGGAGCTTTCAGAGCCATAGCTGTGCAAAAAAGGAAAGCCAGGAGGAATGAAACGCAGTACATTTGCTATCAGATTCATCAGCTTCTGAATTTATCTATAAGAAAACAACTCTGGTTATCGTTGCAGAAGGAAAAAATACTGAATATAAGCTGATAGCACTTGTTTTGAAGCTTAAAAGTCGACTACTGTGAAGCGAACATCAACAGGAAATTGCTTCATTGTTATTCAATCATATCAGCTATTGTATCGAAAGCTCCCAACTAATGAGCAACACTAGAGTTATAGTACGCTAACAATAATAATGAATCTCACGTACCCTAACAATAATGATGAATCTCACACTATCATTTCTTGAACAGTATAAAAAGTTAAAAACACACGATGTTAGTATTAATTGCCATCATAATACTTACCAAACATCATATGGTGTTTCATAAGATGTCCCATGTATACTATAAAAACTCACGGTATCTGGTAGTTCAGCATTCTCAAGAATACGGCGAGTCTCAGTAGCCCATTTGTAGATGGACATATTGAATGGTAGTGCAATTGTCTTCCCATTATAATTGAGCTACAGAGAGAGAAAATAGAATGAAGTATCAAACAAGTAGCTGACTAAGAGTCAAAAAATACATTATATAGCTTCATGCAAGAGTTAAATCAACTTCCACTTGTTAAAAAAATAATGGAAGGAAAAGTTTTTCCGAGAATAAAACAAGATAAAGTGGGAATGTCTGAATAGTTCATTTTTTTTTTTGAAAGGAAAGGTAGATCATGATCTACCTTATGCATTCAAAACGGGCGAGGCCCGGCTGGTTAGAACCAGATTACATGAAGGTGGCGTAAGCGCTGCGACAGTGCAGCTAGCCGTCACCAAGCCTAAAAAGAGGTAGAAAAAGGGGTATGGAAAAGAGCAGCAAAATTACACAGCTTAATCCTATCCTCATTGTTATTCGCACGATTACTCCACAGGCGCAGCAGGTCTGCAATCGTGCTCAACACCTTGCCAGCGGACCATCGTGTGTGCTGGAAGACCTGCTCGTTCCTGGCAGACCAGAGAGACACGGCGCAGGCTGCAAAAACAATATGCCAGAGGTTGCCATATGCAGGGGGTTCCGTGGCGAGTAGAAAAATCTGGAGATCATTGGAGCTTCTTGCCTTGTCTTGCACGCCTGCCCGCTCCCAAACAGCATCAGCAAGCCTGCATCTGAGGATGATATGGCTACTGTTTTCGGTTGCAGGGCACAGGTCGCAGCCATTGTGTGTTGTGATTGACGTCCAGCCTCTTTTGAGAATATTATCTCTTGTGTTCAGTCTACCTCGTAGAGCCAGCCAAAGGAAGACCCGATGTCTGTTGGGTATCAAAGTGTCCCATATTTTTGGAGCAGCTGGGCAAAGGATCCCCCTGAACGTGAGCAGCTCATAGAAGAATGCAGTGGTGACCTTTCCAGATTTCATACAAGGGTTTCTCTGATCTGTTTCAGTGTGAGAAATAGATGGATGCACTCCAACTAGAATCATCAGTAAGGCCTCCATTTCTCTTGTGGCTGTCATAGTTAAATTCGGATGTAGCTTGAGGTTCCATTGTCCATCAGTGAACTGCGAGGCAACAGTGCAATAAGGCGATTGTGCAAAGGTGAAGAGAATTGGGAAAGAGAATTTCAGCCTTCCACAGTCCAACCACCAGTCGTGCCAGAAGGAGATTCTGGATCCATTTCCCAAGGTACATCTCGTTGATTCTATAACTGTCTTGATGGCTGATGCCAGGCAACTCCAGGTAGCAGTGTCTCTATGATGTTTATCCATGGGCATGGTACTGAATAGTTCATTACATTTATAGGTTAAAAAACACGACATAACAATCAAAGGAAACATGCATAGTGCACTGCCACTACCACAAAGAATAAATTCATTTGTAGTGCATATTGTCCCTAAGACCCTGACTGTCGAAAGTAAAAAATATCTGGAATCTACAAATAATGTGTATACTATGAAATTAATGTACTGGACAATGTACATGTGATTTTCATGCGTATTACAGTAAGTCTGTGTCTGGATGTTTCTTGTCTCTAGTAAATGAGCTTGCGTGGCCAGTATACAACAAAAATGGCATTATTATATCAAAAACATGTAGAAGTGAGTATGAATACCTCATTATTTTGTAAAGCTTCTTCAAACAGAGAAACACAATCAGTTGCTTCATACAAAACTAGCTCTACTGTTCCATCCTTTTCAGGATTCTTTCGCCAAACCTGAACGAATGGTTTTTCCTTCCACTCAAAGTTTGGATTTGGCAGCATTTCGTAGATTGATGGGCACTCAACCAGCTACATAAAGTGAAGAGGCAGAGATTATTTTTAAATGGCATGGAATAGCTACTGTACAGTAGCAAACATTGATGAGTTCATGAAGCTTAGATGCAACATGGTCAAGAAGTTACCAGTTGGTGCATCGCCCATCGAGAAACGAAAAAGAAACTTTCAAAACCATAAACAAACTGCAGTCCAGTTAGAAGAGAATCATTGATGCATCCTGGGGCACCTGCCAAGGTATGAGAACTAATATAAGAAGTGTATCCTATCAAAGGTGAGAAGTGATAGAATATATCAATTGACTGAAAGTGCATTACCTTGAAATGGACAAGCAATGCAAATCCATTTATTAACATACTTTGAAAATATCTAGAAAAATGAAATGGAAAGATTTTAGAAACGAATTTTGGCTGCATAGGCAAAGTGGCATATCAAACAAGAAAACTCACATCATGATTCATAGACATGAAACAGCGTACTAGCAATCCTCCCATAGAATGGGAGATTATGTTTACTTTTTTCCCACCAGAGGCCTTGTAAGCCGTCTCAAGTTTTGCTCTCAAACCAGCCATTGCTTTGTCTATCCTGCCAGATAAAACCATCGTTACAGCACCTTGTGCTTGTGAAACAGAACATGTTTTAGGCTAAGCCACTTTTTATGCTACTGATTATAGCATCCGAATGAACCCACTTAAGTGTTGATTTAGAGGATTGCACCTGTTGCTTTGACGAAAATCATAACCATATCCAAATAGTGTTGTTCCTTTCTCATATCCACAGTCAAGGAGCATATCAATCATATCATGGAAATGGTACACCATAGTCAGATGCAGTAGCTCTACAAACTGAAGTTAAGAGAGATGGGGCACAAATCAGATCACAAAAATTATGCTCTTTGCAACAACTGGTTAAATCAGAGACGGCAATTAATTCAGAAAGGGAGTTCGCTTCTTGAATAATGATTTGAATTACATGATAAAATACCCCTATATGGGGGATTAGCCATCCCATGAATTCTTGAAGTGAACTCATTCGGTATCAACAGCTAAGATACCATTTTTAAGTAAAATTCCCTGTCCAATATTTTTACAATATAAAAAATGTTTATTTTTGTTTCGAACTCAGCAGTTACGGAATTAATTCCACCTGAAATCAACGTCAAAATGTCTAAGTACCACGAGCAATCAAGCAGGATAAGCATCAGTTTCACCGATGGATTAATTATTCGAACACAAATCTTGTTGATACGACATGCAAGCATGTTAGCAACTTGGCATGTACTATCACTGTTTCATTGCTCCATTTTCAGCTACCAGTTCTAGCCCTGTGATTCCTCATATACTGCATAGATCATTTGATTGAACATTTCACGAGCCAAAGCACGGCTTAATTCCTTGAAGTTAAGAGAATATAAATACAAATTTGATGGCTATAATAGCTCCGGCTCAGTATTTTTTTTCCTGTGTAAGCAACCATGGTCCACATAAATCCATTTTTTTCATCCTAGTCGGTCCACAATCTAAATGCAATTTACAGTCCATATGTACCAAATGCCTGTCCCTATCCTGTTATCCATTCTCCAAGAGCACTAGTAAGTTAAAAGCACAAGAAAGCTCTCCATACGACAGTACGAAACGGATATCCATCACTGATCCCTCTATCTCTATATGTCCACTTCCTCTTCTCCCTTCCCATTTGCCCCAATTAACAGACACCAAGTGTCACAAGAATCGCCCCCAAAAAACTCCCACCGGCCATGCTCACAAAAAGGGGCAAAAAATAAACCTACTGTCAGTGTACAGTTCATCGCACGAACGGAAGAAAAGATCCACTATTCAACTCCATTCACTGAACTAGCACCCATAAGCCCACTCACCCAGGAAGGATCGAGAACGTCGATGGCGAAGAGGCCATGATCGTCGTCCGGCACCACAATCTCCACGTCGTCGTCCAACGATTCCACATACCCTGCGCGAGAAACCACAAGAGAGAAGCCACCTCAATCAATCAACCACCCCCACTGCACCGAAACGTTTCATCGAACAGCTGGAGAACACGGACAACCCACCGGTCTGGGCGTTGTAGAGCGACCAGAGGTACTTCTTGAACTCGAGGTCGGCGAGGAGGATGCGCACCCAGACCCGGAGGTCGAACTTGGTGTCCGACCGCCGCCGCGCGTGCAGCACCGACCCGCCCATCCCGGACACTAGCAGCACCGGCTCGCGCGCCCCCTCCTCCTCACCCCCCGCCTCGCCGCCGCCCCCTCTCCGGGACCGACAGCTCCACCGCCGCCTGCGGCCGCGGAGGCGGAGACGGAGGTGGCGCCGGAGCACGCGGAGCCGCAACCGGAGGATGGCGCCGAGCATGGTGGTGCCTGCCTGCCGCTGCCAGCGCTCGCGCTCCCGGTGCGCCGGCCATGGGCCATTGGGCGCTAATAAACGGCTGATAAAATAACGGTGCCGTTCTCTCGCAGCAACGCCCGGTCAGCCCGGGTGGACTGGCAGGCGGGTGGTGGGATCGGCAACGGGCCGGATCCGACGGTTCGCGTGTGCCGAGCGAGGATCCACGACGGGTGGTTCGATCGATACAACAGAATATTCTCAATCAAAAAAAGAAAAAGATCGATACAATAGAAAAAAAAACCATACCGCCGCAGGAGATAAGATGGATCCGATTTAAAAGAACGGGATGGCCCACCTGCTTCGCGTCCGGCATGGACGCAAACAGCATCGAAAAAATATGTACAGTATGTACAGTATATTTATAAACCCCCTCAAAAAAAAGTGTACAGTGTTCGAATGTATATAGAAAAATGTTGTATAAATTAATTCGATGGGGGATGTGCTATACATTAGCACTAAGCATTTTTTTTTGCATCAACTATGTTTTTCTTTTAGGTGAAGCAACACGCTCTTTTAGTACCTCCCAAAAACTGAGTTTGTGATGTGCACATTGCGCTCTTGTTTTATCGTTCGTTTTACGACCTCGTCAGCTTCGAGCTCTTTTTCTTGGTGTAGGTTAATGAGGCTCTTCTCTTTAGGACACATCTACTAAAGTAGAACAAAGAAGATTCATGCAAGAATCCAGGTAGAAACAATAAAAATATAAACACAATTCAGACATGCCTTTTTGAACTAAAGATGTATTTCACGAAAGGTTTGCGACAGTACAGTATTCTAGTCGGACACTACCATTGGTCCTATTTTCTAAAGACAAAAAGACGCTTGAATGTGGGTGCGGCGTGAGTCCAGCATAGACTCGCTAGGTGGTGAAAGATGACAGAAGTTTGTAAAGATTTTGTCACAAACATAATAAAGGGACCAAACATTTCATACACCTCGTCCTCGTTAAAGAGTTGATCCTCATTTCAAAAAGGAAGGGAGAATACGGCCTCTTTAAGGAAAGCCCCAATGAAGCCGTTGGGGTCGAGCGCCTTGCCAGAGGGGAGGGAGAACACGACCTTTTTAAAGAAAGCCCCAATGAAGCCACCAGGGCCGAGCGCCTTGCCAGAGGGGAGGGAGAACACGACCTCTTTGATCTCGTCCGCATCAAAGTCAGCATCAAGGTCACACAAATCACGTCGCTGGTAGCCAAGGGCCTCCCAGTTGATTTTAACAGAGCAATGCGACTTCGTTCCCAGGTGCCCACTGTAATGGGAGTGGAGCGCAAGTTCTTTGTCCTCTTGCGTGATGGCGACCCCATTGGTAGTCCTCGAGCGACTAGATGAAACTTTTCTTTCCGCAATCATTTGCTTTGATGCGGAAAAGTTTAGTGTTTGCATCCGCAGTTCAAATGGTTGTGAGCCCGCTTTGATGCCTCGTTTCAATTTTTTTGGATCGAGAGGAGACCTATGTAGTTGCTCTTAACATTGCAGCGCATAGAGCATTCCTTATGAGTGAACAAGCGGGATTCCTGTCAAAGCTGCCAAATGATCTCCTTGGAGATCAAGATCTGCGTCTCAATGTCGCGCACCTTCTGACATTGCTAGATCTTAAGCGTCTTAGCGAGGCGGCTAAAAGCTTGACGCTTGTATATGAGGTGGGGTTCCCTGAAGGAGAAGAGAGGCGTGGTTAGAGCATAGCGTAGAGATGGCCTGTAGGTGGGCTGCCGGAAAGAGCATGGCATGTAGATGGCCAGTAGGTGATACCACCTCTAGTATGCTCCCATGATACCAATTTTAAAAAGTCAAATTTAAATGTTTTGAAAAAATCTGAAAAAATTGTGGATGTTCAGAACACATATGTCTACAAACTCTAAAAAATTTAGATCAGAAATTCAAAGTACATATAGAGAAACAAAAGAAAAACGGATGTGAATAATTTAGGTTGTGACAATATTCATCCCTTTGTCTTTATTGACACTATTATGCTGAATTTGTCTTTTTTGTTTCTCAATATGCATTTCGAATTTTGATCTAAATATTTTAGGGACCGTAGACACATGTTTTGCGAACATCCGTGGTTTTTTTTTTTTTGGAATTTTCAGAACATTTAAAATCAACTTTGTCAAATTAGTAGTATCATGGGAGCATACAAGTCATGGTATCACCTGATATTCACCCTATAAGATGTATCAACCCACAGTTGTCGCAGGGGAGAGAGAGCGAGAGGGAACCACTCCAGAATTAAACGAAGCAGCAAGTAACACACTTGTTGACTTGTTTCGCCTTCGTGCCTTTTTCCAATCGCCTTCTAAAATCAGTCTGAAACCGAGTTCGTGTTACAGGACTCACAAAGATCTTCTAAAGATGAAGAACACGGAAGCAGCCAGCCTAAACAACAGATTAAACAAAAATTGCACCTTGCGATATCATTTTCAACACCAAGAAATATTCACGACAGGGGTATATACGCAATCATCACCCCTGACAGCTCCCACAGCGAACCCATATCCCCCGTGCATGGAGATGGACCAAGAACAGGGTTGCACAGCAGGATCAAAACAAATGAGAAGAAGATGGGACTCTGTTGAGTAGCACCGCAAGGCCACACAGGTTACAGGCGAGAGCTACCGACTAAGTAAAACTGAGGGGAAACAATCAACACCACGCCACGATATGACACCGCCGAGAGTCCAGAACCAAGGGAGAGTTTTAGGATCGATGAGCGCTGGGTCTGAGGGTTTGCTTCATAGGAACACGTCCTGCTCGAGCAGCTTCACCACCTCGTCCTGGTTGTTGAGCTTGGCCACCTCGATGGGGGTCTTCCCGTCCAGATTTTGGAGCGTGCTGCAGTCGTTTAGAAACAGTTGAACGTGAGCGAGATTTATGCTGGTTAATTAGAGAGAGAATAGATGGTTTCACTTACACAGCAGCGCCGTGCTTCAAGAGAAGATCCACGCATTCCTTCCGACCGTATCCAGCGGCATAGTGCAGTGGGGTGTTCTTGTTCTTATCCAGTGCGTCAACTGCAGCGCCTGCCTCCAGAAGGATTTCTGCACACTTCAACTGAAAAAAGAAAAACACAAGCTGATGCAATCAATTGCTGATAATCAACATCTTTTTATACAATATATGCAGGACACGCTAAACAAGATATCTAGTAACATATACTACAGATAATAATAAAACACAGGTGGCCTTGAAGTGAGAACTCGTAGTAGTATATAAGTTGTTATGTTCCAAGTTACAATTCAACAACTAAGGACTAGGAAATGTTAATAAGGACCTTGTAAACAAAATATCTTCAAAAAATTAACAATTTACCAAATCACAAAGTATACTGCTTGAATTGGCTGCAATAAGATATACCATGACTAGAAACAAGTCAACTGAACCATATCTCTTTATCAACTCATGGAATTTGAAACTTACAAGTGACATAACAGGAAAGGCCAGATGTGGAAATATGCTACAGTATAAGGGTATACTCAATTGGTCTGAATGTTGGATCATTGATTTAAGTTGACAAAAGTTCAGCATATCACGCACCTCGCCGTATCCACATGCAAAATGTAAGGCCCTTCTTCCCTCCACATCTTCTTCATCCTTGTTTGCTCCACCATCTAATGCTTTCTTCAGTCCCTGTTGTCGTATTCAACTTGTCAATGCAGCACTTAATAGTAAATAAGTACAACAATATCATATAGAGATTTCCTCAGGCGCAAGTAAAAAGATGATGGTAGAAGTCAAACCACATCTAACGCAAGTTCAGGGGAAATCCCATTTAGAAAGAAAACAAGGCTATGGTATCCAGTGAGAAATGGCCCTGTTCAAGCTCAGATAGTTCTACCACAAAGAACAGCAATCATCTGAGAATGGACCCATTTTCAGGATCCACATAAATTACAGGATAATTTGTGAGTTGCCTTTAAATAAACAGATTAGATGACTCATTTTACAAGCACAGTGCCTGTAGGCTATATAAACCAAAGAAGCCTGATCATGATGTAAAACCATCAAGGGAGGGGGAGCATTCCTTAGCCACACAAATAAAAGTTTGTGAGCCTAGTTGGAGATACATGCCTTTCCTTAACCAAAAAATGGTTGCATAGTGACAAATGTGGTAAACACTAAATGTTAACCACTAAGTAGCACAGAGCATCCTTATGAAGATACTGACATGGATAAATACCAATAAAATTGGTAAATCAACTAGCAGCAGAAAAGAATTAGAAGGCAAGGCCTATCAATATTCTTTGACGCAATTACCTCTGCATCACCGACACTGGCGGTGTTATGGACAATGGACTCATCATCATCCTCGCCTTCTTCATCAGTTTCTTGAGGTCCAGATAGTACAGTGGAAGTAGCAGCATCTACTGGGAAGTTCAATGACATAGCCTGGCCAATCTTTTGAAGAATCTCAGGGTCATTCCAGTACCTGAAGTAAAGAAGAATATCTCAGCAACTTTAAGCTGTAATCAGGTATCCATACTCGCACACAATACCTACTTCACCATTGCAGATGGACCACCACGCTCTATCTCATCAAGAATTGGCTTCAAAGACGGATCATCCTTGATACGGGACATTCGCTCTTCAAGCTGCTCTTTGTGAGCTGGACTAGTCAAGTTCTCAAGCATACTGGACATTGCAGGATCCTGCCATACATAGGAGAACACTTGAGAAAAAAAATGCATTGCATAAAATTTGGGTGACAAGCGAGGAAATAAAATGTGATACCTGCATAAGAGTATTCCCAAGACGCTCCGCCATTGACATAAACTGAGGATTCTGCATAACTTGTGTCATGGTTTCCATGTATGCTTGAGGATCCAAATTTGGAACACCCTGTTCCCCTGTACCCTGCGCACTTTTCTGAAGCTGCTCAGCCATCTGGTTGAATACAGGGTCGCTGGCAATTTGCTCAGCCATCTCTCTTATTGATGGATCCTTCAGGTGACAACATGAAAGTTAGATATATACAAGAAAAACAAAGTAGAACTGCTGTAATGCACAAAGGAGGATATGTTTCATGAATCTAGCACAGCAGAGCAAAAAGCATTTCAAGTCCATAATTGAAAAACATATTAAGGGCACAGGGAGAAAACATACATTGAGCAAGCTGCTCATGTTGGAGAAATCAAAAGGACTGGGAAGGCCTGCACCAGCTGTTGGGGAAGCCCCCTTTTTTGCCTCAGACAGCCCCTCCGATTTTGAATCTTTGTTCTGGTCTGAAATGTAATCGGCAGATAGAAAGGGGAGCACGTCAGAGGCTATCAAATTATGCATTAGAAATAATAATAAATGCCAAACTACCATTGCTTGTGTTTCTGTCTTAATGACACAAACCAAGTTACAAGGGCTATTTAAGTATCTTAACCGGTAGCGAAATGAATGACAATTTCATGCTCAACAAAATTACAATTATAACAATTATCTTAAGACAGCAAACTCCTAGGCAGCCAGGCTACACCCTATACCAGCAGCAAATGGTTTCATGATTTGCACCGAGGCATGTCCTGTTCATCATCAGTTCATCATTGCACAGCAACAGCAAGAGCAGCGAAGTAGAAGCGCACATCTAGCTAGGCATTACAAGCACGCTGCCTGTGCTTCACATTTACAATCGACAAACGAAGAGTCCTGGTGCCATCAAAGTACAGAACAACGACCCTCGTTGCCATGTTCTCACAGAATCGACCCAAAACCTACAAAACCATAACTGCCCTCGCCCTGCGGCACGATGAACTCCGAACCCGCCACTCCACGGACCACACTAGGTACTACGACTAGTAGGTAGTTCCCCTCGGCCACATGCCGCATCCCCTGGAATCGATCTAAGCCGCGCGCGCGGAACGCTCCGGTTCCCACGCCGCGGCAACTAGAACCCCGGAAACCACGGGCCCTACCGCGGATCTAGCGGCTGGCCGCTAGCCGGCGAAGAGGGGCCATGGAACGGCGCGGGAAGGGAGAGCACGGGAAAATCGAGCGAAGAGCGCGTGAAGGGCGGGGAGGACCGGAGGGGAGGGGAGGGGCGTTGGGAGGTAGTTACCGGAAGCCATGGCGGATCCGACGGGCGGGCGGCGGCGACGCGGAGGAGGCTTGCGAGGGAGGGAAGGCAGCAGCGGTGAAGCGGCGAAGGGTAGGAGAGGAGAGGAGAGGAGGAAAACCCTTGATGAGGGGAGGGGAGGAGGTTGCTGATCGGGAAAAGGCAGAGAGCAAGTGGACGTATTTTTATGCTTTTCCCCTCTAACAATAAATTATTTATTTGAGGTAAAAGCACCACAGGCCCAGAAATTTGCAGAGAGAATGTGATGGTTTAGTCGAGGTACTTGCAAAACTCCATCCCGCCACCCAACATCCTCTGTTGTCGGATGATGACGTCGTGATGCTGTATCCGTCGGTGAGCTCCCGAATTATGTCGGTCTTTGTTCCGCGTTGTGCCAATCCCGTTATTCTGTTGGGCGACGACAATGTGTCGTGTCGTGTCATGGAAGGTGACAGTTTGATCCAAAGTCAATCAAGAAGCGACAAGTGGCGCCGCGCTGGTTGATTTGCTCGTCGCCGTCGGTTTTGTAGATAAACCCATGCCGTTTTGTGAAGTTAACAGAGACAACGATCACATCGGGTGGATCTGCAGGAAGCTCATCGTCGCGAGAGGAGACGAGATGTTCAAGCTGCCACTTTGAACCATTCACTCCGGCGTGCCCGACGGCCCACGTCCACATGTGCCTTCCCTCTCATGTCACTATGTTGATAGCTTGATAGGTGACAGTTGAGAATAGTGTAATCGGGTGATGCATAAGCATGTCCAATTCTTGTCATTTTGTTTTGTCAAAATGTGTGTACATTTCTGATAAGTGGCATTGGAGAATAGTGCAATCGCCAATCGTGTGATGCATACTTATGCTCTGTTCTTAGGAAAGTAAAGAATCATGATGCCCTTTCCATCTAAGCCTTGGATTTTTTTTCCATGAGGACACATATAATGCTATGAATTTTAGAATTAGGTTGATATGGACGCAATCCTAAAGAATCCATTCCTATAAAATGAATGCGATGCATTTTAGAAAAAAAATCTTGTAGCAAGAATCCATGCATCAGGGCAACGTGGTTTTTAATGGAATCCCCCTCCGAGATGTGGTGTTGCAGCACATAGATGATGAAGGGGGCAATTGGAATACCGAAAGACGTTTTGCATGATGAATGACTCAGCCTCCCTGTGCGCACGTGTGCATGCAGGCGTTGCAGCCCTTATGGCATCTTTGAAAAAGAAAAACCTATATAATTTCGCAAAAATCATACAAACCAAATTATCAATCTCCAAAGGCCACAAACCATCACACCTTTGGACCTGATTGTGTTATGATTCAATTCTTTGGGGTCCTTTCTACATTTTTCACGGGATGCTCTGTATTTTCATATTTGTTGTGATGTTGTTTCTGGTTGTACTATATTGAATCTACACCTACTAATAAAGGGAAATGATATTCTTGGTCTGACATATACTTTTGCAGAAATCTCCTGATATTTGTGGAAACAAAACCTGCAATCCGTTATATTGTAATTGAAAGTGAGTCGGTGATGTTATCGGGCCTCACTGCGACGTTTATGTTTTTGGGCCAAGTTGCATAGATTCCGCTCATGCTTATAAAACAAGTTTGTTACAGCGAGGAACATCTTCGGCTTATGGTGCAGTAGTGCAGGAGATCAAGGAGCATTCTAGTAGTTTTATTTCCTGTTTATTTAGACACGAGTTTAGAACCTCGAATGTCGAGGCGCACAAACTAGCAAAGCATGCTTTAACTCTTGGGACCGGTCGCCATGTTTGGTTAGACCACCCGGGAGAACTTTCTTTCGTCCCTGTAAGCGTGACAGATCATTAATAAAGCTTTGCGAGTTCGTCTCAAAAAAAAAACAGGTTACAAGTCCCACCTAACTTCTTTACACCTAATTTCACCAATTTATATATGCTTGTGAGTATGAAAATTAACAAGTAGTATGTGAATCAACTAATGGAGGGTGAGTTGTGGGTAGGAAAGAAATAAATCATCCAATTGGCATAATAACTAAATAAAATTGTGGATTGGGGAAAAATATAAACAAAAGGGATTGTGGGTTGTGAAATGAAAAATCCCGGTCAGCATAAATAAAAGGGAATTGTGGACTGCGAAACAAAAAATCTCAGTTGACATAAATAATGGGAATTGTGGGTTGCGAAACGAAAAATCCCAGTTGGCAACGGGATTATAGTATGCGAAACGAAAAACCCCGATAATATAAATAAAAGGGATTTTGGTCCACGAAACAAAAAGTAAACAAATGTCTTCCCACTGGCATAATTGAAAAGAGGCTACGTTGCGGTATAAATAAAAGGGATTGTGGGCTGCGAAACAATAAATAAATAAATATCTCTTGGCTGGCATAAACAAAAGTGTTATGCCGTGGAGTGAAGAAAATAAGTAAACAACACTGGGTGAACAATTTCAGCATTTTACGCCAACATTATTTTCGTTTAAAGGCTGAATTATGTCGAGAATTTCATCATTTTTGCAACACTGGGTGCTACTCTTATCTAAAGTTTCGGGGTCCTTTGGGACCTTAAAAAAAAAACGCGACGCCGCAGTCCATTTCCGAGCTTATCCGAGAGCGGGACGGCTGTCAGTTGCCCAACGGCCGGCATCAACGCCGATGCCCTCTCCCTCCCTTCCCGCCGGTGCTGCCATGGCCTCGACCCTGGCCGCCCTTCCCCCCGGGCTCCCACCGTCGCCACCTCCAATCCAGACCCCTCATCGCCACTTCAGCCCACGGACACCAAACCTGCAGGCGCTCTCGTCCGAAACCCCCTCCGCCTCCGCCGCGGCGTCGCTCCTCGCCGCCGCCGCGCGCGCCGGCGACCTCCGCCTCGGCCGCGCGCTCCACCGCCGCCTCCTCGGCACCGAGGTCCTCGACACCGACGCCTTGGTCGCCAACTCGCTCCTCACCATGTACTCCAAGTGCGGCCACGTGAGCGCCGCGCGCAGGGTGTTCGACGGAATGCGCGGCCTGCGGGACCTCGTGTCCTGGACGGCGATGGCCTTCTGCCTCGCGCGAAACGGCGCGGAGCAGGAGGCCCTGCTCCTCCTCGGCGAGATGCTCGAGTCGGGGCTCCGGCCCAACGCGTTCACGCTCTGTGCCGCGGCTCGTGCCTGCTTTCCGGGGGAGCTCTTTCGCCTGTCTGGCGCCGTGGTCCTTGGGTTTGCGCTCAAGACGGGGTTCTGGGGCACCGACGTGTCGGTGGGCTGCGCATTGATTGATATGTTTGCGAGGAACGGACACCTGGTGGCAGCACGGAAGGTGTTTGATGGGTTGGTTGAGAGGACAGTGGTCGTCTGGACGCTGATGATTACACGGTATGTGCAAGGCGGGTGTGCAGGCAAGGCGGTTGAATTATTTCTTGGCATGCTAGAAGATGGTTTTGAGCCCGACGGATACACCATGAGCAGCATGATTTCGGCATGCGCAGAGCAGGGATCGGTCAGATTGGGGCAGCAACTGCATTCTCTAGTACTACGGCTGGGGTTGGTTTCTGATACTTGTGTGAGCTCTGGACTAGTGGACATGTACGCAAAATTGCAAATGGAACAGTCCATGGAATGTGCAAGGAAAGTCTTCAAACGAATGCCCACACATAACGTTATGTCATGGACAGCACTGATATCAGGATATGTGCAATGTGGAGCACAGGAAAACAATGCAATAGAACTCCTCTGCGAAATGTTAAATGAGAGCATCGAACCAAACCACATCACATATTCTAGTCTTCTTAAGGCCTGTGCAAACCTTTCTGATCAAGATTCAGGCAGACAGATTCATGCCCGTGTCATGAAAACCAGCATAGGGAATGTAAACGTTGTTGGGAATGCTCTGGTCAGCATGTATGCTGAATCTGGTTGCATGGTGGAGGCTAGAAAGGCGTTCGACCAGCTTTATGAAAGCAACATACTTTCCACCAGTTCTGATATTGGTGGAACTGAGAGCAGCAATGCCTCTTGGAGTTCTCAGATTGAGAGCATGGACGTCGGAGTCAGCACCTTCACATTTGCTAGTCTGCTTAGTGCTGCTACCACTGTAGGGTTGCCAACCAAGGGTCAGCAACTGCATGCGCTTTCAATCAAAGCAGGCTTTGAGTCTGATAAAGGTATAAGCAACTCCCTTGTTTCCATGTATTCTAGGTGTGGATATTTGGATGATGCTTGTCGAGCATTTGATGAAATGGACGACCGTAATGTGATTTCATGGACTTCAGTAATCAGTGGCTTAGCCAAGCATGGGCACGCGGAACGAGCGTTGTCATTGTTTCATGACATGATCTTATCCGGTGTCAAACCAAATGATGTCACATACATTGCTGTGTTATCTGCCTGTAGCCATGTTGGTCTGGTGAAAGAAGGAAAGGAATACTTCAGATCAATGCAGAAGGATCATGGACTCATACCGAGGATGGAACATTATGCTTGCATGGTGGATCTTCTTGCACGATCAGGTCTTGTTCAAGAAGCCCTGGAGTTCATTAATGAAATGCCCTGTAAAGCGGATGCATTGATTTGGAAGACTCTGCTCGGTGCTTGTAGGACTTACGATAGTATTGAGATTGGTAAAATTGCAGCTAATCATGTCATAGATCTCGAGCCGCGAGATCCAGCTCCATACGTCCTTCTCTCAAACTTGTATGCCCATGGTGGTTTATGGGACGAAGTTGCAAGAATAAGGAGTCTGATGAGACACAAGAACTTGAGTAAAGAAACTGGCTTGAGTTGGATGCATGTTGGAAATACCATTCACGAGTTCAGAGCTGGTGACACCGGCCATCCGCAAGCACAAGAGATCTATGCAAAGTTGGCTGTGCTGATCAGAGAAATTAAAGACATTGGCTACGTACCAGACACAAGCATCGTGTTCCATGACATGTCGGATGAGCTCAAGGAGGAGTGTCTGCTCCAGCACAGCGAGAAGATTGCTGTGGCATTTGGTTTGATTACTACATCGCCAACAAAACCAATAAGGATCTTTAAGAATCTCCGTGTGTGCGCAGATTGCCATTCTGCAATCAAGTATATCTCTAAATCCACTGGAAGGGAGGTAATATTGAGAGATAGCAACAGGTTCCATAGGATGAAAGATGGGAAATGCTCATGCGGGGAGTACTGGTGAGCTGTGAATGGCGGTTGATGAGCAGGTTTGGTTTTTTGCTTAAGAAACTCTAGAGGTTTCTTGCTCAGCATGGCCTTTTTGCTGGTAAATACTGACTGATGTTCATTTTTTTAGCTTTTCTAAACCATTGATTTTGCAAAGGATTAGATGTTGATTCTGTATAGTTAGTCTATCGTGAAGTTATAGAGTATGTACAGTTATATGAACAATACAAACTTGACTAGCAGCATGTTTCTTATCTTTTTGGGCATACTTGGATTACTTCTGGAAGTCCTTAGCTGATAGCTGGTTAAAAGAATAAATACATCCATTTAATTCCCAGTAGGGGGAATGAACTTAGTTGTTTTCCACTCAGGAAGGAACAAAATGATCCATTTAGTCCACATCCAGGAACAATGTTTACATGGAAAATGCTGCACCTCATGGACTCTCCTTGGGTTACCATAAGGTTGAGGGTGATCAAAATGGCAAATACATACACATGGTGAAGACCAAAATCATCCTAGATCTGGAAGCATCAACCGTTTGAACCCATGGACTCACATCTGACAACATAATACAAAAGCCTTCTGTTAAAACAGACAAGCTGACTGAATACATACTTCAGTATCACAAGAGTATATGGATCATATACTGTACAAGCTAATTCTTCATATCACAACTGTCAGGCAGTTTGCAGTGTGCAGTGAGAGAGTCAAAATAGCTGCACTATTTAATCAAATGCCCAGACTGAAGTGCACGAGAAAAGTAAACCAGAACTTGTTTCATTCCATCCTTCGCAGTTCTGGTGGAAGCCGCACACCATGTAACGCTGAAGTCTTGGATCTCCATTAATTCGTCCCTGCTGTATCTTATCCTTTCATCTATTTAAATCAAAAGGCAAACTTAGCTCACTGAGATTATACTCCTTCTGACTGGAAGAAAATAAAGCAGAGTGAAGTCACATCATCCTTACCTACGAAGAAGATACTAGAAGGATGCCTGCTAGAGTCAGTCAGACAAACCATTTACAGCTTTTGTTTTTGCCCATGGAAGTATCGTAGACTTGTGAAGTACCACCACGATTTGGTTGAAGTTCCTGCATTAGTTCATGTCTCACCCCTGTCACAAGGTGATGCCTATGAAATGTTAAATTGAGATGGCATCTCCTGTTAAGATCCAGCAGCCACTTAAATCCAACACATGTAGCTGGGCAGGGGGCACAAATCCCACAAAAAACAAGATGTGTCAAATTTGAGGCGGAACACGGGACATGCAATGCGGGGTCAGACAAGAAATCACTTTTTAGGTACAGATATGTTACTGCTCTAGAGGATGCCAGCCAAGGGAGGTATAGCTTCATCTGACAGTGGTGCATCCTCCAGAACTAGACTTAATACAAAGATACTAGTTGAATGCCCGTGCGTTATTACGGGAAAATATAGCACTGAATATAAGTGTTTGTCGAAAGCACGGCAAACATCAATGTTTTTCACACCTCCCTAGGCTAGCTCCTGGTTGCCTCAGCTACAATTATTGTAGCTCTGGATGTTGTCCTCTTCAACTCTAATGAATCTCTGATGTGTTCCTATCTTGCCGGGAACAAAAGGTTACACATTTGGAGTCTTACCCTTAATACTGATGATAAATAAGTACTAAAAAATGATATTGTTGTTACCCTTGTTACCCGCATCAACCTTTTGAATATAGTAGTTTGTAGTGGGGGAAGCCCCGTCAGCACCACCTCTATCCGCTACGCTTTAGAAAATGCAATATTAACATCGATACTCCAGATTTGGCAGTGTTCAAAGTAACGAAGTTTTGATGGAAGGATTCAAAAGGTAGCATGCCACATCACCATGCACTCATGCCTTGCCACCGGACATAAAGAGAAAAATTAATCTACAAATCAAACGGTCCATGCTGGAAAGGGCGATCAGTTCTGGCGTTTCTTCCAGGTTTCAATCTATCCAACTTTCATTGTTCCCTTCCTCCTAGCAGCGGCAGCATGTCCCTTGGCTTTGCCATTGTTAAGATGTCGCTCTGCTGTTATCTGGCACTAACCTATATAGCAGCCATCTTCAGTTCTTGGCAGTTGCAAATTTAGTAGTTCAGTGTGGTTCTTGCATATCCTGCTGCAAATTTACTTTGTTTTAGGGAGCTTCAACATCAGCTGATGGACCTTCTGACTGTTCAATCTAGGCAGGAAATATCCACGGCTGCTTGTTGAAGAAAGGGCCAGATTGATGTTTGGAACATCTTGAATACATGAGAAACTATGTAGGAGTAATTGAGTATGTGCTGCTCAAATTATGTATTGGTCGACCCGACCAGGTTGCGTGTAATGGAGTATGTGTTATGTGGAGTATATGGGTACGTGGGTATTGTACTGCTTAAATTTTGTACTGCTATAGAGAGTGTCGACATGTTTATTTTTCCAATATGAAAATGGAACATCCAGTGGATTTTGGCAATAATGATCAAGATTAAGGCCAGACTAATTTTACGTGGAGATCGATGTTGGAATCAGCAACCACCGTGCAGTTTCGCAGTTCTCTGATCATGCTCTCATACTCAACAGAACATCTATTCATACACAACGGATTCAAAGTTGTCGGAACCGGAGAACACAGGCAAACAGCTGAGGATAAAGAAGCGGCAATCGTCTCAAGGACAAAACTGCTGCTTCTAGGCAAAATTCATCTCTGTTCACAATTGGTTCAGTTTCTAGTGGTACCAAATCTCTTGTTTGGCTTGAGAACACGGCAAAATTTCAGAGGACCGTCATTGTCAGGTCTGAACTAATGCCGCTTCCTCTTGCCACCTTTCTGGTGTTTTCTCCGCCCCGCGCTCTGTCTACGCGGCTCACTGGAACCACCGTCGTCTTCCTTCTCGCCATCGAGCAGCGTGTTCATCCCGAGGTCGAATCCGTCGGTCAGGCCTTGCAATCTGTACACAGAAACATGCCAGTTCATAAGTTGGTTAGCAAAAGCAAAAGATCTTAAAAGGGCAAGCTCAGCTAAATGTGGCCAAAGCTATCTTCATGTACTCATGTGGCTGACGGGTTCACTTTATAAGGGGGAAGCCTGTACCACAAGAGAAAATCCATAAACTCTGTAGAACGATGGAACAACATACCCATGAAGCTGCTTTTTCATCTGCTTCTCCATGTACTTTTCACGTTTGGTTACGGGAGCTCGGGTGAACAGCTCCTCTTCCGCCTTCTCTTGCTTCTCTCTCTGCCGCATGTAGGCCATAAATTCTTTGCTTTCGTCACCCGCTGTTTCCTTCCACTGCAAGATTGCGCAGAAAACTTAGTTACCTCGATGTAGCTTAGTGTAGCCAACTATACAAAAAGACACAATATACAAACCTCTTCAGGTCTATCAGCAGCATCATCAATCATCTCCTTGAAGTAAGGATTCTCTGTTGCCATACGCAATAATCTTTTCTCTTTCCTTACAGCGTCTTTACTATGACTATCATCCATGGCAGCTGGCCCAATTCTCGGAGGAACGTAGATACCATCTTTGCCCTGAAGTCAAACAGGTACACACATCAGACACAACAAATCTGTGTAAATTGAACTCTAGTCATGAAATCATCATTACTACTGATATAAAACAGAGTGACCCATATTCACGTCATTAACAGGAATAGTGCAGTTAGAAACTTAGAATATGGCAGCATTTAAGCAACGGGTAGCAGTATCCACAAAAGCAACAATATGCTATGATACAGTTCACTTAAAACCAGGCACATAAACCAAGTTACAGTGTAATCTCGAATTCATCAGAAGTTGTTAAGTAGCAACTTAATTTGATTCTGCAGGATACTGCACTGGAAATATCGATTTCTCATCCAACTGGCAACTATATTATGTACAGAAAACAGCTTTGTAAGGATGGATAAATTTGATGTCATCAAAATATATATAAGATTTATTGATTGATGTTTGGGCTAAAGAAGCTGCTGAATTCAATGCACAAATTTTGATGGTAACTGATTGGTGTGTGTCTGTGTCAGCGTGAACAGTCAAACATTACCACCTTAACACATACAGTATAAGGGAAAACATCAGTTAGTGAGAATTTCACCTGTCCTTCAGAAACAATTTTGGGATCCATCATATCCGGGTTTGGCCGGTACCCCAACAGGTCATCCTCGCCTTGTTGCCTGCCCTTGACATTGACCTCAGCGTCTGGCACCTTATCCTGGGCAGCCGCACCATCTGCAGCATTGGTGAGCTTCTGGATCTGGTACTCCATCTTCTTGTCTATTGGGCGAATCTAGCACACAGAAAATATAACACCATCTACTATTAGACAGCTGCATAAATGGAGACTGGCAGCTTAACAATCAACACTTAAGGGCTCACACACCTTCTCAAGAAACAGCCTGATCTCGACAAGGCTGCGCACGACGGGGTGGCCATCGACGGACAGTCCCTTGGCCTTGCGTAGCAGGTAGTAGACGAGGTCCTGGCAGTAGCTCAGCAGCAGGTGGTGCTTGGCCTCCAGGTACCCAATGCCATCGCCTGTCAGCAGCTGGTTTTTCCTAACCTGCACCACACAGAAAATTGAACAGAATCGTCAGTTTTTGCCACCCACCCAAAAGCTAACATTAGGAATGGATGGAAGATATGTCAAAGTTGACTTGATTGATTTGCTTGTCAGACAAATAGTACAGGGAACAGATCAGTAATTATGTGGCTCTAAGGGCTCCAAGAGATGCAGTCATAAACAGTGATGGGGTGAATGTGGTTCCTGAAGTCTGGGCTATTAGAGATAAAATCAAGCAGTTTCCAGAAACTTATAAAAGTGGCTCATGGGTAAATTTTGAAACAAATCTCTTAACTTGGCAAATATAGCAGAAACAGTAAAGATTAATCGCCGCTACTTCTTGAAATGCAAGCTGGGGCAACAAAACGCTAATACATATTGTCTCAGTTGGAATAGGTGGTAGCTTCCTTGCACCTCTGTTTGTGCATACAGCTCTCCAGATTGGTCCTTTTCTAGGTTTTCTAAACTAAAGATTGTTTACAGCCAGATTTGATCTCATCTGACCTGAAAATGTTACTCATTTTCAGACAGGAAGCAGCAGAATCTGCCAAAGGCCAACAACTGGGATTGAAAGTGTGCACTTGGGGGGCATGTTTCTGTGTTTCGCTTGCCGGCACATGTCATTCCTGGTGCGTCGGCGCTTCCTATAGATTCTCAAGAATTCAAAATGTGATAGAGTGGCTATCTGTTTGACTAAACGTGACATTCATGCAATATCTAGGATAAGGGATCAGTGCAAGCAGCTGCTGACCAGTGCATGTATTGTTCCCTATCCTTTATATTAGCTGAAAGACCTTAGGGAGCCACTTGGTCGCAGAAAGAATGTTTGGTCTCACATCAACTGGTGATGGCCACCATGCCCTCTGTTCTGTATTTCTGTTGCTCCCTTCTATTCTCCTGTTTTCTCAATCAACAGGGCTTGATTGATTGGAGATGTTTTTTTGGGCTTCATTGGATTGATATTGTGCTTCGGCTTGGAGATGATGGGAACTATGGCAAGTTAGACACTAACTACTGGTGTTGTTTAATCAGTACTCCCTCCTATCCAAAATAAGTGTCGCAGTTTTGAACTACGGTATTATGGATCAGAGAGAGTAGTTTTCTTTTCCAGCCCTGTTGCTCATTCTTCCTGCCTACTACTAGGCTTCCATGTTTGCAGGCTGATGTTTGGAAGCAAGATTAACTAAATGCCCATGTTTAGGTTCTTCCTAAACAAGACCACACAAAATTCAACAGAATTTTCTTCGTTTTCGCCATGGCCCCCCAACGGCTTAACCAGAATCACATCCCCTAGTTGTCCCGAATTCCGGCGGCTAAACTCGCGCGTAATCATCAGAATCATAGCGTGAGACGGGTCGCCCGCGAGGGGGGAAAGCGGGGGGTACCTTGCGGGTGAGCGACTCGACCTTGGACCTGACGAGGTCGAGCCCGTCCTTCATTTCCTTGAGAGCGGCGAGCAGCTTGGGCGCGTCATCCCTGTTAATGAATGAACAAAACCAAACCCGTGTGAACCCTCCTTGGTATTTTCCGGGCGAGCGATTCTGCGGGAAGCGAGGGGGGATTACCGCACGAGGGCCTGCGCTTTCCTCTCGTCGTCCGCTCCGGCGACGGCGGCCGTCATCGCCGTTTCTCTGCCTGCCCGAGACGGGGAAAGTTCAGGGGGGTCGCCGGTGAGGGGCGGCCGTGCGGGCAAACGAGCCGCCGGGCGCCGGGGCGGTGGCGCTGCGGAGGAGGGCGCCGGATGGCAGGGGGGAGTGGGGACGGCCGGAGGAGGGCGCCGCCGGGTTTGGTTGTGCACACGAAAAACCCTAGGGGCGTGTTTGTTTCCCTGGCTCGCAACGGGCGCGCAAAAACCAGCCCGTTTGGTGTCCTCTGTGGCTTGGCCCAGCCGGTGCAAAGAAAAAAAAGCCTCTCAGCCGTACTGCACGTGTGTCATTTGTCGCAATACGAGAATTTTTTTAATTCATTTATCTATTCAAAATGTTTTATCTTCTAAACCATGCGTCTAAATCTCGAGCTGATTTCATCGTTGGATTCTTTGCATCGAGATATTCAAAATTAGATCCCATGTTGATAAGTTTTGACGAATTTTTTTTCTCAAAAACAAACCGGGCAAACAAACTGTTGCTCTCACGAAAGAAAAAAAATCGTTTCCGAGAGGCACGGCGCGGAAGCAAAAAAAAACCTGTTTTTTCGTTCCGAAAGGCATGACCGTGCCTCTCGCGAAAGGAAAAACATGTTTTTTTGTTTCGAGAAAATCGCACTTCTCGCGCCGCTCGCGAAAGCAAAAAATAGACATGTTTTTTTTCGTTTCCAAGTGGCACGGTCGTGCCTCTCACAGAAGCAAAACCGTGTCTCTTGAGAAAGAAAAAAAACGTGTTTTTTCACGCAAAAATGCGTTGATAGTGGAACCGCGCCAGCGCGTT
This sequence comes from Triticum dicoccoides, assembly GCF_002162155.2. Lineage (NCBI taxonomy): Eukaryota > Viridiplantae > Streptophyta > Magnoliopsida > Poales > Poaceae > Triticum > Triticum dicoccoides. The sequence goes on along the minus strand of NC_041388.1, from coordinate 454,328,768 downwards.
GGGGCGGAAGAGGGTGAGGTTCCGTGGACTGTTCCTGGGGTCAGGGTCGTCGGCGTCGCTGGGGTCCTTCGGCTCCGCTTGCATCTCCGCCGGCTGCGCCCCCAACTCAGAGGCGACATCCAGGAGGGAAGGCTCTCACGGTGGCAAGGAGCAGAGAGCTCCGATGGTGGCCATGGCGAGATCTGTCGTGGGGACAGAATGAGTGGGAGTGGGTCGGTGTGTGCGTGGGCCCAAACCTGTTTGCACACACCGCTAGCATCCTTCTCTACGCATCCACGCCCTGGTCCGGCAAGTAGGCCCAACCTGTCAGGTTTGCTGTTAGTCGCGGTTCACAACTCGTTTAGTGCAATATGTTATTCACCTGCCGAAGAAGTGGTGGTCTTCTGTTATTTTTGGCAAAAAAGGTACTCCCTCTGTCCCAAAATAAAAACGTTTTTAACACTACACTAGTATAAAAAATGTTCTTATATTATGGGACGGAGGGAGTAGTTTTGGAGTACCCTAGCCATAAATGTGGTGATATTCAACAATTTACCCAAACATCGGTGATCCTATCGAACTTTCCTATCAAAATCTAGCCAAATTTGAAGAGTTTGTTCAAATGTATCAACAAATTTGACAGCGAGCAACTGAAGAAAGATCCGTTGAGCATCTGTGGGCTGTTAAGAGGGATGACAATATTGGAGTGTAATATTTGAACTTTTTTTGTTTGAACTATTGCTGCATTTGAACATTTGAACTATTTTAGCCTATATATGCGGCTATTTGAACGTCTGAACTTTGAAAAATTAGGGTCAGATGTATGCGAGTAGAGTTGGATGGTCGGCTTTCCGCATCCATGTCCGCATAGTTATATTATGCACTTACGCAAGAAGTCAAGAACTATGATTATTTGTGTTTTATGGCTGTTGTGAATTTTCACTTGTGGACCTTACTATGTCATACTATCATATGTACTTGTGGACCTTGTTATGTTATATTGTCATACATACTTGATACTTGTGGACCTTGCGATGTCATACTGTCAACTGTCATGCATACTTGTGGACCTTGTTATGTTATGCAAATGTAAGAACTATGATTATATGTTATCAAGTTATTACAAGTCTTAGAGACAAAAGCACATGATGATTGTTGCCATACTTGTTGAATATATCATATTTTAGAGCATTGTTGTCATACACTCATATAACTGTTTGGTTTTTTTGAACTCACATGTCACATATGACCTCAGATCAAAATCATCAAAACTTAAAAGTTGTTCGCATTGCCAATACAAATAACTTTCATGTTGAACATTTTTCCATATCGAGTACTTATTCATTTGAGGCCATTTAAATTACATTTTTGCGTGGCAAAAATCTGGCCCCAACACCAGGATTCAGATTTATAAGAAAAAAACTAACTGATTAACGGTCGACCGATTAATTGTCCGATTCACGATTAATTCCTACTCCCTAGCCGATCGAGCAGTTACCGATTACCGATTTCCTGAACATTGCCGCATACTTGTCCCCCTTATCCGCGGACAAATGTCGAAGAAAATTTTGCGGGTTAACATTGAAGATGCCATAAAGTGTCATAGAAGCTCTCTTGAAAAAAGCACCTTACTTGCAAACCCTTTCTACAGATAAAAAAGCGTTTGCGAAACAATATGTGGTTTAATGATTAGAAGGACACTGACATCTCCAACCCTTATGAGTTTAAATTTTAAACTTGATATCTCACATTTTTTTGGGTTTATTTCAGTTCTTCTTGTGATGTGCGTCCCGTCAATTATGAAGGTGCCTGTGACGACTTTTATCAATCTTAAAATGATGTTGTATTTCAGTTGTTGAGAGGTGCTCGTAGAGACAGACTGCGTGCGTGCATATGTATGTACGAGCATCGTTTTTTCTAAATAGGCTGTTGGAGATTTGAGAAAACTTTCCCTTCACTCTGGCCGGCCCCACACGTGCAGCAGCGGCGCTATGGTCTCGGCCACTCCATTTCCGGCCACCGCTCCGCTGCCGGAAACCTAGACACGGCGACCGCCTCCAGCCGCTGAACGCCGTCCCGGATCTCCTCGCCACAAGGAATCGACCGCCATCAGCCCAGCACCTTCAGCCGCCGGATTTGACCAGACCCTCACCGCTTTCGGCCAAGGTAATTTACCCCCACACCCAGCCTCTAGATCAACCCCATCTACGCTACGCTTGCTTTTTTGAGCTCCATGTGGATTCACTCTCGTGTCGGCATACTCTCCAGCCAATCGCCCGACGACTTGCGGCTTCTAATGGCGGATCCGGTGTCCGCTGCTGTCGCTGTAGGATGGGCCATGAAAGCCGCTGGGTGGGTGGCCTCGCCCATCATCTCCGAGCTCTACAAGAAAGCCTCCTCCCTCCTCAACTTTGATGCGTCGCAGAAGCTCAAGGAACTGGAGCCAAAGATTTTGCTTCTGCAGCGCGTGATGGAAATAGTCGAGGAGAGCCCTTACAGGCATCGTCTGCAGCAGCTGTTCAACGATCTTAAGTCTGCTTTCTACGAAGCAGAGGACATCTTGGATGATGTTGAGTATTACCTCCTAGAGAAACAGATACAGGATGACTATCTCAAGTTAGAGGTGGCCGGGCCTCGACGCAACAAGAGTCATGTGAAGAAGCTCTTGACGTCTGCCATGAAAAAGTGCAACTTCCTGAAAGATCAGGTCCTTTACTGCCTCTATTTGTTTGTATTTTATCTCGGGCATAAAAAGGTTTTTTTTGTTAAATTGTTGCATGAAAACATGTTAGAATAATTGCAAAAGGGGAGTATCAACTCTACCTTTGATTTTCTGGTTTATTTGGGGCTCACTGGCTTTACAACTTAGCAACCATATCAAGCTGACGAACAAAAACTGAGTTGGATAATATTAAAAATAATCTTATTTTGCTAATCAAGCTTAAAATTAAAACTAACTTCAGTTTTTTTTAATGTATATTTCTCGGATCCGTAGAAATATTTTCTCATTCATCGATTTCCTCGCTTGGTATTTTGTTTTGCAGGACTGTGGCATGTCAAAAATCGAGTTGAAGCAGAGCCTAGAAAAAATAGAAAAGGTCATAAATGATGCATGTGGATTTTTTGAACAGATGAACTTGCCAAACAAAAGCAATGTTAATTTGAGCAAACCTGCCAACTCACGAGGTGCGGTCACTACGGCGAGGCCTCCACCTCTGGTAATCGGAAGAGATAAAGATTGTGATAACATAGTTGCAATGCTTCATGATAAGGAAGAAGATGCTCAACCAGACACCAATAGGGCTCAATGTTATTCCGTAATCGGCATTCATGGCATCAGTGGTTCTGGAAAATCAACCCTTTCACAACTTGTTTGTGCTCGTGAGCAAAAGGATGGTCATTTCAACCTTGTTATGTGGGTTCACGTTTCTCAGGATTTTAGTGTGGATGCCATTTTCAGGCAGATGTCTGAGGCCGCTAGCAGGACCCCGTGCCCTCAGTTCAATAATCTTGACACCTTACAGACTAATTTGGAGAAGAAACTGCATGGAAAACGGTTCCTCTTGGTACTAGATGATGTTTGGTACAATAATAGAGATGTGAGGCAGTATGAGAAGCTGCAACAGATACTTTCACCGCTGAATGCTGGAGAGGCAGGAAGCAAGATCCTGGTGACTAGTCGAACTAAAGACGCATTGATAGCTCTGGGTGCTGTAGAGCAGAGATGTATTCCCATGTCAGTCCTAGATAAAGATGTCTTCCTGAAATTGTTCAAGCACTATGCATTTCACAACGTGTGCGTTGCTGCTGATGACCGAATAAGACTCGAAGACATTGTGACTCACATTGCAAAAAAGCTGAAGGGATCACCTCTGGCGGCCAAAATTGTTGGAGGACAGCTACGTATGAGGCCAAACATTGATTACTGGAGAAGTTCCCGAGATGGGAACCACTTGGATGACACCATGGGAGCTCTGTGGTGGAGCTACCAACATCTTGATGAACAGGTCAGACGATGCTTTGCTTACTGCAGTATTTTTCCTCGAAGACGTTACTTGGAACGACATGAGTTAGTTAAGCTTTGGGCTGCAGAAGGGTTTGCTAGAAGTAGCGATGAAGGCAAGGATTTGGAAGATGTTTGCCAGGGATACTTTGATGTACTAGTGTCAGCCTCATTTCTGCAACCTGAAGTAGGGAAGTACTCCAGTAAAATGGACGCTTATATAGTTCATGATCTGTTGCTTGATTTAGCGGATAAGGTCGCTGGAAGTGATTGTTTCAGAATCGAGAATCAGTGGAAAAGGTCAGGAGATAACTGGACAATGGAAGGATGTGAAGATGAAGTTCCCCCAGACGTCCGCCATGTTTTTGTTCAGACCTATGGTTCAGAATTGATCATTGAGAAAATATGTAAATTGGATAACCTGCGCACTCTCATCATTGACAGTGCAGAATGGAAAAAACCAGTTGAGGAGAAAGTCCTCAAGAGTCTGTTTGCGAAGCTAAGGAAGTTGCGGGTGCTTATCATAGCTAGTGATCAAGGTATATTGTCAGTCCCAGAATCTATTGGTCAGCTAAGGCATCTACGATATCTTGCTTTTATGACTAGATATGGTTCAGACAGCAGGCTGGTTTTACCAGGCACTTTGACCAAGCTTTACCACATGCAGGTTCTAGATTTTGGTAATATTAGTGATTTGGTGTTTGACTCGTGTGAAGATATGTTTAGCCTCATCAACTTGCGACATATAATCCAAGTGCCGTTTCAGGAAATTCAAAGCATTGGCAGGCTGACATTACTTCGAACGCTGGAAACATTTGAAGTAAGAAAGGAACAAGGGTGCGAGTTAAAGCAACTCAGCGACCTAAACCAGCTTTGCGGCAAACTGACTATCTTGGGCCTCCAAAACGTTGAAAGCCAGCAGGAAGCTCTTGAAGCCAACCTAGCCGATAAACAAGGGCTCAGAACATTGGAACTGTGGTGGAATTATGATGACAGAGCAGAGTTAAAAGAAAAGAAAGTTCAGACAGAGGTACTAGAGGGTCTATGCCCACCGAAGCTTCTCGAATCACTGACCATATACTGCTACGATGGTTTGAGCTAACCCAAGTTGGATGATGGGTAAGCTACAATGGTGGCCCAAAGTATCTCAACACACTCAGCCTGCACTGTTGCAGCACAAAACTTGGCCCAGAACTTGGTGGGTTTTGCTCCCACCTCCGTTCACTCTATATCTTCGGTTGCAGCTGGGACACCTTGCCAGATCAAATGGAGCACCTGACGTCACTGAAGGACCTGGGCCTCAAGGGCTGCAGGAATATTCGGTCGCTTCCAACGCTGCCGCAGTCTCTTGAGTGCTTCAAACTCAGTCGCTCCAATGAGATGTTGATGAGTTCATGCAGAACAGTTGGAGATCCCAATTGGGAAAAGCTTCAGCACGTTCCTGTAGCATATGTTGATGGTAAATAAAATCTCTCTCACAATAATATCATTTTGTGTGTGTGTTGCATAGCATCAGTGCATCACCATATATATCTTCCATGTCAAGAGTTGTTATGATCGTTTCTTTCTTAATCTGTTTGCTAAACTGTCAAACACCAGGCTACCGGCTGGAAAGGAGAGCCCAATATACTTCATCATCAGAGCCTGAGACCCCCTAAAACGTGAAGTCGTGTGATCCTTAAACCCGCCTACCAATATACTTGGTCCATTGTATGCCACTGATCTTGTGAGTGAAGCGGTGCTGCCGCGGTCACCGCGTCATCGGCTGGCTACACGCTGCAGAATCTGATGATGTATGCAAATAACGCACACTGGTTTTATCTTTTTTAACCTCCCAGTGGGCTATATATGGTCCTTGATAACGAAACGTGCAACTATATACCCTGTAAAAATGGTGTGAACCCATTGAACACTGAACTCGCGTGTTTCCCTTGGTTTGTAACATCGCGGAAGAGATGCTCAACATCCAATTTATCTGTCTCCGATGGTTTGCAATAAACTGTTGAAATATTAGCGGTTGTTGGATAGTTGCGTTATCATATATACGTATTTTCTGCCTGTGTATTTATTCGTTGTTCTGTCCCTGCGGTGTGTTTATTCGATGTAGCAGATGTGCATTTGTGAGCGAGCACATACGGACAGGTAGGGCCTAGGTCAAATGACAGTTTACGGATCAAATCAACACGAAAAAACTGAAACAAGGCAAGGAATTGGCAGACAATGGTAATGGTAGAATTGTTCTCCTTGAAGAAACGAACAGAGTAGAAGCAGAGGAATTGATTCCTCTCCTCCCTTGTTTAAAAAGTGAACAGTTCTACTCTGCTTGGTTGCTGATTGAACTCGGCAGCTAGGTATGAATATGACAGTGGAGGGAACTAACTGACCAGAAGCCAAGGGCTAATATTAACGGTTGAGATTACCATCTACAATTTTTCTTTTTAAAAAGGACAAGATCGTCTTTTTCAAAAGTATGTCGCGAGCTGCTAGCCACTTCACCCCACCACTGTATGTGATATATTCTAGCGCGAAATACAAAAAAAACATAAGAACGTTAATATATATGAAACATTTTAAAAAAATCGGAAATTTTATATAAAAAATGTGAATAATTTTGAAATGTCGAACAATTTTGAATTTATGAACGAAATTTCAGCAAACATTTTTTGAAATTTGAACAAAATTTCGAAACATGAACAATTTCCGAACATCTTTCGAAACATGTTGTGGTTTTATTTTTTTCTGTTTTTGTTTGTCTCGTTTTCCTTCTACTTTTTTTTTTTATTTTTCTCTCTTTTCCATTTCCTTTTCTTTATTAAAATTCGTGACTATTTTTAAAACATCAACCTTTTTCTTAAAACCATGAACTTTTAACATTCATGCATATTTTCTTAAATTGTTGAACTTTATTTTAAAATCTGTGAACCTTTTCAATCCATGAACTCTTTTCAACTTTTACTAACATTTGTCAAAGCCCGTGTTTTTTTTAAATTCATGAACATTTTTCTTCTTCAAAATTGATGAACTTTTTTTAAATCCGCGAATGCTTGGGTCGGCCCAACAGGCACCCGACGGGAGCGATGTCGGCGTCTAGTTGAACCAAGGCCTGAGCATTTTTTTATTTTTTTTCGTTTTATTTTCTTTTTCCGTTAATTCATTTGTCTCCTTTTGAACCTCATTATCATTTTTGAAAACTATTTAAAAATTGAAATATTTTTGGAACACCAAAAATTGTTCTTGTTTTCAAATATTGTTTATAATTTAAAAAAAATGGATTTTAAAAAAATCCTGTTTTTGAATTTTTTTCGTTAAGAAATGGTTGCATTTCAAAAATATATATAGATTTTTAAAAAGTATGTGGTTTGCAAATTGTGTACAACATCAATTGTTGGGTATCTGTTCACAATTTTGGAAAAAGTGTTCAAGTTTATAAAATTTTCGCACACAATTTGAAATTCCAAAATTGTTGACCAATTTCAAGAAATTACATGGATATAAGAAAATATTCATGTTGATTGATAATGACTGAAATTGCAAATACCATAGGCATTCAAATTAGAAAAAAACTACATGCCCACGGATGCACCCGAAGTATAGCACACTCCTAAAACTGGTATTTTTTGGGGACTATGGATAAATAACCCCAACTTCTTGGAGCAGCCTGACACGGACATATGAGGCGTCCATGCTAGGTTTGAATGACTTCCTACGCCGTTTGCACGTTGCGACATGTCCGGCCATTTATCAACCCTTTTTCACTAAGAAAATTGCAGAAAACACAAAACTTGTCAAAATCCAAACATTTTGAGATGCCTTGAATTCGTCAAAGAAGTTGGTGGAATATTTTGGGGCTAGTTGATGGATGAAAAACAATGTCGAGAAGTAGCGTGCTCTCAGAGGGGGCCTTTTGTCCTACCCAACTTTATATGCATTTTCTAGGGTTCTCCCCCCATGCAACCAAATTTGGATCCATTTGGTTAATGTGAAAAAACAAGGTTGTCCTCCACGCAAAATTTGAATGAATTCGAACACCGAATGCACGTTGTGTTATGTTCGGCCTGTGTTTTAGGGGGTTTTCACTCGAAAAAACCCTAGAAAATGCATAAAATGTCAGAAATCGATGAAACTTGACATGCATGTTGGCCATGGTGATGCCAATGTGCAAAAAAATAGGTCTATTTGGTGGAGGTAAAAAAGTGTTTCCAGACATGCCTTGTCGGCCTACCCGAACGGTTTAGGTTGTATATTATGTGTTTGCTACTATGCATGAAATGACACCAAATTTTGCCAGCATGTGGACTGATACGTCTTCGTCGTATCTACTTTTCCAAACACTTTTGCCCTTATTTTGGACTCTAACTTGCATCATTTGAATGAAACTAATCCGGACTGACGCTGTTTTCAGCAGAATTGACATGGTGTTATTTATGTGCAGAAACAAAAGTTCTCGGAATGACCTAAAACTCCACGGAGATTATTTTTGGAAATAATAAAAAATACTGGCAAAGAATCAAGGCCAGGGGGCCACACCCTAGCCACGAGGGTGGGGGCGCGCCTGTCCTCCCTGGACGTGCCCCCCTGCCTCGTGGGCCCCCTGGAGCTCCACCGACCTCAACTCCAACTCCATATATTCGTGTTCGGGGAGAAAAAAATAAAGGGGAAGGATTCATCGCGTTTTACGATATGGAGCCATCGCCAAGCCCTAAACTCTCTTGGGAGGGTTGATCTGGAGTCCGTTCGGGGCTCCGGAAAGGGGAATCCGTCGCCGTCGTCATCATCAACCATCCTCCATCACCAATTTCATGATGCTCACCGCCGTGTGTGTGTGTAATTCCATCGTATGCTTGTTGGACGGTGATGTGTTGGATGAGATTTATCATGTAATCGAGTTAATTTTGTTAGGGTTTGATCCCTAGTATCCACTATGTTCTGAGATTGATGTTGCTATGACTTTGCTATGCTTAATGCTTGTCACTAGGGCCTGAGTGCCATGATTTTAGATCTGAACCTATTATGATTTCATTAATATATGTGAGTTCTTGATCCTATCTTACAAGTCTATAGTCACCTACTATGTGTTATGATCCGGCAACCCCGAAGTGACAATAATCGGGACCACTCCCGGTGATGACCATAGTTTGAGGAGTTCATGTATTCACCATGTGTTAATGCTTTGGTCCGGTACTCTATTAAAAGGAGGCCTTAATATCCCTTAGTTTCCGCTAGGACCCCGCTGCCACGGGAGGGTAGGACAAAAGATGTCATGCAAGTTCTTTTCCATAAGCACATATGACTATATTCGGAATACATGCCTACATTACATTGATGAACTGGAGCTAGTTCTATGTCACCCTAGGTTATGCCTGTTACATGATGAACCACATCCGACATAATTCTCCATCACCGATCCATTGCCTATGAGCTTTCCATATATTGTTCTTTGCTTATTTACTTTTCCGTTGCTATTGTTATCATCACTACAAAATACCAAAAATATTACTTTTGCTACCGTTATCTTTTGCTACCCTTACCACTACTATCATATTACTTTGCTACTAAACACTTGTTGCAGATATTAAGTTTCCAGGTGTGGTTGAATTGACAACTCAGCTGCTAATACTTGAGAATTTTTTTTGGCTCCCCTTGTGTTGAATCAATAAATTTGGGTTGAACACTCTACCCTCGAAAACTGTTGCGATCCCCTATACTTATGGGTTATCAAGACTATTTTCTGGCGCTGTTGCCTGGGAGCATGGCTCTATTCTTTGAGTCACTTGGGATTTATATCTGCTGGTCACTATGAAGAACATGAAAGACGCGAAAACAAAAATTTATCCCTCAACTACGAGGGGAGGTAAGGAACTGCCATCTATCTCTGCACTTGATTCACCTTCTGTTTTGAGTAAGCTTGCAACACCTAAACCTGCTTCTGTTATTAATTCTGATATGTCGCATATTATTGATGATGCCACTTCTGCTATGCATGATACTTATGATGAAACTACTTCTAGGCTTGATACTACTGTGCCACTTGGTGAATTTCTTGATGAACAACTTGCTAGGGCTAGAGAGAATGAAATTATTGAAACTAATAATATTGATGAAAGTGATGATGAAGGCTCTTCTAATAAATATGAATTGCCTGTTGTGCCTGAGGGCTATGTTATGGATGAAGAAACTAAAAGAGACTTTGTTGCATGCAATGATAAAAGAGATCTTAAGAAATTATTAGCTAAGCTTAAACAAAAAACTCTGAATGCTAGAATGAAATATGATCCTGCCTATGCTACTTCACCTATCTTTGTTACTGATAAGGATTATGAATTCTCTATTGATCGTGATATAATTACTTTGGCTGAATCTGATCCTTCTTATGACTATGAATCTGAAAATGTTGTGGCACATCTTACTAAATTAAATGATATAGCCAGCATGTTCACTAATGATGAGAGAACTTGCTACTTTTATATCCTTAAAATATTCCGTTCTCATTAAAGGGTGATGCTAAGATATGGTTTAATTCTCTTGATCCTGGTTGTGTGCGTAGTCCCCAGGATATGATTTATTACTTCTCTGCTAAATATTTCCCTGCTCATAAGAAACAAGCTGCCTTAAGGGATATATATAATTTTGTGCAAATTGAAGAAGAGAGTCTCCCACAAGCTTGGGGGAGCCTTCTCCAATTACTTAATGCTTTGCATGATCATCCTCTTAAGAAAAATGAAATACTTGATATCTTTTATAGTGGACTAACCGATGCTTCCAGAGACCACCTGGATAGTTGTGCTAGTTCTGTTTAGGGAAAGAACACCGGATGAAGCTGAAATTCTATTGAATAATATGTTGACAAATGAAAATAATTGGACACCTCCTGAGCCTATTCCTAAACCCACTCCGAAGAAAAGGGGTGTACTATTTCTCAGTCCTGAAGATATGCAAGAGGCAAAGAAATCCATGAAAGAAAAGGGTATTAAAGTTGAAGATGTTAAGAATTTACCTCCTATTGAAGAAATACATGGTCTTAATTTACCGCCTGTTGAAGAAATATATGGTTTTAATCCATCACCTATTGAAGAAACACATGGTCTTGATAACCCAACACAGGTAGTAAAGGTAAATTCTCTCTATAGATATGATAAAGCTGAAATCCCTCCTACTAAGTTTGCTAGCCAATGTTTGGATGAGTTTGATAACTTTATGGTAAAGCAAGAAGACTTCAATGCTTATTTTGGTAGACAACTGAAACAAAATGCTTATATGATTGAACACTTGGGTGATTATATCTCTAGAGTTAAAGGTGACCTTAAACTCATTAGTAAACATGCTTCTACGGTTACCACTCAAGTAGAACACGTACTTAAAGCTCAGAATGATTTGCTGAATAATTAAATAGTAAGAATAATGATAATGTTGTTAGAGTTATGACTAGAGGTGGTAAAATGACCCATGAACCTTTGTATCCCGAGGGCCATCCTAAGAGAATTGAGCAAGATTCTCAGAGAAATGATATTGATGCACCTAGTCCTTCTAAGAGGAAGAAAAAGAAAAATGATAGGACTTTGCATGCTTCTAGTGAACCTGTTATCGACACACCTGAGAATCCCAATGATATCTCTATTTTTGATGCTGAAACACAATCTGGTAATGAACATGAAACTAGTGATAATGTCAATGATAATGTTCATGTTGATTCTCAACCTAGAAATGATAATGAGGTAGAAGCTGAACCTGCTGTTGATCTTGATAACCCACAATCAAAGGATCGGCGTTATGATAAGAGAGACTTTGTTGCTAGGAAACACGGTAAGGAAAGAGAGCCTTGGGTTCAGAAACCCATGCCTTTTCCTCCCAAACCATCCAAGAAAAAGGATGATGAGGATTTTGAGCGCTTTGCTGAAATGATTAGACCTATCTTTTTGTGTATGCGTTTGACTGATATGCTTAAACTGAATCCTTATGCTAAGTACATGAAAGATATTGTTACTAATAAAGGAAAGATACTGAAAGCTGAAATTTCCACCATGCTTGCTAATTATACTTTTAAGGGTGGAACACCTAAGAAACTAGGAGATCCAGGAGTACCAACTATACCATGCTCCATTAAAAGAAACTATGTTAAAAGTGCTTTATGTGATCTTGGAGCCGGTGTTAGTGTCATGCCTCTCTCTTTATATCGTAGACTTGATTTGAATAAGTTGACACCTACTGAAATATCTTTGCAAATGGCTGATAAATCAACTGTTATACCTGTCGGTATTTGTGAGGATGTGCCTGTTGTGGTTGCAAACATTACTATTTTAACAGACTTTGTTATTCTTGATATTCCCGAGGACGATAGTATGTCTATTATTCTTGGAAGACCCTTTTTGAATGCCGTAGGGGCTGTTATTGATTGAACCAAAGGCAATGTCACTTTTCATGTTAATGGTAATGAGCATACGGTACATTTTTCGAGGAAACAACCTCAAGTCCACAGTATCAATTCTATTGGAGAAATTCCATCGATTATTTTTGGAGGTTTTGAATTTCCTCTTCCTACTGTCAAGAAAAAAATATGATATTCTTATTGTTGGGGATGTGCATATCCCCGTTGAGATAACATAGTGTTATTTGAAATTTTTCCGGTTTCATGTTACTCGAAATGAGTTTGTTAACAAGACTTGATCAACCTTGTTAGTGGATGATATGTCTCCAACGTATCTACTTTTCCAAACACTTTTGCCCTTGTTTTGGACTCTAACTTGCATGATTTGAATGGAACTAACCCGGGCTGACGCTATTTTCAGCAGAATTACCATGATGTTATTTATGTGCAAGAGCAAACATTCTCGGAATGACCTGAAACTTCACGGAGCCACTTTTCAGAAAATAAGAAAAATACCTGCAAAAGATGAAGGCCAGGGGGCCCACCACCTCTCCACGAGGGTGGGGGGCGCGCCTGCCCCCCTAGGGCGAGCCCGCTACCTCGTGGGCCCCCCTGTTGCCTCTCCGACTCCAACTCCAACTCCATATCGAGTTTCGGGGAGAAAAAAATCAGGGAGAAGAAATCATCGCGTTTTATGATACGGAGCCGCCGCCAAGCCCTAAAACCTCTCGAGAGGGCTGATCTGGAGTCCGTTTGGGCTCCGGAGAGGGGAATCCGTCGCCATCGTCATCATCAACCATCCTCCATCACCAATTTCATTATGCTCACCGCCGTGCGTGAGTAATTCCATCATAGGCTTGCTGGATGGTGATGGGTTGGATGGGATCTATCATGTAATCGAGTTAGTTTTGTTAGGGTTTGATCCCTAGTATCCACTATGTTCTGAGATTGATGTTACTATGACTTTGCTATGCTTAATGCTTGTCACTAGGGCCCGAGTGCCATGATTTCAGATCTGAACCTATTATGTTTTCATCAATATATGAGTGTTCTTGATCCTATCTTGCAAGTCTATAGTCACCTATTATGTGTTATGATCCGTTAACCCCGAAGTGACAATAATCGGGATACTTATCGGTGATGACCGTAGTTTGAGGAGTTCATGTATTCACTATGTGTTAATGCTTTGTTCTGGTTCTCTATTAAAAGGAGGCCTTAATATTCCTTAGTTTCCGTAAGGACCCTGCTGCCACGGGAGGGTAGGACAAAAGATGTCATGCAAGTTCTTTTCCATAAGCACGTATGACTATATTCAGAATACATGCCTACATTATATCAATGAACTGGAGCTAGCTCTGTGTCACCCTAGGTTATGACTGTTACATGATGAACCGCATCCGACATAATTCTCCATCACTGATCCATTGCCTACGAGCTTTCCATATACTGTTCTTCGCTTATTTACTTTCCCGTTGCTATTGCTATCATCACTACAAAATACCAAAAACATTGCTTTTACTACTGTTACCTTTTGTTACCGTTACCACTACTATCATATTATTTTGCTATTAAACACTTTGCTGCAGATATTAAGTTTCCAGGTGTGGTTGAATTGACAACTCAGCTGCTAATACTTGAGAACTATTGCGATTTTGTTGCTAGGAAACATGGTAAAGAAAGAGAGCCTTGGGTTCAGAAACCCATGCCTTTTCCTCCCAAACCATCCAGAAAAAGGATGATGAGGATTTTGAGCGCTTTGCTGAAATGATTAGACCCATCTTTTTGCATATGCGATTAACTGATATGCTCAAAACCAATCCTTATGCTAAGTACATGAAAGATATCATTACAAATAAAAGAAATATACCGGAAGCTGAAATTTCCACCATGCTTGCTAATTATACTTTTAAGGGTGGAATACCAAAGAAACTTGGAGATCCCGGTGTACCAACTATACCATGCTCCATTAAAAGAAACTATGTTAAAACTGCTTTATGTGATCTTGGAGCTGGAGTTAGTGTTATGCCTCTCTCTTTATCGTAGACTTGATTTGAATAAGTTGACACCTACTGAAATATCTTTGCAAATGGCTGATAAATCAACTGCTATACATGTCGGTATTTGTGAGGATGTGCCTGTTGTAGTTGCAAACGTTACTATTTTAACGGACTTTGTTATTCTTGATATTCCCGAGGACGATAGTATGTCTATTATTCTTGGAAGACCCTTTTTGAATACTGCAGGGGCTGTTATTGATTGCACTAAAGGCAATGCCACTTTTCATGTTAATGGTAATGAGCATACGGTACACTTTCCGAGGAAACAACCTCAAGTTCATAGTATCAACTCTATTGGAAAAATTTCATCGATTATATTTGGAGGTTTTGAATTTCCTCTTCCTACTGTCAAGAAGAAATATGATATTCTTATTATTGGGGATGTGCATATCCCCGTTGAGGTAACATAGTGTTATTCGAAATTTCTCCGGTTCCATGTTATTCAGAATGAGTTCGTTAACAAGACTTGATCAACCTTGTTAGTGGAATCCTTTTGATGACCATGAGATGGATGAAACTAGAAGGCACAACCCTTTGTACCCCACTTTTACTTTCTGTCATTTATATCAAATAAAATATAAAAAAAATTCTGTCTGTTATCTGATTATCTGTGAAATATAAAAATACCTCAAAAATAAAAGTTCTTCAAATGCCTTGAAATGTAAATATGTTTTTTCTAGAATATTTGAGAATATTTGGCACTGAGAACACAACAGGGGGGCCAACCACCTGCCCACGAGGGTGGAGGGTGCGCCCCCTGCCTCGTGGGCCCATGGTGGCCCTCCTCCACTTATTCTTTCACCCATATACTTCTTCTTCCTCCCCCAAACACAAATATCCAGCTCAAACCCGAGTCCAAGCTCGTTTTGCTGCCATTTTCGATCTCCTTGCTCAAAGCACCTCTCACAAAACTGCTTGGGGAGATTGTTCCTTGGTATGTGACTTCTTCATTGGTCCAATTAGTTTTTGTTCTAGTGCTTTATTCATTGCAAATTTTTGGTGCTTAGGTGACCCTGTTCTTGAGCTTGCATATCAAATTTATATGGTCAAAAGTAGTTTTGATGCATGATATAGGCCCTAGGCACTTGTAGGAGTAGTTGCTATCAATATTATTGAGTTTGGTTTACTTTTATTTTGAAGATACTAAAAATTTCATAATTTTTCAGAAAATGATGAGGAGACTATTGAGGGGCTCATCGAGCCAAAGCTCAAAGGAAAAGGCACCGAAGTCTAAGTATAATTTGCCGCGCACCACGAAGATTCGGGTGTGTGAATGGCCTTCTGATGATTTCTTGAGAGCAGCCGGTATTTATGAAGATTATCATGAATTGGTTAAGAATGCAGGCCTCACCGCTTTCCTCCAGGACCAATGTGATCAGTATCTCTTACTCACAAATACCTTTGTGCAAAACTTTCATTTCCATTCTAGGAACTTGCCACCTACGGTGGAGTTTTATTTATATGATGAGCATAAGGAGATGTCACTTTATGATTTTTGTCGGTTTTGTTTAGTCCCTTTTGAGGGCAAGACAGAAGAATCACATCATGATGATGTGGAGGGGTTTATTGATACTATCACTGTAGGGGAAACAAGGAAGGTTTTCGATGCACGAATCACTAGCATACATTTTTCTGTCTTACGTTACTTTGCATTATTTGCTAGTCGTTGCTTAATTGGTCGCAGAAACTGTGGAAACCTTAATATCCCTGATATTATTATTCTGCTCCACGGTTTATACAGTGATAACACTTTTAGTATGGGCGGTATTATTGCCAAACGGTTAAGTCTGAACCGTACCAAAGGCCCCATCTTTGGAGGCATCTATGCTTCACGCCTAGCTGCACATTTTAACATACCTATTAGGCATTTTGAGAAGGAAGAAAAGGTGTTGCCTCGTGTTTATCTAGATTATAAAAGTATGGTGACACATGATTTTATTGTTAAGAATAGGGAAGGAGAGCTTAAATATCAATTGTTCTTTAATAAACATCATCCTGAGACTATTACCTTGCCTGCTCCTTCTTTGTTTGATTTATCTTCAGGCACGTACCTTGTTCCGTTGAAGGCTATTCATGCCTACCGAAACCCTGCACCAGCCGAGGAGCCAGAGCCGGAACCACAAGTTGATCCTTCACGACAGTCTAATTACCAGTGGGATCCAGAGATGATTGTCAGCCAGTGGCAATCGGAGTCTTCCTCTTCTTCTTCCTAGTACAAGCCCAACTACTATTATGGATATCCGCCAGGATAGCCGTGGCCATAGACCAACTTAGGCCAAAAGCCTAAGCTTGGGGGAGTACGTATTTCCCACCGACATTACATTTATGTTCACACACTCATTGCTAGATGTCGGTGCTCATACTTTTTCATTGTATCATCCATGCTAGTTTAATTTCCTTTTTATGCTTTCTTCTTGTGTGTTTGATAAACCTTAAGAAAAACAAAAAAATAGTTGTAGCTCTTAATTAGTTTAATTTCCATGCTTGTAGTAGTAATTAAAAAGAAAACCCGAAAATATTTTCTGTTCTTCTTTTGCTTGTTGGGAGCTTTCCCGTGTAAATAGTTTTATTATTTTCTTTTCTTTGGGGGTCGATAGGAGAAGACCATGATTAAATTGTTGAAGTGGCTCTTATATGCATTATTGTTTATCTGACAAAAGAGCCCATATTGCCTTGTCTTCTCCTGTTTATTGAATGCCTGCAGATTCCAGCTTAGTCCAATGCACGTGCACTATTATTATTATTCACACTATTTGGTCGTGCAAGTGAAATACAGTTATGATGATATATGATGGACTGGCTGAGATGAGAAAAGATGGTATGAACTCGACCTCTTTTGTTTTTGTAAATATGATTAGTTTATCGTTCCTGATTCAGCCTATTATGAACAAACATGTTTTCAATGACAACTAGAGATCATAGTTTCTTATGCCATGCTTGATTAGCTATGAGTTATAATGGTTTACCTTGCATGCCAAGATGCTATTAAAATGTTAATGATGTGGTATGATAGGGTGGTATCCTCCTCTGAATGATTTAAGTGACTTGACTTGGCACATGTTCATGCATGTAGTTAAAACAAAATCAACGTAGCCTACACGATATTTATGTTCATGGTGGATTATATCCTACTCATGCTTGCATTCGGTGTTGATTAATTTTAATGCATGTTCATGACTATTGTCGCTCTCTAGCTGGTCGCTTCCTAGTCTTTTGCTAGCCTTCACCTGTACTAAGTAGGAATACTGCTTGTGCATCCAATCCCTTAAACCCCAAAGTTATTCCACATGAGTCCACTATACCTATCTATATACGGTATCTACCTGCTGTTCCAAGTAAATTTGTATGTGCCAAACTCTAAACCTTCAAATAAATATTCTGTTTTGTATGCTTGAATAGCTCATGTATCAACTAGGGCTATCCGTATCTTCCATGTTAGGCGGGTTATTCTTAAGAGGAGTGGACTCCGCTCCTCACTCACGAGATAAATGGCTGGTCATCGGGATGCCCAGTCCCATGCTTTATGCAAACTAAATCAAAATAATTGCAAACAAAACTCCCCCAGGACTCTTGTTAGTTGGAGGCACTCGTTGTTTCGAGCAAGCCATGGATTGATGCTTGTTGGTGGAAGGGGGAGTATAAACTTTACCATTCTGTTTGGGAACCGCCTATAATGTGTGTAGCATGTAAGATATCGCCATCCCTTGGTTGTTATGTTGACAATGAAAGTATACCGCTCAAAATATTATTCACCTCTGTTTCAAAACCGAGCTCTGGCACCTCTACAAATCCCTGCTTCCCTCTGCGAAGGGCCTATCTATTTACTTTTATGTTGAGTCATCATCCTCTTATTAAAAAGCACCAGTTGGAGAGCACCGCTCTCATTTGCATTCATTACTGTTAATTTACATTGAGTATGACTTGACTGGATCTCTTTTACCATGAATTACAATGTCTAGTCAGTCCTTGGTCTTTAAAGGTGCTCTTCATTTATGTTTTGCAGTCTCAGAAAGGGCTAGCGAGATACCATCTTGTTATATCATATTATGATTGTTTTGAGAAAGTGTTGTCATCCAAGATTTATTATTATTGCTCGCTAGTTGATTATGCCATTGATATGAGTAAACTTGAGACCTATGTGTTATTGTGAATATGGTTAGTTCATAATCTTTGCTGAAAACTTGAATGCTGGCTTTACATATTTACAACAAGAAGAGCAAACAAAGTTTGTAAAAGTTTTTCTTTATCACTTTCAATTTGTCAACTAAATTGCTTGAGGACAAGCAAAGGTTTAAGATTGGGGGAGTTGATACGTCTCCAACGTATCTACTTTTACAAACACTTTTGCCCTTGTTTTGGACTCTAACTTGCATGATTTGAATGGAACTAACCCGGACTGACGCTTTTTTCAGCAGAATTACCATGGTGTTATTTATGTGCAGGAGCAAACGTTCTCGGAATGACCTGAAACTTCACGGAGCCACTTTTCAGAAAATAAGAAAAATACCTGCAAAAGATGAAGGCCAGAGGGCCCACCACCTCTCCACGAGGGTGGGGGGCGCGCCCCCTACCTCGTGGGCCCCCTGTTGCCTCTCCGACTCCAACTCCAACTCCATATATTGAGTTTTGGGGAGAAAAAAATGAGGGAGAAGAAATCATCACGTTTTACGATACGGAGCCGCCGCCAAGCCCTAAAAGCTCTCGGGAGGGCTGATCTGGAGTCCGTTCGGGGCTTCGGAGAGGGGAATCCGTCGCCATCGTCATCATCAACCATCCTGCATCACCAATTTCATGATGCTCACGGCCGTGTGTGAGTAATTCCATCGTAGACTTGCTGGATGGTGACGGGTTGGATGGGATCTATCATGTAATCGAGTTAGTTTTGTTAGGGTTTGATCCCTAGTATTCATTATGTTCAGAGATTGATGTTGCTATGACTTTGCTATGCTTAATGCTTGTCACTAGGGCCCGAGTGCCATGATTTCAGATCTGAACCTATTATGTTTTCATCAATATATGAGTGTTCTTGATCCTATCTTGCAAGTCTATAGTCACCTATTATGTGTTCCATTAACCCCGAAGTGACAATAATCGGGATACTTACCGGTGATGACCGTAGTTTGAGGAGTTCATGTATTCACTATGTGTTAATGCTTTGTTCCGGTTCTCTATTAAAAATAGGCCTTAATATCCCTTAGTTTCCATAAGGACCCCGCTGCCACGGGAGGGTAGGACAAAAGATGTCAGGAAAGTTCTTTTCCATAAGCACGATGACTATATTCGGAATACATGCCTACATTATATCAATGAACTGGAGCTAGTTCTATGTCACCCTAGGTTATGACTGTTACATAATGAACCGCATCTGGCATAATTCTCCATCACTGATCCATTGCCTACTGCTACCTCTTTTAGCACTGCGTTGGTTTTCCCCGAAGAGGAAGGGATGATGCAGCAAAGTAGCGTAAGTATTTCCCTCAGTTTTTGAGAACCAAGGTATCAATCGAGTAGGAGGCTACGCGCGAGTCCCTCGCACCTGCACAAAACAAATAAATCCTCGCAACCAATGCAAATAGGGGTTGTCAATCCCTATAGGGCCACTTACAAGAGTGAGATCTGATAGATATGATAAGATAATATTTTTGGTATTTTTATGATAAAAATGCAAAGTAAAATAAAGAAGTAAATGACAAAGTAAATAACTAAGTAGTAGGAGATTAATATGATGAAGATAGACCCGGGGGCCATAGGTTTCACTAGTGGCTTCTCTCGAGAGCATAAGTATTCTACGGTGGGTGAACAAATTACTGTTGAGCAATTGACAGAATTGAGCATAGTTATGAGAATATCTAGGTATGATCATGTATATAGGCATCACGTCCGAGACAAGTAGACCGACTCCTGCCTGCATCTACTACTGTTACTCCACTCATCGACCGCTATCCAGCATGCATCTAGAGTATTAAGTTAAAAACAGTGTAACGCCTTAAGCAAGATGGCATGATGTAGAGGGATAGACTCATGCAATATGAAGAAAACCCCATCTTGTTATCCTCGATGGCAACAATACAATACGTGCCTTGCTTCCCTTACTGTCACCGGGAAAGGACACCGCAAGATTGAACCCAAAGCTAAGCACTTCTCCCATTGCAAGAAAGATCAATCTAGTAGGCCAAACCAAATTGATAATTCGAAGAGACTTGCAAAGATAACCAATCATACATAAAATAATTCAGAGAAGATTCAAATATTATTCATAGATAGACTTGATCATAAAACCAGAATTCATCGGTCTCAACAAACACACCGCAAAAAGAAGATTACATCGAATAGATCTCCATAAGAGAGGGGGAGAACATTGTATTGAGATCCAAAAAGAGAGAAGAAGCCATCTAGCTACTAACTATGGACCTATAGGTCTGAGGTAAACTACTCACACTTCATCGGAGGGGCTACGGTATTGATGAAGAAGCCCCCTATCGGGGATATACCCCGCGGCGTAAACCGTCCGGAAGTATAACCCGGCTGGACTTGGCGGTTTACTTGAGATCCGGCTGACACTTGGCGATTCACTGGCGACCCGCCCTGACCTGGCGATTTACAAGCAACCCGCCTGGTCATTATGGCTCACTGGTGACCCGGCGGGCGGGTCAGATGGATGACGAGGACCAAGGCCCAGAAGGTCGGTTCACGTTTAATGGTGGGCCGGTTTATGAGGAAAGCACAAGGAATATTCCCTTACAAAGGAAGCAAGACTAGGACTCCACTTGTAATAGAGTAATCCTAATCCTAATAGGACTAGTCATGTAAACCGCCCCATCAACATATATAAGGAGGGGCAGGGCACCCCAAGAGGGACAAGATTGACAAGTTCCACAAGTTGGACAAGTTAGGTTTAGACAATAGCTCTCGAGATATAGCACTCTTGTAATCGTGATCATCATCATCAATATCAATGAAGCAGGATGTAGGCTTTTACCTACACCGTGAGGGGCCGAACCTGGGTAAAACATCGCGTCTCTCGTCCCGCTCAACCCCTCTCAAGCTCCACATAGATGCGTTGGCCTCGCGACTAAGTCCTGACACTAAGGACATCTGTCGTGACAATTCCACGACAGTTGGCGCCCACCATGGGGCCTGCGCACGGTGGTATTGAGTTCTTGGAGGGATCTTTCCTAGGGTTCGAGAAATTCGCAATTTTCCGGACCAAGAAAAGTCAGTGCAGAAGGATTTACATCGTGGATGAGGAGTTGGAAACTGAGACTCAGATTTTAGGGTTGTATGCTATACGGCCATGATGACCCGCCGAGTCCGAAACAAAAGTTTTTGATGACAGCAGATTCTAGGTTTGCGTGTTATACAACCATAGTGATCACAAGTCGCCGAAGCAAGCATATCCCACCAGAGAAGTGCTGCAATTGTTCCAAGTTTTTTCACTGTTCCACGTCCGTGATTTTTAGACTTCAAGTCCTAAGGGAATAAACTATTGCTACTGCTGCTTTTTCCTGACATGAAGACTAATCAAGTTTAGAAGTACACGGTGGGCATCTTCGACTCGTACGTGATCTGAAGCCAAAATCAGTTATTTCCTTTGGTCAGCTCCGATTGATACACGCACACAAGGAAGCTACCAGGAGACCGATTCAAGAAATATGAAAGAAAATTACTACGTGAGTCCACCTGGAAAAAAAAAGAATCAAAGAAAAAAGACCACGATCCGGAAACGGAGCCGGCCATGACCCGGACTCATTGACCACGTCCGCGTCCTCGCCTCGAGGCGCCGGCCTCCGCCGCTGTTCTGACCCCGAGCCGGCCTCGCCTCGCCATGGAACTCTGAGCAGTGTCGCCTCTGGGCCGTTTCTGCCTCTGCCGAGCCGCTACAGTTGCCCATCGCCTCCAGGCCGATCGCCGTCGGAGCGCCCTCGTTGTTCGATCCGCCAGCGCCTCTCCGACCGTGCCGCAAGCAGCTCCCCCTCAGTCTCAGTTGGCTTCACGGCTTCATCTCTTCGCCGTGCGACTCCGCCTCCGCCGCGGCTATGCTTCGCCGGCTCCCTACTGTTACAGCTCTGCCCGGTGCCTCTTTGCCGTGACCACCTCCACAGGCCAGCTCCGCCTCTACCCTGTCCGCGGCAACGCATCCCCTGACCTCTGCCGTTGGGTTGAGCTGGCACCGCAATCAGATAGCCTAGTTTTAAGTCGCCCTTGCGACGTCACTCATGGACGTGTATTCGCCCTCGCGCCCTCGCGCCAAGCCGCCGCATCCACCGCGCCACCTGCCTTCATCGCCACGCCCCGGGCCGGTTTGCTGCGACGCCTCTCTTCGCCGGGCGACTCCTTGAGCCGCCGCCTGGCGCCGCAGCACGCCGCCTCGCGGAATCGTTGGCCCCGAGCCACTAGCCAGCTCCGGCTAAATGCTTGGGATTGTTCGATGCTATTGTCGCATCTTCCGAAGTTAAAGTGCTGTTATAATGAAGCTTCATGTGTTGAAGAAAGTTAAAGAAGAAAGGAGCGACTTCTATGCAATCGCTATAGCTGATATTGATCGCGCCATGAAGAAATCTGCTGATAACTTGCTACATGTGCCGGGAGGAGCTTCAGACTTGCATAAATGGAGGGCAGAAACACACTATCTTGAGGACTCTGTTGGCAAGTTGAAGCTCACGATTGATAACTACAAATGGCAGCACTGATGGAAAACTGAAACAATTTGGGAACACACTGTGAGAGATTAACAGGAGACTAGAAAAAGAAGTGATGCCATGTTATCTGACGGATCCACAAGTAATCACTTGGGGTACAAGGCATGCCACACCTAAATTCATCTCGCGTCAAGCGGCATGGTTCAGGTCACCTTCCACATCTGCAA
Source organism: Triticum dicoccoides (assembly GCF_002162155.2). Taxonomy (NCBI): domain Eukaryota; kingdom Viridiplantae; phylum Streptophyta; class Magnoliopsida; order Poales; family Poaceae; genus Triticum; species Triticum dicoccoides. Next base: position 454,305,501 of record NC_041388.1, on the reverse strand, counting down.
GAACTTGACCATAAAATGCTGAGAAAACGCAAGGGAATTTAGCACCAATGTCCGTATCACGCCAGGTCACTGACAAAATGCATGCTTTGCCCGCCATCCTCGCAGTCCAGTGTACATCATATTTGCCGGGTCACCCGGCGGATGCGTATGTACACGGAGGGATCGGTGAACGGGTTGTCGGGTCAGACGGATTAAGCCTACCTTGCTCTTTCAGCAGGCAACTTTGACTCGCCGCAGAAACTGACTCACCGTATGGTCTCCGGCTTCGACGGCCCGGCCGTGGTCGATCCTACAGCAGTCGACGTGGTGGCCAGAGTCAGACGTGCGGACGAACATTGCCCAGAGATAACCTGTTGTTCAAAAATATCAGGTGATATCTGTCTAATTTTTTTACTTAATTCTTGTGAGAACAACTATTCTACCCTACAGTGTTGTTATCTCCAGGACAATTATCCACTATAAAAGTGATGCCAAGATCCTGAGTATGGAGTGCGAGCCGGTGACATCTGCATTGGAGTCTGCGCTGCCTGACGAATATGTGTGCAAATTGCCACCCCCGCAGTACGGTTTATATCAATACGAGGTCAAGTCACCCGTCTGCGCCTGCGGCTGGTTTTTTGTGTCCACGCCGGCTCACAAACGTTGCGGCCGCCCTCGACTCTCTTGTCCGCACCGGCTTGCAACATCGCGGCCGACTCATCTGTTTGTTGCCGCGACCGACTCGCCCGTGATTTTTTTCAGCTTTGCTGTGGTGATCACCAACTCCGCGGCTGATATTTCCTGGCCTAACATATCAGGTGAAATCCATCCATTATATTTTTATATTATATATTGCTTTCTTTAAAAAAAGCAATTACTTTGGCTTGCAAGTTTTCCAATGCAGGACAAATTGTCTACTATAAAAAGGGATTATTATATCACTAAGCTATTGAATAAATCATGCCGGTTTATATCACGATTAAATATGGAGAATCTCAAGCCAACTCCTCGAGTCGTCTTGAGACTTGGGGGCTACAATGACATGACTCGGGAACTCCGGGTTATTGGAGGGAATGATAACCCGGTTCCGGAGGACACCGCCATATTGATGAAAATTTAAAGGCCGTCAGAAAATTATCGGTTCAAAATAAAGATTCCAGTTTAAAATCCGGTTCAAAAGATATCTCTCTCCCGCAAAGCTTTGAAGCTCTCAAATTCGGTTCAAACATCCGACTCAAGGTAAATTTCTCTCTTACAAAGCTTTTAAGCTCTCAAATGCGGTTCAAAAAGAATTAATCTCTCGCAAGTTCGAGTTCTCAGAAAGATTAAAGGGTGCTAAAAAGGGATTGTTGCCATGATGCACGGTTCAAACATGGGTATCCCGCTTTACGGCTTATCTTATTATGGTCACTTGGGGGCTTCCTGCTCATCAAGTATAGCTGTCAATACCCTTTTGATCGGCGCAATGCCAAAACTTATATGGTCACTTGGGGACTTCCTGTTCAAACATAGGTCGTATTCAAACCAAAGAGGACATAGCCGTCGTACCCTTTTGACCGGCGCAAAGCCAAACTCACTAGGGGGCTTCTTGATTGTATCCGAATCATAGCTTAACCCCTTTTGGGTCCGACTTGGGTCGTATTCGAATCAGGGTCGTTAAAAATCTCTCAAGGTCATTTGGGGGCTTCCTGTTCAAACATAGGTCGTATTCGAACCAAAGAGAACATAGCTGTCGGTACCCTCTTGATCGGCGCAATGCCAAAGCCACGGGGGGCTATATGATCATATTCGAATCTTAGCTCAACCCCTTTGGAACGGGTTTCTGATCGTATACGAATCAGAAGCCTTAATTAAATTTTTAATCCTTTTTGCAAACAATTTTGGGTTTGACTTGAGACCTTTTTTGGATTATATCTCAAATGTATATAAGTGTTTTATGCTTAACGCACCTTGAATTCGCCAGCTTATGACAATCATCATCTATGTGGAAGCATTGACTTCTAAGGATTGGGTTATCACCCTTACTGCACAGGTCATGTAAACCGGTAGTACAAATTCAATATCACAATGCTTATATGTGAGGTATTATGACCCGCCCTGCGGCAAACCGCCAAGGGTTCTTGTGATCTACTTGTGTGCAGGGTAAGACTACATTTGGGTGGTTACTCGCCCTGGATTTTGACGTTAAATCGCCAGGGCATATGTTGTTTAAACTCTGTGCAGGATTTGCAGAACTATGACTTATATAAATGCTTCAGTCCAAGCTCATCACTGAAATTGGTGTCTCAAAAGGGTTATCAATTATTGATTTTCTCAAGGGCTATAGGCCACCGGGTTACAAAAATTCCGGCTTACAATGAATGCGCATTAAGTCGTCATCGGCCAAGAGCCGCCAGGTATTTAAACTCCGGATCTACTTGTCAACCGATGAGGTATTCAAATCTTTAATACCCAAAACTGGCTGGATTTTCATGATGATATTGAATGATTGAGGTTTTCATACCGGATTATATTATTCAAATCTTGAATAGCCAACATGGCTGGATTTCTATTGTGATTATCAATAACCAATGTTATGATTGAGGTTTTCAAAGTCGCTTTAGCGCAACGACTATTATTTTTATCAATGGGCATGATTTATTTTACAATGGAGGAAATAGTCCCGAGTCGTTGCAGGCTTACGACCCGGCACTTGGGGGCTACATTGTTCAAATCGAGATTACATCGAATATACAAGTCCCATGTCACTGCCAGCATGCACCATGGCACTTGGGGGCTAATGCAAAGTCATTTTTTGCTCAACTTATCAAAGACCCGACTCATCACATTTTAAATGAGCCGGCCCTTGGGGGCTACCAATTGCTCCTGTCAGAAATTCAAGGTACAGAAGCCTTAATCCATTATATTGAAAGATCCATTATTCAGTTGGTAGAGTATAAAGCTCTTAACCTTGTGGACGTGGGTTCAAGCCCCATGGTGGAGATTACATCATTTGATGGTATTATCAATGAATCATATACAAAGTCCCAGCTCAGTAATATCTTATTGAGCCGGCCCTTGGGGGCTACACGTTGTTGCTCAAATTTACATGATCATATTTACAAAGTCCCTGCTCATTATTGCATAATGACCCGGCCCTTGGGGGCTACACTGGTTGAAATCTTTATGAGCATAAGGCAATTACAAGTCCCAGGTTGCTGGAAGCATGACAACCCGGTACTTGGGGGCTACAGGTGATATGCATATAAGGGAGGAATAACTTCAAATTACCAGTTTTGAGTAAATCAGATTGACCCGGCGTCACCAATAACTATGACCCGGCGTCGGCAACAATTATGACCCGGTACTATCAATATTTACAAACCAGATATTTTTGCAATGATAAAACGGCAAGTTCCATAAACCGGTTGAAAGTCAGATGAGTTTTTTCAAGACCAATATTTTTTAAGCCGGCGCTTTGGAAGCCGATTCAAGTGGATTATTTATTACAATATTTCTCTATAAGATACCAATGTCTGCAAATTGGCTCTGAAGCTGGCCTATTGACCCGGATTTTTCAAAAAGAAGTATATGGATTATTTGCATTGACAAAGTTGAAGCATATCAGTTAAAGAAGATTTTCTATGGGGATATGGACATATTTATATCAACAAGGAAATGATAAGGACTTAAAGATGTTCAGGTGCCGGCTTACAAGAATATTTAACCCAGAGCACAACCTGTCAAATTTGTTCTTAAGTTATTTTGTAGGATCAGTTTAACATGGATAAATCCAAATTAAACTGGGGGCTAATGTCGGGGATATACCCCGCGGTATGACCCGGCCGGATGGATGATCCGGCTGGGACTTGGCGACTCACCAGAGACCCGGCTGGAGCTAGGCGAATTACTGGCGATCCGCCCGGACATGGCGGTTTACATGTAACCCGCCTGTACATTGTGACTCACTTAAGACCCGGCGGGCGGATCAGACGGACGACAAGGCCCAAAGCCCAGCAGACCGGCTTATACTCTGGTGGGCCGGCTTAAGACGGAAGGCATGAGGATTATTTCCTTTACAAGGAAGCAAGACCCGTACTTGTATCCGACTTGTAATAGAGAATAAGTTAGTTCTAATCCTACTAGGACTCTACATGTAAGCCGCCCCTTCAACATATATAAGGAGGGGCAGGGCTCCCCAAAGGGGGACAAGCAACAAGAAATAATATCTAGGGCTAGACACAAAGAGGAGAGCCGGCTTACGGCGACTCCCTCATGATCATAATGAGACCTGGCCACAAACATCATGTAGGGTTATTACCGGATGATATTTCTCGGGGCCCGAAGCTGTCTAAATCCTCGTCTTGTATGTTGCGTCTCTCGATTCGTTCAACCCCTTCAAGTTACCACATAGATGTGTTGGCCTCGCGACTAAGTCCTTACACTAGGACATCAAACATCCGGCTCAAGGACAATTTGTATCCCACAAAGTTTTGAAGCTTTCAAATCTGGTTTTAAAGTTTTGGTTCAAAAAGAATTAATTTCTTGCAAGTTCGAGTTTAAAGGCTCTCAGAATATTTCCAGCTGAAAATAAAGATTCCGGTTTAAAATCCGGCTCAAGGGAAAGATGTCTCCCACAAAGCTTTGAAGCTCTCAATCTCCGGTTCAAAATCCCGGTTCAAGAAGAATTTATCTCTTGCGAAAAGTTAAAGGTTGTCTAAGAGGGCCTGTTGCCATGATGATCGGTTCAAACATGGGTTATCCTGCCTTATTGGCTTATCATATTATTGATCACATGGGGGCTTCTATTTATAAAGCGGAGTTCTGATTACATATTGATCCGGCTATCAAGCCAATATTATCATAAGGGGCCAAAGAGAGTTTGTTGCACAACACAACTCAAACATAGGCACCCGATGAGCACAACTCAGAAATATATCACTTGGGAGCTTGGTCATATTTGAACCATAGCTACACCTCTTGATTGGCGTAAGGCCACCCGGGAAGTTACTTGGGGGCTCTTTGCTTCGCAACGAACTAAGAGTTTGCACCCTTGTAATAGGCTATCAAGCCAGGCTTGGAAGCCAGGTGTACGCACCTAAAACCCCGGATTAACCTGCCTTCTTTAAGTAAGTCACTCCGCCCAGGTAAACCTGGTACGACCCGCGAACGTTTGACAGTCAATCTCATAGACCCTGAACTTGTCAAAGTTAAAACGTGATTGGTTAAAGATTGAGGTCCATCTTAAGAGGCTTTGTGAAATGGTTAATTCAGTGGCCTGGCAGCCCATGAAAAGCCTCGATTTGGAGCCTGGCAGCTCGTAAAAAGCCTAGCATGTACTTTTTGAGTTCTATTTGGCAAGTTTTTTCGCCTTTGTTGAGGTTCATAATATCTTCTGATAAACCAGCGTCCTTGACCCGGCTTGGCTTTCAACTACAAGTTGTCAGTACATGATCAGTTATAATCCGGTGTTCATTAACCTGGTCTGGTTTTGACTAACAAGTCACCAATATGAAATAAACCGGTGTTTATCACAACCCAGAACGGTTTTATCATAAACCGACACAATATGGGAGGAGTTATCAGTACTCAAAATTTGGGTTATCACCCTTACTACAAAAAGTTGGTAAACCAACGATGTGATTCAATGTCACAGGTATGATATATTTCATATTTGATTATTCTTAAGTGCGGCCTTGGTTATAAACCCGGGTTATATGTTGGGCATTATGACCCGTCCGGCGGTAAACCGCTAGGACACTATAACTTGTTGTATGCAGAAACAGGTTGAATAAAGCATAATTATAAATCACCGGCGTTTATTAACCCGGCCTGGCTTTCGACTATAAATCGCCAGTATGATGATAAATTATCCGGTGTTTATTAAACCGGTCCGGCATGGGATTATAAGTCGTCAGTATATATTTGGATTATGCCATTGGAATCCGGCGCTCATAAATCATTGGATTATATTGTTCAAATCTTCAAATAGCCAACATGGCTGGATTTTATTATGGTTATCAATAACCAGTATTATGATTAAGGTTTTCAAAGTCGCTTTAGCACAATGGCTATTATATTATCAATGGATATGATTTATTCTATAATTGAAGGAATAGTCCCGAGTCGCTGCAGGCTTATGACCCAACACTTGGGGGCTACATTATTCAAGTTGAGATTATGTCAAATATGCAAGTCTCATGTCACTGCAAGCATGCACCATGACACTTGAGGGCTAATGCAAAGTCATTTTTATTGGCCTTATTGGAGACCCGACTCATTACATTATAATGAGCCGGCCCTTGGGGGCTACCAATTGCTCTTGTCAACAAGGTACACAAGTTTTTATCCATTATATTGAAGGGTCCACTCCTCAGTTGGTAAAGCACAAAGCTCTTAACCTTGTGGACGTGGGTTCAAGCCTCATGATGGGAGTTACATCATATGATGTTATTTTCAATGAAGTATATATGAAGTCCCAGCTCAATATTATCTTACTGAGCCGGCCCTTGGGGGCTACACGTTGATGTTCAAATTTACATGATCATATTTTTAAAGTCCCTGCTCATTATCGCATAATGACCCGACCCTTGGGGGCTACACTAGTTGAAGTTTTTTGAGCATCAGGCAAATTCAAGTCCCAGGTTGCTGCAAGCATGACAACCCGGCACTTGGGGGCTACATATGTGGAATACTCAGTTCTGACTAGTGATTGAGATGAACACACATGGATTTCTTCAAAGTGGTAATATTTATATTGAAGCAAGTCTTAAGTCCTCACTTTGCTCTACTCAAGACTTGGGGGCTATAGGGATTATGCATATAAAGGAGGAATGTCTTCAAATTATTAGTTTTGAGTAAATCAGGAAGATCAATTACATGACCCGGTGTCAACAATAATTATGACCCGACATTGTCTGTTTTTTAACCCGGCAATTTTTGTAATGATAAACCGACAAGTTTTACATCTTCAAACTGGATGAATATCAGATGAGTATTTCAAGACAAATATTTCTTAAACCGGCGCTTTGGAAGGCGACTCAAGTGGATTATTCTTCACAATATTTCTCTGTGAGAAACCAATGACAGCAAATTGAGTATGAAGCTGGCTTATTGGCCTGGATTTTCTAGAAGGAAATGACAAGGAATTAAGGATGATCAGGTGCCGGCTTACAAGAATTCTTAACCCGGAGCATAATCTGTCAAGTTTGTTCTTGTGCTTGTTTTACAGGATCAGTTTAATATGGATAAATCCAAATTAAACTGGGGGCTAATGTCGGGGATATACCCCGCGGCGTAAACCGGCCGGAAGTATAACCCGGCTGGACTTGGCGGCTTACTTGAGATCCGGCTGACACTTGGCAGTTCACTGGTGACCCGCCCTGACCTGGCGATTTACAAGCAACCCGCCTGGTCATTATGGCTCACTGGTGACCTGGTGGGCAGGTCAGATGGATGACGAGGACCAAGGCCCAGAAGGCCGGTTCACGTTTAATGGTGGGCCGGTTTATGAGGAAAGCACAAGGAATATTCCCTTACAAAGGAAGCAAGACTAGGACTCCACTTGTAATAGAGTAATCCTAATCCTGATAGGACTAGTCATGTAAACCGCCCCTTCAACATATATAAGGAGGGGTAGGGCACCCCAAGAGGGACAAGATTGACAAGTTCCACAAGTTGGACAAGTTAGGTTTAGACAATAGCTCTCGAGATATAGCACTCTTGTAATCGTGATCATCATCATCAATATCAATGAAGAAGGATGTAGGCTTTTACCTACACCGTGAGGGGCTGAACCTGGGTAAAACATCGCGTCTCTCGTCCCGCTCAACCCCTCTCAAGCTCCACATAGATGTGTTGGCCTCGCGACTAAGTCCTGACACTAAGGACATCTGCCGTGACAATTCCACGACACCCTCCGCGATCGCTGCCCCCTCCGGCGGAGCTCCGGAACAGGCCCCAAGATGGGATCTCATGGATACAGAAAGTTACGGCAGTGGAATTAGGGTTTTGGCTCCGTATCTGATCGTTTGGGGGTACGTGGGTATATATAGGAGGAAGAAGTACGTCGGTGAAGCAACAGGGGGCCCACGAGGGTGGAGGGCGCGCTTGGGGGGGGGTAGGCGCGCCCCTACCTCGTGGCCTCCTGTTACGTGTCTTGACGTAGGGTCCAAGTATCCTGAGTTGTATTCAATGAGAAAATCACGTTCCCGAAGGTTTCATTCCGTTTGGACTCCGTTTGATATTCCTTTTCTTCGAAACCCTAAAACAGGCAAAAAAACAGCAATTCTGGGTTGGGCCTCCGGTTAATAGGTTAGTCCCAAAAATAATATAAAAGTGGATAATAAAGCCCAATAATGTCCAAAGCAGTAGATAATATAGCATGGAGCAATCAAAAATTATAGATACGTTGGATGCTGAGTGCTACTTGGCATACTTTTAATGTAATTCTTCTTAATTGTGGTATGAATATTCAGATCCGAAAGATTCAAGACAAAAGTTCATATTGACATAAAAATGATAATACTTCAAGCATACTAACAAAGCAATTATGTCTTCTCAAAATAACATGGCTAAAGATAGTTATCCCTACAAAATCATATAGTGTGGCTATGCTCTATCTTCACCACACAAAATATTTAAATCATGCACAACCCCGATGACAAGCCAAGCAATTGTTTCATACTTTGACATTCTCAAAACTATTTCAATCTTCACGCAATACATGAGCGTGAGCCATGGATATAACACTATAGGTGGAATAGAGTGGTGGTTGTGGAGAAGACAAAAAGGATAGTCTCACATCAACTAGGCGTATCAATGGGGTATGGAGATGGCCATCAATAGATATCAATGTGAGTGAGTAGGGATTGCCATGCAACAGATGCACTAGAGCTATAAGTATATGAAAGCTCAAAAAGAAACTATGTGGGTGTGCATCCAACTTGCTTGCTCATGAAGACCTAGGGAAATTTGAGGAAGCCCATCATTGGAATATACAAGCCAAGTTCTATAATGAAAGATTCCCACTAGTATATGAAAGTGATAACATGAGAGACTCTCTACTATGAAGATCATGGTGCTACTTTGAAGCACAAGTGTGGTAAAAGGATAGTAACATTGTCCCTTCTCTCTTTTTCTCTCATTTTTTATTTTTTTATTTTATTTTTTTATTTGGACCTTTTCTCCCTTTTTATGGCCTCTTTTTTTCTCCTTTTTTATTTGGGCTTCTTTGGCCTCTTTTATTTATTTTTCGTCCGGAGTCTCATCCCGACTTGTGGGGGAATCATAGTCTCCATCATCCTTTCCTCACTGGGACAATGCTCTTATAATGATGATCATCACACTTTTATTTTTCTTACAACTCAACAATTACAACTCGATACTTAGAACAAAATATGACTCTATATGAATGCCTCCGGTGGTGTACCAGGATATGCAATATGACAATGATGGAGTGTGTCATAATAAACGGAACGGTGGAAAGTTGCATGGCAATATATCTCGGAATGGCTATGGAAATGCCATAATAGGTAGGTATGGTGTCTGTTTTGAGGAAGGTATATGGTGGGTGTGATACCGGCGGAAGGTGTGCGGTATTAGAGAGTCTAGCAAAGGTGGAAGGGTGAGAGTGCGTATAATCCATGGACTCAACATTAGTCATAAAGAACTCATATACTTATTGCAAAAATCTAAAAGTTATCAAAGCAAAGTATTACACACATGCTCCTAGGGGATAGATTGGTAGGAAAAGACCATCGCTCGTCCCCGACCACCACTCATAAGGAAGACAATCAATAAATAAATCATGCTCCGACTTCATCACATAACGGTTCACCATACGTGCATGCTACGGGAATCACAAGCTTCAACACAAGTATTTCTCAAATTCACAACTACTCAACTAGCATGACTTTAATATCACCATCTTCATATCTCAAAACAATTATCAAGTATCAAACTTCTCATAGTATTCAACATACTCATAAGAGAGTTTTATTATTATTCTTGCATACCAAGCATATTAGGATTTTAAGCAAATTACCATGCTATTAAGACTCTCATAATAATCTAAGTGAAGCATGAGATATCAATGGTTTCTATAAAACAAATCCACCACCGTGCTCTAAAAGATATAAGTGAAGCACTAGAGCAAAATTATATAACTCAAAAGATATAAGCGAAGCACATAGAGTATTCTGACAAATTCCAAATCAAGTATGGCTCTCTCAAAAGGTGTGTACAGCAAGGATGATTGTGGTAAACTAAGAAGCAAAGACTCAAATCATACAATACGCTCCAAGGAAAACACATATCATGTGGTAAATAAAAATATAGCTCCAAGTAAAGTTACCGATACAAGTAGACAAAAGAGGGGATGCCTTCTGGGGCATCCCCAAGCTTTGGCTTTTAGGTGTCCTTAGATTATCTTGGGGGTGCCATGGGTATCCCCAAGCTTAGGCTCTTGCCATTCCTTGTTCCATAATCCATCAAATCTTTACCCAAAACTTGAAAACTTCACAACACAAAACTTAAAGTAGAAAATCTCGTGAGCTCCGTTAGCGAAAGAAAACAAAAGACCGCTTCAAGGTACTGTAATTAACGCATTACTTATTTATATGGGTGTTATACCTACTGTATTCCAACTTCTCTATGGTTTATAAACTATTTTACTAGCCATAGATTCATCAAAATAAGCAAACAACACACGAAAAACAGAATCTGTCAAAAACAGAACAGTCTGTAGTAATCTGTAGCTAGCGCAAGATCTGGAAACCAAAAAATTCTAAAATAAATATCTGGACGTGAGGAATTTATCTCTTAATCATCTGAAAAAAGAATTAACTAAATATCACTTTCCAAATAAAAATGACAGCAGTTCTTGTGAGCGCTAAAGTTTCTGTTTTTTACAGCAAGTTCAACAAGACTTTCCCCAAGTCTTCCCAACGGTTCTACTTGGCACAAACACTAATTAAACACAAAAAACACAACCAAAACAGAGGCTAGATAATTTATTTATTATTAAACAGGATCAAAAAGCAAGGAATAAAAATAAAATTGGGTTTCCTCCCAACAAGCGCTATCGTTTAACGCCCCTAGTTAGGCATAACAAGCAAGAATAGATCTAGGTATTGCCATCTTTGGTAGGTAATTCTTCAATGCGACATCTACCATCTTTAGGAATTTCTTTATTTTTATTAATTATCAAACTTTTAGGCACAAGATCGAAAAATTCATTTGTAACAAATGGTTCCTTAATGATAGCAAAAAGATTGGGATGAACACTTATAGATTTGAGATCCGCATTTTCCTTACTAGATGATTCACCCTTATTTTTAGGAACATACATAAGTTTGGCAACTTTAGTGGAAGGACTCTAAGTATTCTTTACGGAAGAAAAAGCGGTTCCAAAGTTGGTAATAATATTCTCAAGTTTATCGATCCTAACAGAATCGTGATTTATTTTCTCATTAACTATGGGTTCATTTTCTTTAATATCTTTCAAAGTAACTCCTACTTTAGATCCATATTGAGAGATTCGGATGTGGATCTTTTTATCCAAATTTTCAATTAACTCTACGGTAGCAACCTTATTTTCAATAATCTCAAGCCTTTGCATTACATGCTCCAAAGTTAATATAGTTCCATTAACCAAGAGAGGGGGTGAGCCAAATAAATCTAACATAGCATTATAAGAATCAAAAGTATGGCTACCCAAAAAAGTTCCCTCCGGTAATAGTATCAAGAACATAACGGTGCCAAGGAGTAATTCCTACATAAAAATTGCGAAGGAGAATGGTAGTAGATTGCTTCCTAGTAGATTTACTTTGAGCATTGCAAATTCTATACCAAGCATCTTTTAGATTTTCACCCTCCCTTTGCTTAAAATTTAGAATTTCATTCTTGGTAGAAAACGGAGAAGATAAGGGACTAGCCATAACGACAAGCAAACAAACTAACACACAAGCAAACAAAAAGCAAGCGGGCAAAAAGAGGCAAATAGAGGGAGGATAGAGAGAGAGAGAGGGCAAATAAAACTGCAAGGGTGAAGTGGGGGAGAGGAAAACGAGAAGCAAATGGCAAATAATGTAATGCGGGAGATAAGGGTATGTGATGGGTACTTGGTATGTTGACTTTTGCGTAGACCTCCCCGGCAACGGCGCCAGAAATCCTTCTTGCTACCTCTTTTAGCACTGCGTTGGTTTTCCCCGAAGAGGAAGGGATGATGCAGCAAAGTAGCGTAAGTATTTCCCTCAGTTTTTGAGAACCAAGGTATCAATCCAGTAGGAGGCTACGCGCGAGTCCCTCGCACCTTCACAAAACATATAAATCCTCGTAACCAATGCAAATAGGGGTTGTCAATCCCTATAGGGCCACTTACTAGAGTGAGATCTGATAGATATGATAAGATAATATTTTTGGTATTTTTATGATAAAGATGCAAAGTAAAATAAAGGCAAAGTAAATAACTAAGTAGTAGGAGATTAATATGATGAAGATAGACCCGGGGGCCATAGGTTTCACTAGTGGCTTCTCTCGAGAGCATAAGTATTCTATGGTGGGTGAACAAATTACTGTTGAGCAATTGACAGAATTGAGCAGAGTTATGAGAATATCTAGGTATGATCATGTATATAGGCATCACGTCCGAGACAAGTAGACCGATTCCTCCCTGCATCTACTACTATTACTCCACTCTCATTGACCGCTATCCAACATGCATCTAGAGTATTAAGTTAAAAACAGAGTAACGCCTTAAGCAAGATGACATGGTGTAGAGGTATAGACTCATGCAATATGAAGAAAACCCCATCTTGTTATCCTCGATGGCAACAATACAATACGTGCCTTGCTGCCCTTACTGTCACCGGGAAAGGACACCGCAAGATTGAACCCAAAGCTAAGCACTTCTCCCATTGCAAGAAAGATCAATCTAGTAGGCCAAACCAAACTGATAATTCGAAGAGACTTGCAAAGATAACCAATCATACATAAAAGAATTCAGAGAAGATTCAAATATTATTCATAACTAGACTTGATCATAAACCCACAATTCATCGGTCTCAATAAACACACCGCAAAAAGAAGATTACATCGAATAGATCTCCACAAAAGAGGGGAGAACATTGTATTGAGATCCAAAAAGAGGGAAGAAGCCATCTAGCTACTAACTATGGACCCGTAGGTCTAAGGTAAATTACTCACACTTCATCGGAGGGGCTATGGTGTTGATGAAGAAGCCCTCCGCGATCGATGCCCCTCCGGCGGAGCTCCAGAACAGGCCCCAAGATGGGATCTCGTGGATACAAAAAGTTACGGCGGTGAAATTAGGGTTTTGGCTCCGTATCTGATCGTTTGGGGGTACGTGGGTATATATAGGAGGAAGAAGTACGTCGGTGGAGCAACAGGGGGCCCACGAGGGTGGAGGGCGTGCCTAGGGGGGGGGGGTAGGCGCGTCCCCTACCTCGTGGCCTCCTGTTACGTGTCTTGACGTAGGGTCCAAGTCTCCTGAGTTGTATTCGATGATAAAATCACGTTCCCGAAGGTTTCATTCCGTTTGGACTCCGTTTGATATTCCTTTTGTTCGAAACCCTAAAACAGGCAAAAAAAACAATTCTGGGCTGGGCCTCTGGTTAATAGGTTAGTCCCAAAAATAATATAAAAGTGGATAATAAAGCCCAATAATGTCCAAAACAGTAGATAATATAGCATGGAGCAATCAAAAATTATAGATACGTTGGAGACGTATCACCTATGATATTTCCATATATTGTTCTTCGCTTATTTACTTTCCCGTTGCTATTGCTATCATCACTACAAAATACCAAAAACATTGCTTTTACTACTGTTACCTTTTGTTACCATTACCACTACTATCATATTACTTTGTTATTAAACACTTTGCTGCAGATATTAAGTTTCCAGGTGTGGTTGAATTGACAACTCAGCTGCTAATACTTGAGAGTATTCTTTGGCTCCCCTTGTGTCGAATCAATATTGGGTTGAATACTTTACCATCGAAAACGGTTGCAATCCCCTATACTTGTGGGTTATCAAGACTATTTTCTGGCGCCGTTGCCGGGGAGCATAGCTCTATTCTTTGAGTCACTTGGGATATATATCTTCTTATCATTATGAAGAACTTAAGAGATCCAAAAACCAAGATCTATCCCTCAACTACGAGGGGAGGTAAGGAACTGCCATCTAGCTCTGCACTTGATTCACCTTCTGTTATGAGTAAGTTTGCGACACCTACACCTGCTTCTGCTATTCGTTCTGACATGTCGCATGTTATTGATGATGCCACTTCTGCTATGCATGATACTTATGATGAAACTACCTCTATGCCTGATACTACTATGCCAGTTAGTGATTTTCTTGATGAACAAATTGCTAGGGCTAGAGAAATTGAAAATATTGAATCTGATGATACTGATGAAAATGATGATGAAGAATCACTTGCTATTCCTAAGGGTAATGTTTTTGATCAAGAAGCTTCTTTCGCTATCTTAGCTTGCAAAAATAGAAATGAACTAAAAAGGTTATTAGCTAAATGGAGTAAGCAATCTCTAAGTGCTAGAATGAAACCTGACCCTGCTTTTGCTACTTCACCTATCTGTGTTACTGATAAGGATTATGAATTCTCTGTTGATCCTGATATAATTACTTTAGTTGAATATGATCCTTTTCATGGTTATGAATCTGAAACTGTAGTGGCACATCTTACTAAATTGAATGATATAGCTACCCTATTTACTAAAGATGAGAGAACTCGCTACTTTTATATCCTTAAAATATTTCCGTTCTCACTAAAGGGTGATGCTAAGATATGGTTTAATTCTCTTGATCCTGGTTGTGTGCGTAGTCCCCGGGATATGATTTATTACTTCTTTGCTAAATATTTCCTTGCTCATAAGAAACAAGCTGCTTTAAGGGATATATATAATTTTGTGCAAATTGAAGAAGAGAGTCTCCCACAAGCTTGGGGAAGGCTTCTCCAATTGCTTAATGCTTTGCCTGATCATCCTCTTAAGAAAAATGAAATACCTAATATCTTTTATAATGGACTAACCGATGCCTCCGGAGATTACCTGGATAGTTGTGCTGGTTCTGTTTTCAGGGAAAGAACACCAGATGAAGCTGAAATTCTATTGAATAATATGTTGACAAATGAAAATAATTGGACACCTCCGGAGCCAATTCCTGAGCCTATTCCAAAACCAACTCCGAAGAAGAGGGGTATTCTATTTCTCAGTCCTGAAGATATGCAAGAGGCAAAGAAATCTATGAAAGAAAAAGGTATTAAAGCTGAAGATGTTAAGAATTTACCCCCTACTGAAGAAATACATGGTCTTAATTTACCGCCTGTTGAAGAAACATATAATCCAAATCTTTCTCCTATTGAAGAAACTCATGGTCTTGATAACCCGACACAGGTAGTAAAGGTAAATTTTCTCTACAGATATGATAAAGCTGAAATCCCATTTACTAAATTTTCTAGCCCATTCTTAGATGAGTTTGATAAATTTATGGCTAAGCAAGAAGACTTTAATGCTTATTTTGGTAGACAATTGAAAAACAATTAAAATATGGTTGAACACTTGGGTGATTATATGGCTAATGTTAAAGGTGAACTTAAACTTATTAGTAAACATGCTTCTATGGTTACCACTCAAGTAGAACAAGTACTTAAAGCTCAAAATGATTTGCTCAATGAATTGAATAGTAAAAATAATGATAATGCTATTAGAGTGGCTACTAGAACGGGTCGAATGACTCAGGAACCTTTGTATACTGAAGGACACCCTAAGAGAATTGAGCAAGATTCTCAGAGAAATAATATAGATGTACCTAGTTCTTCTAAAAGGAAGAAAAAGAAAAATGATAGGACTTTGCATGCTTCTAGTGAACCTATTACTGAAACACCTGAGAATCCAAATGATATTTCTATTTCTGATGCTCAAACTCAATCTGGTAATGAACCTGAAACTAGTGGTAATGTTAATGATAATGTTCATAATGATGCTCAACCTAGTAATGATAATGATATAGAAATTGAACCTGCTGTTGATCTTGATAACCCACAATCAAAGAATCAACGTTATGATAAGAAATATTTTGTTGCTAGGAAACATGGTAAAGAAAGAGAGCCTTGGGTTTAGAAACCCATGCCTTTTCCTCCCAAACCATCCAAGAAAAAGGATGATGATGATTTTGAGCGCTTTGCTGAAATGATTAGACCTATCTTTTTGCGTATGCGATTAACTGATATGCTCAAAACCAATCCTTATGCTAAGTACATGAAATTTCCACCATGCTTGCTAATTATACTTTTAAGGGTGGAATACCAAAGAAACTTGGAGATCTCGGTGTACCAACTATACCATGCTCCATTA
Source organism: Triticum dicoccoides (assembly GCF_002162155.2). Classification (NCBI taxonomy): domain Eukaryota; kingdom Viridiplantae; phylum Streptophyta; class Magnoliopsida; order Poales; family Poaceae; genus Triticum; species Triticum dicoccoides. The sequence goes on along the minus strand of NC_041388.1, from coordinate 454,289,146 downwards.
AAAGAAACTATGTTAAAACTGCTTTATGTGATCTTGGAGCTGGAGTTAGTGTTATGCCTCTCTCTTTATATCGTAGACTTGATTTGAATAATTTGACACCTACTGAAATATCTTTGCAAATAGCTGATAAATCAACTGCTATACCTGTCGGTATTTGTGAGGATGTGCCTGTTATCGTTGCAAACGTTACTATTTTAACGGACTTTGTTATTCTTGATATTCCCGAGGACGATAGTATGTCTATTATTCTTGGAAGACCCTTTTTGAATACTGCAGGGGCTGTTATTGATTGCACTAAAGGCAATGTCACTTTTCATGTTAATGGTAATGAGCATACGGTACACTTTCCAAGGAAACAACCTCAAGTTCATAGTATCAACTCTATTGGAAAAATTCCATCGATTATATTTGGAGGTTTTGAATTTCCTCTTCCTACTGTCAAGAAGAAATATGATATTCTTATTATTGGGGATGTGCATATCCCCGTTGAGGTAACATAGTGTTATTCGAAATTTCTCCAGTTACATGTTATTCGGAATGAGTTCGTTAACAAGACTTGATCAACCTTGTTAGTGGATTCGTTTTGATGACCATGAGATGGATGAAACTAGAAGGCACAACCCTGTGTACCCCACTTTTACTTTCTGTCATTTATATCAAATAAAATAAAAATAAATATTTTTCTGTCTGTTATCTTATTATCCGTGCAATATAAAAATACCTTGAAAATAAAAGTTCTCCAAATGCCCTGAAATTTAAATATGATTTTTTCTAGAATATTTGAGAATATTTGGCACTGAGAACACAACAGGGGGGCCAACCACCTACCCACGAGGGTGGAGGGCGCTCCCTACCCCCCTGGGCGCGTCCCCCTGCCTCGTGGACCCATGGTGGCCCTCCTCCACTTATTCTTTCACCCATACACTTCTTCTTCCTCCCCCAAACACGAATATCCAGCTCAAACCCGAGTCCAAGCTCGTTTTGCTGCCATTTTTGATCTCCTTGCTCAAAGCACCTCTCACAAAACTGCTTGGGGAGATTGTTCCTTGGTATGTGACTCCTCCATTGGTCCAATTAGTTTTTGTTCTAGTGCTTTATTCATTGCAAATTTTTTCTGCTTAGGTGACCCTGTTCTTGAGCTTGCATGTCAAATTTATATGGTCAAAAGTAGTTTTGATGCATGATATAGGCACTAGGCACTTGTAGGAGTAGTTGCTATCAATATTATTGAGTTTGGTTTACTTTTATTTTGAAGTTACTAAAAATTTCAGGATTTTTCAAAAAATGATGAGGAGACTATTGAGGGGCTCATCGAGCCAAAGCTCGAAGGAAAAGGCACCGAAGCCTAAGTATAATTTGCCGCGCACCGCGGAGATTCGGACGTGTGAAAGGCCTTCCGATGATTTCTAGAGAGCAGTCGGTATTTATGAAGATTTTCATGAATTGGTTAAGAATGCAGGCCTCACCGCTTTCCTCCACAACCAATGTGATCAGTATCTGTTACTCACAAATACCTTTGTGCAAAACTTTCATTTCCATTCTAGGAACTCGCCACCTACGGTGGAGTTTCATTTATATGATGAGCATAAGGAGATGTCACTTTATGATTTTTGTCGGATTTGTTTAGTCCCTTTTGAGGGCAAGACAGAAGAACCACATCATGATGATGTGGAGGGGTTTATTGATACTATCACTGTAGGGGAAACAAGGAACATTTCTGATGGACGAATCACTAGCATACATTTTCCTGTCTTACATTACTTTGCATTATTTGCTAGTCGTTGCTTAATTGGTCGCGGAAACTGTGGAAACCTTAGTATCCCGATATTATTATTCTGCTCCACGGTTTATACAGTGATAACACTTTTAGTATGGGCGGTATTATTGCCAAACGGTTAAGTCTGAACCGTACCAAAGGCCCCATCTTTGGAGGCATCTATGCTTCACGCCTAGCTGCACATTTTAACATACCTATTATGCATTTTGAGAAGGAAGAAAAGGTGCTGCCTCGTGTTTATCTAGATTATAAAAGTATGGCGACACATGATTTTATTGTTAAGAATAGGGAATGAGAGCTTAAATATCAATTGTTCTTTAATAAACATCATCCTGAGACTATTACCTTGCCTGCTCCTTCTTTGTTTGATTTATCTTCAGGCGCGTACCTTGTTCCGTTGAAGGCTATTCACGCCTACCGGAACCCTGCACCAGCCGAGGAGCCAGAGCCGGAACCACAAGTTGATCATTCACGACAGTCTAATTACCAGTGGGATCCGGAGATGATTGTCAGCCAGTGGCAATTGGAGTCTTCCTCTTCTTCTTCCCAGTACGACCCCAACTACTATTATGGATATCCGCCAGGCCAGCCGTGGCCATAGACCAACTTAGGCCAAAAGCCTAAGCTTGGGGGAGTACGTATTTCCCACCGGCATTACATTTATGTTCACACACTCATTGCTAGATGTCGGTGCTCATACTTTTTCATTGTATTATCCATGCTAGTTTAATTTCCTTTTTATGCTTTCTTCTTGTGTGTTTCATAAACCTTAAGAAAAACAAAAAAAATTAGTTGTAGCTTTTAATCAGTTTAATTTCCATGCTTTTAGTAGTAATTAAAAAGAAAACCCAAAAATATTTCCTGTTCTTCTTTTGCTTGTTGGGAGCTTTCCCGTATAAATAGTTTTATTTCTTTTCTTTTCTTTGGGGTCGATAGGAGAAGACCATGATTAAATTGTTGAAGTGGCTCTTATATGCATTATTGTTTATCTGACAAAAGAGCCCATATTGCCTTGTCTTCTCCTGTTTATTGAATGTCTGCAGATTCCAGCTTACTCCAATGCACGTGCACTATTATTATTATTCACACTATTCAGTCATGCAAGTGAAAGGCAATTATAATGATATATGATGGACTGACTGAGATGAGAAAAACCGGTATGAACTCGACCTCTTTTGTTTTTGTAAATATGATTAGTTCATCATTCCTGATTCAGCCTATTATGTATAAACATGTTTTCAATGACAACTAGAGATCATAGTTTCTTATGCCATGCTTGATTAGCTATGAGTTATAATGTTTTACCTTGCGTGCCAAATGCTATTAAAATGGTTATTATGTGGTATGATAGGGTGGTATCCTCCTCTGAATGATTTAAGTGACTTGACTTGGCACATGTTCACGCATGTAGTTGAAACAAAATCAACGTAGCCTTCACGATATTTATATTCATGGTGGATTATATCCTACTCATGCTTGCATTCGGTGTTGATTAATTTTAATGCATGTTCATGACTGTTGTCACTCTCTAGCTAGTCACTTCCCAGTCTTTTGCTAGCCTTCACCTGTACTAAGTGGGAATACTGCTTGTGCATCCAATCCCTTAAACCCCAAAGTTATTCCACATGAGTCCACTATACCTACCTATATATGGTATCTACCTACCGTTCCAAGTAAATTTGTATGTGCCAAACTCTAAACCTTCAAATAAATATCCTGTTTTGTATGCTCGAATAGCTCATGTATAACCTAGGGATGTCCGTATCTTCCATGTTAGGCGGGTTATTCTCAAGAGGAGTGGACTCCGCTCCTCACTCATGAGATAAATGGCTGGTCACCGGGATGCCCAGTCCCATGCTTTATGCAAACTAAATCAAAATAATTGCAAACAAAACTCCCCCTGGGACTCTTGTTAGTTGGAGGCACTCATTGTTTCGAGCAAGCCATGGATTGATGCTTGTTGGTGGAAGTGTTGGGGATCGTAGCAGAAATTTAAAATTTTCTACGCATCACCAAGATCAATCTATGGAGTAATCTAGCAACGAGGGGAAGGGGAGTGCATCTACATACCCTTGTAGATCTCTAAGCGGAAGCGTTGCAAGAACATGGATGAAGGAGTCGTACTCGTAGCGATTCAGATCGCGGTTGATTCCGATCTAAGCGCCGAACCATGGCGCCTCCACGTTCAACACACGTGCAGCCCGGTGACGTCTCCTACGCCTTGATCCAGCAAGGGGAGAAGCAGAGGTTGGGGAAGACTCCATCCAGCAGCAGCACGACGGCATGGTGGTGAAGGAGGAGCATGGCAATCCTGCAGGGCTTCGCCAAGCACCGCGGGAGAAGAGGAGGACTTGGGAGAGGGGAAGGGCTGCGCCAGAACTTGGGTGCGGCTGCCCTCCCACCTGTTGGGGAACGTTGCAGAAAACAAAAAGTTTCCTACGGTTTCACCAAGATCCATCTATGAGTTCATCTAGCAATGAATGATTGGATTGCATCTACATACCTTTGTAGATCACGCGTGGAAGCGTTCAAAGAACGGGGATGAGGAAGACGTACTCGACGTGATCCAAATCATCGGAGATCCTAGCGCCGAACGGACGGCACCTCCGTGTTCAACACACGTACGGTCAACATGACGTCTCCTCCTTCTTGATCCAGCAAGGGGGAAGGAGAGGTTGATAAAGATCCAGCAGCACGACGGCGTGGTGGTGGATGCAGGGCGTCACAGCAGCAGGGCTTCGCCGTATACTGCGAGAGAGAGAGGTGTAGTAGGGGAGAGGGAGGCGCTAAGACTCAAGGTGTTGCTGCCCCTCCCTCCCCCCCTTTATATAGGCTCCCCTAGGGGGGCGCCGGCCCTAGGAGATGGGATCTTCTAGGGGGGCGGCGGCCAAGGGTGGAGTAGCCCCCAAGGCAAGGTGGGGCGCCCCCCACCCCTAGGGTTCCAACCCTAGGCGCATGGGGTGGGCCTAGGGCGGCGCACCAGCCCACTATGGGCTGGTTCCCCTCCCCACTTTGGCCCATGGGGCCCTCCGGGATAGGTGGCCCCACCCGGTGGACCCCGGGACCCTTCCGGTGGTCCCGGTACAATACCGGTGAACCTGAAACTCTCCCGATGGCCGAAACTGCACTTCCTATATATAATTCTTCACCTCCGGACCATTCTGGAACTCCTCGTGGCGTCCAGGATCTCATCCGGGACTCCGAACAACTTTAGGGTTACTGCATATTCATATCTCTACAACCCTAGCGTCACCGAACCTTAAGTGTGTAGACCCTACGGGTTCGGGAGACATGTAGACATGACCGAGACGGCTCTCCGGTCAATAACCAACAGCGGGATCTGGATACCCATGTTGGCTCCCACATGCTCCTCAATGATCTCATCAGATGAACCACGATGTCGAGGATTCAAGCAACCCCGTATACAATTCCCTTTGTCAATCGGTACGTTACTTGCCCGAGATTCGATCGTCGGTATCCCAATACCTCGTTCAATCTCGTTACCGGCAAGTCACTTTACTCGTGCCGTAATGCATGATCCCGTGACCAGACACTTGGTCACTTTGAGCTCATTATGATGATGCATTACCGAGTGGGCCCAGAGATACCTCTTCGTCATATGGAGTGACAAATCCCAGTCTTGATCCGTGTCAACCCAACAGACACTTTCGGAGATACCCGTAGTATACCTTTATAGTCACCCAGTTACGTTGTGACGTTTGGTATACCTAGAGCACTCCTACGGTATCCAGGAGTTACATGATCTCATGGTCTAAGGAAAAGATACTTGACACTGGAAAAACTCTAGCAAACGAACTATACGATCTTGTGCTATGTTTAGGATTGGGTCTTGTCCATCACATCATTCTCCTAATGATGTGATCCCGTTATCAATGACATCCCCATGTCCATAATCAGGAAACCATGACTATCTGTTGATCAATGAGCTAGTCGACTAGAGGCTTACTAGGGACATGTTGGTGTCTGTGTATTCACACATGTATTATAATTTCCGAATAACACAATTATAGCATGAATAAAAGACAATTATCATGAACAAGGAAATATAATAATAATCCTTTTATTATTACCTCTAGGGCATATTTCCAACAGTCTCCCACTTGCACTAGAGTCAATAATCTAGTTACATTGTGATGAATCGAACACCCATGGAATGCTGGTGTTGATCATGTTTTGCTCTAGGGAGAGGTTTAGTCAATGGATCTGCTACATTCAGGTCCGTATGCACTTTACAAATATCTATGTCTCCATCTTGAACATTTTCACGAATGGAGTTGAAGCGACGCTTGATGTGCCTGGTCTTCTTGTGAAACCTGGGCTCCTTGGCAAGTGCAATAGCTCCAGTGTTGTCACAGAAGAGTTTGATCGGCCCCAACGCATTGGGTATGACTCCTAGGTCGGTGATGAACTCCTTCACCCAAGTTGCTTCATGCGCTGCCTCCGAGGCTGCCATGTAGATCCCGCCATGACGCTCTGCTTGCAACTGCACCAGCTTACTGCCCCACCATTCAAAATATACACGTATCCGGTTTGTGACTTAGAGTCATCCAGATCTGTGTCAAAGCTAGCATCAACGTAACCCTTTACGACAAGCTCTTCGTCACCTCCATAAACGAGAAACATTTCCTTAGTCCTTTTCAGGTACTTCAGGATATTTTTGACCGCTGTCCAGTGTTCCATGCCGGGATTACTTTGGTACCTTCCTACCAAACTCACGGCAAGGTTTACATCAGGTCTGGTACACAGCATAGCATACATGATAGACCCTATGGCCGAGGCATAGGGGACGACACTCATCTTTTCTCTATCTTCTGCCGTGGTCGGGCATTGTGCCAAGCTCTATCTCGTACCTTGCAATACAGGCAAGAATCCCTTCTTTGACTGATCCATTTTGAACTTCTTCAATATCTTGTCAAGGTACGTACTCTGTGAAAGACCAATGAGGCGTCTCGATCTATCTCTATAGATCTTGATGCCTAATATATAAGCAGCTTCTCCAAGGTCCTTCATTGAAAAACACTTGTTCAAATAGGCCTTTATGCTTTACAAGAATTCTATATCATTTCCCATCAACAGTATGTCATCCACATACAATATGAGAAATGCTACAGAGCTCCCACTCACTTTCTTGTAAATGCAGGCTTCTCCATAAGTCCGCATAAACCCAAACGCTTTGATCATCTCATCAAAGCGAATGTTCCAACTCCGAGATGCTTGCACCAGCCCATAAATCGAGCGTTGGAGCTTGCACACCTTGTTAGCATTCTTAGGATCGACAAAACCTTCCGGCTGCATCATATACAATTCTTCCTTAAGGAAACCATTAAGGAATGCCGTTTTGACGTCCATTTGCCATATTTCATAATCATAGAATGCGGCAATTGCTAACATGATTCGGACGAACTTCAGCTTTGCTACGGGTGAGAAAGTCTCATCGTAGTCGACCCCTTGAAATTGTCGATAACCCTTAGCGACAAGCCGTGCTTTATAGATGGTCACATTACCATCCGCGTCTGTCTTCTTCTTAAAGATCCATTTATTTTCTATGGCTCGCCGATCAACGGGCAAGTCAGTCAAAGTTCATACTTCATTTTCATACATGGATCCTATCTCGGATTTCATGGCTTCCAGCCATTTGTCAGAATCCGGGCCCGCCATCGCTTCTTCATAGTTTGAAGGTTCACCGTTGTCTAACAACATGATTTCCAAGACAGGGTTGCCGTACCACTCTAGTGCGGAACGTGTCCTTGTGGACCTTCGAAGTTCAGTAGGAGCTTGATCAGAAGTATCTTGATCATCATCATTAACTTCCTCTCTAATTGGTGCAGGCACCACAGGAACATTTTCCTGAGTTGCGCCACTTTCCGGTTCAAGAGGCAATACTTCATCAAGTTCTACTTTCCTCCCACTTACTTCTTTCGAGAGAAACTCTTTCTCTAGAAAGGATCCATTCTTGGCAACAAAGATCTTGCCTTCGGATCTGAGGTAGAAGGTATACCCAATAGTTTCTTTAGGGTATCCTATGAAGACGCATTTTTCTGACTTGGGTTCGAGCTTTTCAGGTTGAAGTTTCTTGACATAAGCATCGCATCCCCAAACTTTTAGAAATGACAGCTTAGGCTTCTTCCCAACCCATAATTCATACGGTGTCGTCTCAACGGATTTCGACGGAGCCCTATTTAAAGTGAATGCGGCAGTCTCTAAAGCATAGCCCCAAAATGACAGCGGTAAATCGGTAAGAGACATCATAGATCGCACCATATCCAATAGAGTGCGATTACGACGTTCGGACACACCATTACGCTGAGGTGTTCCAGGCGGCGTGAGTTGTGAAACTATTCCACATTTTCTTAAGTGTGTACCAAATTCGTGACTCAAGTATTCTCCTCCACGATCTGATCGCAAAAACTTGATTTTTCTGTCACGTTGATTCTCAACCTCACTCTGAAATTCCTTGAACTTTTCAAAGGTTTCAGACTTGTGTTTCATTAAGTAGATATACCCATATCTACTCAAGTCATCAGTGAGGGTGAGAACATAACGATAGCCACCACGAGCCTCAACACTCATTGGGCCGCACACATCAGTATGTATGATTTCCAATAGGTTGGTTGCTCGCTCCATTGTTCCTGAGAACGGAGTCTTGGTCATCTTACCCATGAGGCATGGTTCGCACGTGTCAAATGATTCGTAATCAAGAGACTCTGAAAGTCCATCTATATGGAGATTCTTCATGCGTTTGACACCTATGTGACCAAGGCGGCAGTGCCATAAGTATGTGGGACTATCATTATCAACCTTACATCTTTTGGCATTCACAATATGAATATGTGTAGCATTACGCTCGAGATTCATTAAGAATAAACCATTCACCATAGGAGCATGACCATAAAACATATCTCTCATATAAATAGAACAACCATTATTCTCGAATTTAAATGAGTAGCCATCTCGTATTAAACGATATCCTAATACAATGTTCATGCTCAAAGCTGGTACTAAATAACAATTATTGAGGTTTAAAACTAATCCCGTGGGTAAATGTAGAGGTAGCGTTCCTACAGCGATCACATCGACCTTGGAACCATTCCCGACGTGCATCGTCACCTCGTTCTTCGCCAGTCTCCGTTTATTTCGTAGCTCCTGCTTTGAGTTACAAATGTGAGCAACCGCACCGGTATCAAATACCCAGGAGCTACTACGAGTACTGGTAAGGTACACATCAATTACGAATATATCACATATACCTTTCGTTTTGCCTGCCTTCTTGTCCGCTAAGTATTTGGGGCAGTTCCGCTTCCAGTGACCACTTCCCTTGCAATAAAAACACTCAGTCTCGGGCTTGGGTCCATTCTTTGCCTTCTTCCCGGCAGCTTGCTTACCGGGCGCGGCAACTCCCTTGCCGTCCTTCTTGAAGTTCTTCTTACCCTTGCCTTTCTTGAACTTAGTGGTTTTATTCACCATCAACACTTGATGGTCCTTTTTGACTTCTACCTCTGCTGATTTCAGCATTGCAAATACTTCAGGAATGGTCTTTTCCATCCCCTGCATATTGAAGTTCATCACAAAGCTCTTGAAGCTTGGTGGAAGCGACTGAAGGATTCTGTCAATGACCGCGTCATCCGGGAGATTAACTCCCAGCTGAGTCAAGTGGTTATGCAACCCAGACATTTTGAGTATGTGCTCACTGACAGAACTATTTTCCTCCATCTTACAGCTGAAGAACTTGTCGGAGACTTCATATCTCTCGACCCGGGCATGAGCATGGAAAACCATTTTCAGCTCTTCGAACATCTCATATGCTCCGTGTCGCTCAAAACGCTTTTGGAGCCTCGGTTCTAAGCTGTAAAGCATGGCGCACTGAACGAGGGAGTAATCATCAGCATGTGTCTGCCAAGCGTTCATAATGTCTTGGTTCTGTGGGACGGGTGTGTCACCTAGCGATGCTTCTAGGACATAATCTTTCTTGGCAGCTATGAGGATGATCCTCAGGTTCCGGACCCAGTCCGTATAGTTGCTGCCATCGTCTTTCAGCTTGGTTTTCTCTAGGAATGCGTTGAAGTTAAGGACAACGTTGGCCATTTGATCAAAAAGACATATTGTAAAGATTTTAGATTAAGTTCATGATAATTAAGTTCATCTAATCAAATTATATAATGAACTCCCACTTAGATAGACATCCCTCCAGTCATCTAAGTATAACATGATCTGAGTTAACTAGGCCGTGTCCGATCATCACGTGAGACGGACTAGTCAACATCGGTGAACATCTTCATGTTGATCGTATCTTCTATACGACTCATGCTCGACCTTTCGGTCTTCTGTGTTCCGAGGCCATGTCTGTACATGCTAGGCTCGTCAAGTCAACCTAAGTGTTTGCATGTGTAAATCTGTCTTACACCCGTTGTATGTGAACGTTGGAATCTATCACACCCGATCATCACGTGGTGCTTCGAAACAACAAACTGTCGCAAAGGTGCACAGTTAGGGGGAACACTTTCTTGAAATTATTATGAGGGATCATCTTATTACTACCACCGTTATAAGTAAACAAGATGCAAAAACATGATAAACATCACATGCAATCAAATAATAATAGTGACATGATATGGCCAATATCACATAGCTCCTTTGATCTCCATCTTGGGGCTCCATGATCATCTTGTCACCGGCATGACACCATGATCTCCATCATCGTGTCTCCATGAAGTTGCTCGCCAACTATTACTTCTACTACTATGGCTAACGCGTTTAGAAATAAAGTAAAGTAATTTACATGGCGTTTCTCAATGACACACAGGTCATACAAAAAATAAAGACAACTCCTATGGCTCCTGACGGTTGTCATACTCATCGACATGCAAGTCGTGATTCCTATTACAAGAACATGATCTCATACATCACATATATATCATTCATCATTCATCACAACTTTGGCCATATCACATCACAAATCACTTGCTGCAAAAACAAGTTAGACGTCCTCTAATTGTTGTTGCAAGTTTTATGTGGCTGCAAATGGGTTCTAGCAAGAACGTTTTCTTACCTACGTAATAGCCACAACGTGATTTGTCAACTTCTATTTACCCTTCATAAGGACCCTTTTCATCGAATCCGCTCCAACTAAAGTGGGAGAGACAGACACCCGCTAGCCACCTTATGCAACTAGTGCATGTCGGTCGGTGGAACCAGTCTCACGTAAGCGTACGTGTAAGGTCGGTCCGGGCCGCTTCATCCCACAATACCGCTGAAGCAAGATAAGACTAGTAGCGGCAAGAAAGTTGACAACATCTATGCCCACAACAAATTGTGTTCTACTCGTGCAAGGAGAACTACGCATAGACCTAGCTCATGATGCCACTGTTGGGGAACGTTGCAGAAAACAAAAATTTTCCTACGGTTTCACCAAGATCCATCTATGAGTTCATCTAGCAATGAGTGATTGGATTGCATCTACATACCTTTGTAGATCACGCGCGGAAGCGTTCAAAGAACGGGGATGAGGAAGACGTACTCGACGTGGTCCAAATCACCGAAGATCCTAGCGCCGAACGGACGGCACCTCCGTGTTCAACACACGTACGGTCAGTGTGACGTCTCCTCCTTCTTGATCCAGCAAGGGGGGAGGAGAGGTTGATGAAGATCCAGCAGCACGACGGCGTGGTGGTGGATGCAGGGCGTCACAACAGCAGGGCTTCGCCGTATACTACGAGAGAGAGAGGTGTAGCAGGGGAGAGGGAGGCGCCAAGACTCAAGGTGTTGCTGCCACCTCCCTCCCCCCCTTTATATAGGCTCCCCTAGGGGGGCGCCGGCCCTAGAAGATGGGATCTCCTAGGGGGGCGGCGGCCAAGGGTGGAGTAGCTCCCAAGGCAAGGTGGGGCGCCCCCCCACCCCTAGGGTTCCAACCCTAGGCGCATGGGGTGGGCCTAGGGGGGCGCACCATCCCACTATGGGCTAGTTCCCCTCCCCACTTTGGCCCATGGGGCCCTCCGGGATGGGTGGCCCCACCCGGTGGACCCCGGGACCCTTCCAGTGGTCCCTGTACAATACCGGTGACCCCGAAACTCTCTCGATGGCCGAAACTGCACTTCCTATATATAATTCTTCACCTCCGGACCATTCCGGAACTCCTCGTGACATCCAGGATCTCATCCAGGACTCCGAACAACTTTCAGGTTACTGCATATTCATATCTCTACAACCCTAGCGTCACTGAACCTTAAGTGTGTAGACCCTACGGGTTCGGGAGACATGTAGACATGACCGAGACGGCTCTCCGGTCAATAACCAACAGCGGGATCTGGATACCCATGTTGGCTCCCACATGCTCCTCGATGATCTCATTGGATGAACCACGATGTCGAGGATTCAAGCAACCCCGTATACAATTCCCTTTGTCAATCGGTACGTTACTTGCCCAAGATTCGATCGTCGGTATCCCAATACCTCGTTCAATCTCGTTACCGGCAAGTCACTTTACTCGTACCGTAATGCATGATCCCGTGACCAGACACTTGGTCACTTTGAGCTCATTATGATGATGCATTACCGAGTGGGCCCAGAGATACCTCTCCGAAATACGGAGTGACAAATCCCAGTCTTATTCCGTGTCAACCCAACAGACACTTTCGGAGATACCCGTAGTATACCTTTATAGTCACCCAGTTACGTTGTGACTTTTGGTATACCTAGAGCACTCCTACGGTATCTGGGAGTTACACGATCTCATGGTCTAAGGAAAAGATACTTGACATTGGAAAAACTCTAGCAAACAAACTATACGATCTTGTGCTATGTTTAGGATTGGGTCTTGTCCATCACATCATTCTCCTAATGATGTGATCCCGTTATCAATGACATCCCCATGTCCATAGTCAGGAAACCATGACTATCTGTTGATCAACGAGCTAGTCGACTAGAGGCTTACTAGGGACATGTTGGTGTCTGTGTATTCACACATGTATTACGATTTCCGAATAACACAATTATAGCATGAATAAAAGACAATTATCATGAACAAGGAAATATAATAATAATCCTTTTATTATTGCCTCTAGGGCGTATTTCCAACACCACCCCCCACATATATATAGGGGCAAGGGAGAGGGGGGGCGGCCCCCTCAGATCCAATCTGAGGAGGGGGCGGCGGTCAGGGGGGTTGCCTTGCCCCCCAAGGCAAGGGGGGCGCCCCCCCTTTAGGGTTCCCCCAAACCCTAGGCTCATGGGCCCTAGGGGGGTGGCGCCCAGCCCACTAAGGGGCTGGTCCCTCTCCACACACAGCCCATAGGGCCCTCCGGGGCAGGTGGACCCTCCCGGTGGACCCCCGGAACCCCTCCAGTGGTCCCGGTACAATACTGGTAACCCCCGAATTATTCCGGTGACCGTATGATGACTTCCCATATATAAATATTTACCTCCGGACCATTCCGGAACTCCTCGTTACGTCCGGGATCTCATCCGGGACTCCGAACAACATTCGGTGACCACGTACATACTTTCCCTATAACCCTAGCATCATCGAACCTTAAGTGTGTAGACCCTACGGGTTCGGGAGTCATGCAGACATGGCCGAGACAACTCTCCGGTCAATAACCAACAGCGGGATCTGGATACCCATGTTAGCTCCCACATGCTCCACGATGATCTCATCGGATGAACCACGATGTCAAGGATTCAATCAATCCCGTATACAATTCCCTTTGTCCATCGGTATGATACTTGCCCGAGATTCGATCGTCGGTATCCCGATAACTTGTTCAATCTCGTTACCGGCAAGACTCATTGCTAGATGTCGGTGCTCATACTTTTTCATTGTATTATCCATGCTAGTTTCATTTCCTTTTTATGCTTTCTTCTTGTGTGTTTGATAAACCTTAAGAAAAACAAACAAAATTAGTTGTAGCTTTTAATCAGTTTAATTTCCATGCTTGTAGTAGTAATTAAAAAGAAAACCCAAAAATATTTCTTGTTCTTCTTTTGCTTGTTGGGAGCTTTCCCATGTAAATAGTTTTATTTCTTTTCTTTTCTTTGGGGTCGATAGGAGAAGACCATGATTAAATTGTTGAAGTGGCTCTTATATGCATTATTGTTTATCTGACAAAAGAGCCCATATTGCCTTGTCTTCTTCTGTTTATTGAATGCCTGCAGATTCCAGCTTAGTCCAATGCACGTGCACTATTATTATTATTCACACTATTCGGTCATGCAAGTGAAAGGCAATTATAATGATATATGATGGACTGGCTGAGATGAGAAAAGCTGGTATGAACTCGACCTCTTTTGTTTTTGTAAATATGATTAGTTCATCATTCCTGATTCAGCCTATTATGAATAAACATGTTTTCAATGACAACTAGAGATCATAGTTTCTTATGCCATGCTTGATTAGCTATGAGTTATAATGTTTTACCTTGCGTGCCAACATGCTATTAAAATGGTTATGATGTGGTATGATAGGGTGGTATCCTCCTCTGAATGATTTAAGTGACTTGACTTGGCACATGTTCACGCATGTAGTTGAAACAAAATCAACGTAGCCCTCACGATATTTATGTTCATGGTAGATTATATCCTACTCATGCTTGCATTCGGTGTTGATTAATTTTAATGCATGTTCATGACTGTTGTCACTCTCTAGCTGGTCGCTTCCCAGTCTTTTGCTAGCCTTCACCTGTACTAAGTGGGAATACTGCTTGTGCATCCAATCCCTTAAACCCCAAAGTTATTCCACATGAGTCCACTATACCTACCTATATATGGTATCTACCTGCCATTCCAAGTAAATTTGTATGTGCCAAACTCTAAACCTTCAAATAAATATCTTGTTTTGTATGCTGGAATAGCTCATGTATCAACTAGGGTTGTCCGTATCTTCCATGTTAGGCGGGTTATTCTCAAGAGGAGTGGACTCCGCTCCTCACTCACGAGATAAATGGCTGGTCACCGGGATGCCCAGTCCCATGCTTTATGCAAACTAAATGAAAATAATTGCAAACAAAACTCCCCCTAGGACTCTTGTTAGTTGGAGGCACTCGTTGTTTCGAGCAAGCCATGGATTGATGCTTGTTGGTGGAAGTGTTGGGGATCGTAGCAGAAATTTAAAATTTTCTATGCATCACCAAGATCAATCTATGGAGTAATCTAGCAATGAGGGGAAGGGGAGTGCATCTACATACCCTTGTAGATCGCTAAGCGGGAGAGTTGCAAGAACGCAGATGAAGGAGTCGTACTCGTAGCGATTCAGATCGTGGTTGATTCTGATCTAAGCGCCGAACCACGGCGCCTCCGCGTTCAACACACGTGCAGCCTGGTGACGTCTCCTACGCCTTGATCCAGCAAGGGGAGAAGGAGAGGTTGGGGAAGACTCCATCCAGCAGCAGCACGACGGCATGGTGGTGAAGGAGGAGCGTGGCAATCCTGCAGGGCTTGGCCAAGCACCGCGGGAGAAGAGGAGGACTTGGGAGAGGGGGAGGGCTGCGCCAGAACTTGGGTGCGGCTTCCCTCCCACCCCCCACATATATATAGGGGCAAGGGAGAGGGGCCCCGGCCCCTTCAGATCCAATCTGAGGAGGGGGCGGCGGCCAGGGGGTTGCCTTGCCCCCCAAGGCAAGGGGGGCGCCCCCCCCCCCTTTAGGGTTCCCCCAAACCCTAGGCGCATGGGCCCTAGGGGGGAGGCGCCCAGCCCACTAAGGGGCTGGTCCCTCTCCACACACAGCCCATAGGGCCCTCCGGGGCAGGTGGACCCCCGGAACCCCTCCAGTGGTCCCGATACAATACCGGTAACCCCCGAATTATTTCGGTGACCATATGATGACTTCCCATATATAAATCTTTACCTCCGGACCATTCCGGAACTCCTCGTGACATCCAGGATCTCATCCGGGACTCCGAACAACATTCGGTGACCACGTACATACTTTCCCTATAACCCTAGCGTCATCGAACCTTAAGTGTGTAGACCCTACGGGTTCGGGAGTCATGCAGACATGGCCGAGACAACTCTCCGGTCAATAACCAACAACGGGATCTGGATACCCATGTTGGCTCCCACATGCTCCATGATGATCTCATCGGATGAACCACGATGTCAAGGATTCAATCAATCCCGTATACAATTCCCTTTGTCCATCGGTACGATACTTGCCCGAGATTCGATCGTCGGTATCCCGATAGCTTGTTCAATCTCGTTACCGGCAAGTCTCTTTACTCGTTCCATAACACATCATCCCGTGATCAACTCCTTGATCACATTGTGCACATTATGATGATGTCCTATCGAGTGGGCCCAGAGATACCTCTCCGTTTACACGGAGTTACAAATCCCAGTCTCGATTCGTGCCAACCCAACAGACACTTTCGGAGATACCTGTAGTGAACCTTTATAGCCACCCAGTTACGTTATGACGTTTGGTACACCCAAAGCATTCCTAGGGTATCCGGGAGTTGCACAATCTCATGGTCTAAGGAAATGATACTTGACATTAGAAAAGCTTTAGCATACGAACTACACGATCTTGTGCTATGCTTAGGATTGGGTCTTGTCCATCACATCATTCTCCTAATGATGTGATCCCGTTATCAACGACATCCAATGTCCATGGTTAGGAAACCGTAACCATCTATTGATCAACGAGCTAGTCAACTAGAGGCTTACTAGGGACATGGTGTTGTCTATGTATCCACACATGTATGTGAGTTTCCTATCAATAAAATTCTAGCATGGATAATAAACGATTATCATGAACAAGGAAATATAATAATAACCAATTTATTATTGCCACTTGCACTAGAGTCAATAATCTAGTTCACATCGCCATGTGATTAAACACTCATAGGCCACATCGCCATGTGACCAACATCCAAAGAGTCTACTAGACTCGATGATCTAGTTCACATCACTATGTGATAAACACTCAAAGAGTTCTGGGTTTGATCATGTTATGCTTGTGAGAGAGGTTGTAGTCAACGGGTCTTGCCATATTCAGATCCCTATGTATTTCGCAAAACTTTATGTCATATCGTAGATGCTGCTACCACGTTCCACTTGGAGCTATTCCAAATTGTTGCTCCATTATACGTATCTGGTATCTCTACTCAGAGCTATCCGGATAGGTGTTAAGCTTGCATCGACGTAACTCTTTACGTCGAACTCTTTATCACCTCCATAACCGAGAAACATTTCCTTATTCCTCTAAGGACAATTTTGACCGCTATTTGGTGATCCAGTCCTATATCACCTTTGTACCCTCTTGTCAGACATGTGGCAAGGCACACATTAGGTGCGGTACTCAGCATGGCATACCGTATAGAGCCTATGACAAGAGCATAGGGGACGACCTTCGTCCTTCCTCTTTCTTCTGCCGTGGTCAATCTTTGAGTCTTACTCAACTTCACACCTTACAACTCAGGTAAGGACCCCTTCTTTGACTGATCTATTTTGAACTCCTTCAAAAACATGTCAAGGTGTGTGTTCTTTGAAAGTATCATCAGGCGTCTTGATCTATCTCTATAGATCTTGATGCCCAATATGTAAGCAGCTTTATCCGGGTCTTCCTTTGGAAAACACTCTTCAAACAACCGTTTATGCTTTCTAGAAATTCTACATTATTTCGGATCTACAATATGTCATCCACATATACTTATCAGAAATGTTGTAGTGCTCCCACTCACTTTCTTGTAAATGCAAGTTTCTAGTAAACATTGTATAAACCTAAAAGCTTTGATCACTCTATCAAAGCATGTATTCTGACTCCGAGATGCTTGCTCTAGTCCATAGAAGGATTGCTGGAGCTAGCATACCTTTTAGCATCCTTAGGATTGAAAAAACCTTTTATTGTATCACATACAACTTTTTCTTACGAAAACTGGTAAGAAAACTTGTTTTGTCATCCATCTGTCAGATTTCATAATCGAAAAATACAGCTAATGCTAACATGATTCCGACGGACTTAAGCATCGCTACGGGTGAGAAATTCTCATCATAGTCAACTCCTTGAACTTGTGAAAAGACTCTTTCACACAAGTCGAGCTTCATAGACGGTAACATTACCGCCCACGTCCGTCTTCTTCTTAAAGATCCATTTATCTCAATGGCTTGCCGATCATCGGGCAAGTCCATCAAAGTCCATACTTTGTTTTGATACATGGATCCTATCTCGGATTTCATGGCTTCTAACCATTTGTCGGAATACGGGTCCACCATCGCTTCTCCATAGCTCGTAGGTTCATTGTTGTCCAACAACATGATATCTGAGACAGGATTACCGTACCACTCAGGAGTAGTACATATCCTTGTCGACCTATAGGTTCGATAGCAACTTGATCCGAAGCTTCATGATCAATATCATAAACTTCCTCTTCAACAGACGTAGGCGCCACAGAATACATCTTTTTGTGTTGCATCACTCTCTGGTTAAAGTAAAGGTTCGACAACCTCATCAAGTTCTATCTTCCTCCCACTCAATCATTTTGAGAGAAACTCCTTCTCGAGAAAGGACCCGTTCTTAGCGACAAACAATTTGCCCTCAGATCTGAGATAGAAAGTATACCCAACCGTCACCTTTGGGTATCCTATGAAGATGTGTTTGTCCGCTTTGGGTTCGAGCTTCTCCGGCTGAAGCCTTAAGCATTGCAGCCCCAAACATTAAGAAACGACAACTTTGGTTTCTTGCCAAGCCAATGTTCATACGGCGTCGTCTCAACGGACTTATATGGTGTCCTATCTAAAGTGAATGCAGCTGTCTCTAATGCATAACCTCAAAATAATAGCGGTAGATCGGTAAGAGACATCATAGATCGCACCATATCTCATAAGGTTCGATTACGACGTCCGGACACAGCATTACCCTGTGGTGTTCCAGGTGGCTTCAACTGTGAAACAATTCCACAATGTCTTAAGTGTTTACCAAACTCATAACTCAGATATTCTCATTGATCAGATTGTAGGAATTTGATCTTCTTGTTATGATGATTTTTAACTTCACTCTGAAATCGCTTGAACTGTTCAAACGTTTCAGACTTGTGCTTCATTAAGTAAATATACCTATATCTACTCAAATCGTCAGTGAAGATGAGAAAATAGCGATATCCACCGCATGCTTCAATTCTCATTGGATCACACGCATCAGCATGTATGATTTCCAACAAGTCACTTGCCCCGTTTCATTGTACCTAAAAACGGGGTCTTAGTCATCATGCCCATGAGGCATGGCTCGCATGTGTCAAGCGATTCAAAATCAAGTGACTCCAAACATCCATCGATATAGAGTTTCTTCATGCATCTTACGCCAATATGACCTGAGCGGCAGTGCCACAAGAAAGTGGTACTATCATTATTAACTCTACATCTTTTGGCGTGAACATGTGTATTATAATGACCGAGATTCAATGAACCATTCACATAGGGTGCATGACCATGAAAGGTATTATTCATGTAAACAAAATAACCATTATTCTCTAACTTAAATGAATAACCGTATTGCAATGAACATGATCTAATCATATTCATGCTCAACATAGACACCTGATAACATTTATCTAGGTTCAATACTAATCCCGAAGGTAGATTGAGCGTGCGATGGTGATCTCATCAACTTTGGAAACACTTCCAACACACATCGTCACCTCGCCCTTAGCCAGTCTCCGTTTCGTCCGTAGCTTTTGCTTCAAGTCACCAATAATAGCAACTGAACTGGTATCCAATACCCAGGTGCTACCAGGAGTACTAGTGAGGTACACATTAATAACACGTATATACTTTGTTGAAGTTGCCAGCCTTCTTATCTACCATGCATTTGGGGTAATTCCGCTACCAGTGACCATTCCCTTTACAATAGAAGCACTTAGTCTCGGGTTTAGGTTCAACCTTGGGTTCCTTCACTGGAGTGGCAACTGGTTTGCCATCCATGAAGTTTCCCTTCTAGCCCTTGCCCTTCTTGAAACCAGTGGTCTTGTTAAACCATCAACACTTGATGCTCCTTCTTGATTTCTACCTTTTGCGGTCTTAAGCACCGCGAACAGCTCCGGGATCAACTCCATCCCTTGCATGTCATAGTTCATCACGAAGATCTAGTAGCTTAGTGACAGTGGCTAGAGAACTCTATCAATCACTATCTTATCTGGAAGTTTAACTCCCACTTGATTTAAGTGATTGTAGCACCCAGACATTCTGAGCACATGCTCACTAGCTGAGCTATTCTCCTCCATCTTGTTGGCAAAAGAACTTGTCAGAGGTCTCACACCTCTCAACACGGGCATGAGCCTGAAATCCCAATTTCGGCTCTTGGAACATCTCATATGTTCTATGGTGTTCAAAACATCATTGGAATCCCGATTCTAAGCCGTAAAGTATGGTGCACTAAACTATCAAGTAGTCATCAGGATGTGTCTATCAGGTGTTCACAACATCCACAGACGACGTTGTAGGGGTTTGCACATCAAGTGGTGCATCAAAGACGTAAGCCTTCTGTGTAGCAGTGAGGACACTCCTCGGACTACAGACCTAGTCCACATCATTGCTTACAATATATTTCAACTTAATCTTTCTCTAGGAATGTATTGAAACAGGGAGCTACAACGTGAGCTATTTATCTACAACATATTTGCAAAGACAATTTAGACTATGTTCATGATAATTGAGTTCATCTAATCAAATTATTTAATGAACTCCCACTCAGATAGACATCCCTCTAGTCATCTAAGTGAAACATGATCCGAATCGACTAGGCCGTGTCCGATCATCGCGTGAGATGGACTAGTCATCAACGGTGAACATCTCATGTTGATCGTATCTTCTATACGACTCATGTTCGACCTTTCGGTCTTCCGTGTCCCGAGGCCATGTCTGTACATGCTAGGCTCGTCAAGTCAACCTAAGTGTTTTGCATGTGTCCCGAGGCCATGCCTGTACATGCTAGGCTCGTCAACACCCGTTGTATTCGAACGTTAGAATCTATCACACCCGATCATCACGTGGTGCTTCGAAACAACGAACCTTCGCAACGGTGCACAGTTAGGGGGAACATTTTTCTTGAAATTTTAGTGAGGGATCATCTTATTTAAGCTACCGTCGTTCTAAGCAAATAAGATGTAAAACATGATAAACATCACATGTAATCAAATAGTGACATGATATGGCCAATATCATTTTGCTCCTTTTGATCTCCATCTCGGGGCTCCATGATCATCGTTGTCACCGGCATGACACCATGATCTCCATCATCGTGTCTTCTTGAAGTTGTCTCGTCATCTATTACTTCTACTACTATGGCTAACGCTTTAGCAATAAAGTAAAGTAATTACATGACGTTTAAGTTGACACGCAGGTCATAAATAAATTAAGACAACTCCTATGGCTCCTGCCGGTTGTCATACTCATCGACATGCAAGTCGTGATTCCTATTACAAGAACATGATCAATCTCATACATCACATATATCATTCATCACATCCTTTTGGCCATATCACATCACAAGGCATATGCTGCAAAAACAAGTTAGACGTCCTCTAATTATTGTTGCAAGTTTTTACGTGACTGCTATAGGTTTCTAGCAAGAACGTTTCTTACCTACGCCAAAACCACAACATGATATGCCAATTTCTATTTACCCTTCATAAGGACCCTTTTCATCGAATCCGATCCGACTAAAGTGGGAGAGACAGACACCCGCTCGCCACCTTATGCAACTAGTGCATGTCAGTCGGTGGAACCAGTCTCACATAAGCATACGTGTAAGGTCGGTCTGGGCCGCTTCATCCCATGATGCCGCCGAATTAAGATAAGACTAGTAACGGCAAGTAAATTGACAATATCGATGCCCACAACTACTTTGTGTTCTACTCGTGCATAGAAGCTACGCATAGACCTAGCTCTGATACCACTGTTGGGGATCGTAGCAGAAATTTAAAATTTTCTACGCATCACCAAGATCAATCTATGGAGTAATCTAGCAAAGAGGGGAAGGGGAGTGCATCTACATACCCTTGAAGATTGCTAAGAGGAAGCGTTGCAAGAATGCGGATGAAGGAGTCTTACTCGTAGCGATTCAGATCGTGGTTGATTCCGATCTAAGCGCCGAACCACGGCGCCTCCGTGTTCAACACACGTGCAGCCCGGTGACGTCTCCTACGCCTTGATCCAGCAAGGGGAGAAGGAGAGGTTGGTGAAGACTCCATCCAGCAGCAGCACGACGGCATGGTGGTGAAGGAGGAGCGTGGCAATCCTGCAGGGCTTCGCCAAGCACCGCGGGAGAAGAGGAGGACTTGGGAGAGGGGGAGGGCTGCGCTAGAACTTGGGTGCGGCTTCCCTCCCACCCCCCACATATATATAGGGGCAAGGGAGAGGGGGGCCGGCCGCCTCAGATCCAATCTGAGGAGGGGGCGGCGGCCAGGCGGTTGCCTTGCCCCCAAGGCAAGGGGGGTGCCCCCCCCCCCTTTACGGTTCCCCCAAACCCTAGGCGCATGGGCCCTAGGGGGGAGGCGCCCAGCCCACTAAGGGGATGGTCCCTCTCCACACACATCCCATAGGGCCCTCCGGGGCAGGTGGACCCTCCCGGTGGACCCCCGGAACCCCTCCAGTGGTCCCGGTACAATACCGGTAACCCTCGAATTATTCCGGTGACCGTATGATGACTTCCCATATATAAATCTTTACCTCCGGACCATTCCGGAACTCCTCGTGACGTCTGGGATCTCATCTGGGACTCCGAACAACGTTCGGTGACCACGTACATACTTTCCCTATAACCCTAGCGTCATCGAACCTTAAGTGTGTAGACCCTACGGGTTCGGGAGTCATGCAGACATGGCCGAGACAACTCTCCGGTCAATAACCAACAGCGGGATCTGGATACCCATGTTGGCTCCCACATGCTCCACGATGATCTCATCGGATGAACCACGATGTCGAGGATTCAATCAATCCCGCATACAATTCCCTTCGTTAATCGGTATGTTACTTGCCCGAGATTCGATCGTCGGTATCCCGATACCTTGTTCAATCTCGTTACCGGCAAGTCTCTTTACTCGTTCCATAACACATCATCCCATGATCAACTCCTTGATCACATTGTGCACATTATGATGATGTCCTACCGAGTGGGCCCAGAGATACCTCTCCGTTTACACGGAGTGACAAATCCCAGTCTTGATTCGTGCCAACCCAACAGACACTTTCGGAGATACCTGTAGTGAACCTTTATAGCCACCCAGTTACGTTGTGACGTTTGGTACACCCAAAGCATTCCTACGGTATCTGAGAGTTGCACAATCTCATGGTCTAAGGAAATGATACTTGACATTAGAAAAGCTTTAGCATACGAACTACACAATCTTGTGCTAGGCTTAGGATTGGGTCTTGTCCATCACATCATTCTCCTAATGATGTGATCCCGTTATCAACGACATCCAATGTCCATGGTCAGGAAACTGTAACCATCTATTGATCAACGAGCTAGTCAACTAGAGGCTTACTAGGGACATGGTGTTGTCTATGTATCCACACATGTATCTGAGTTTCCTATCAATACAATTCTAGCATGGATAATAAACGATTATCATGAACAATGAAATATAATAATAATAACTAATTTATTATTGCCTCTAGGGCATATTTCCAACAGGAAGGGGGAGTATAAACTTTACCATTCTGTTTGGGAACCGCCTATAATGTGTGTAGCATGTAAGATATCGCCATCTCTTGGTTGTTATGTTGACAATGAAAGTATACCGCTCAAAATATTATTCACCTCTGTTTCAAAACCGAGCTCTAGCACCTCTACAAATCCCTGCTTCCCTCTACGAAGGGCCTATCTATTTACTTTTATGTTGAGTCATCATCCTCTTATTAAAAAGCACCAGTTGGAGAGCACCGCTGTCATTTGCATTCATTACTGTTAATTTACATTGAGTATGACTTGACTGGATCTCTTTTACCATGAATTACAATGTCTAGTTAGTTCTTGGTCTTTAAAGGTGCTCTGCATTTATGTTTTGCGGTCTCAGAAAGGGCTAGCGAGATACCATCTTGTTATATCATATTATGATTGTTTTGAGAAAGTGTTGTCATCCGAGATTTATTATTATTGCTCGCTAGTTGATTATGCCATTGATATGAGTAAACTTGAGACCTATGCATTATTGTGAATATGGTTAGTTCATAATCTTTGTTGAAAACTTGAATGTTGGCTTTACATATTTACAACAACAAGAGCAAACAGAGTTTGTAAAAGTTTTTCTTTATCACTTTTAGTTTGTCAACTAAATTGCTTGAGGACAAGCAAAGGTTTAAGCTTGGGGGAGTTCATACGTCTCCAACGTATCTACTTTTCCAAACACTTTTGCCCTTGTTTTGGACTCTAACTTGCATGATTTGAATGGAACTAACCCGGACTGACGCTGTTTTCAGCAGAATTACCATGGTGTTATTTATGTGCAGGAGCAAACGTTCTCAAAATGACCTGAAACTTCACGGAGCCACTTTTCAGAAAATAAGAAAAATACCTACAAAAGATGAAGGCCAGGGGGCCCACCACCTCTCCACGAGGGTGGGGGGCGTGCCCCCTACCTTGTGGGCCCCCTGTTGCCTCTCCGACTCCAACTCCAACTCCATATATTGAGTTTCGGGGAGAAAAAAATCAGGGAGAAGAAATCATCCCATTTTACGATACGGAGCCACTGCCAAGCCCTAAAACCTCTCAGGAGGGCTGATCTGGAGTCCGTTCGGGGCTCCGGAGAGGGGAATCCGTCGCCATCGTCATCATCAACCATCCTCCATCACCAATTTCTTGATGCTCACCGCCGTGCGTGAGTAATTACATCGTAGGCTTGCTGGACGGTGATGGGTTGGATGGGATCTATCATGTAATCGAGTTAGTTTTGTTAGGGTTTGATCCCTAGTATCCACTATGTTCTGAGATTAATGTTGCTATGACTTTGCTATGCTTAATGCTTGTCACTAGGGCCCGAGTGCCATGATTTCAGATCTGAACCTATTATGTTTTCATCAATATATGAGTGTTCTTGATCCTATCTTGCAAGTCTATAGTCACCTATTATGTGTTATGATCCGTTAACCCCGAAGTGACAATAATCAGGATACTTACCGGTGACGACCGTAGTTTTAGGAGTTCATGTATCCACTATGTGTTAATGCTTTGTTCCGGTTCTCTATTAAAAGGAGGCCTTAATATTCCTTAGTTTCCGTAAGGACCCCGCTGCCACGGGAGGGTAGGACAAAAGATGTCATGCAAGTTCTTTTCCATAAGCACGTGTGACTATATTCGGAATACATGCCTACATTATATCAATGAACTGGAGCTAGTTCTATGTCACCCTAGGTTATGACTGTTACATGATGAACCGCATCCGACATAATTCTCCATCACTGATCCATTGCCTACGAGCTTTCCATATATTGTTCTTCGCTTATTTACTTTCCTGTTGCTATTGCTATCATCACTACAAAATACCAAAAACATTGCTTTTACTACTGTTACCTTTTGTTACCATTACCACTACTATCATATTACTTTGCTATTAAACACTTTGCTGCAGATATTAAGTTTCCAGGTGTGGTTGAATTGACAACTCTGCTGCTAATACTTGAGAGTATTCTTTGGCTCCCCTTGTGTCGAATCAATAAATTTGGGTTGAATACTTTACCCTCGAAAACTGTTGTGATCCCCTATACTTGTGGGTTATCAGTGGATTCCTTTTGATGGGCATGAGATGGATGAAGTTAGAAAGCACAACCTTCTGTACCCTCCTTTTACTTTCTGTTATTTAGTTGAAATAAAGTAAAAATAGTATTTTCTATCAGTTTTCTGAATTATCCGTGCAATATAAAAATACCCCAAAAATAAAAGTTCTCCAAATGCCCTGCCAATTTAATATGATTTTTTCTGAAATATTTGAGAATATCTGGCAGTGAAAACACAGCAGGGGGAGCAAGCACCTGGCCACGAGGGTCCAGGGCGCGCCCCCTACCTCGTGGGCCCACGGTGGCTCCCCTCCACTTATTCCTGCACCCACACACTTCCTCTTCCTCCCAAAAAAATCACCATCCAGCTCAAGCAAGAGTTCTAGCTCATTTTGCTGTGATTTTCGATCTCCTTGCTCAAAGCACCTCTCACAAAACTGCTTTGGGGGATTGTTCCTTAGTATGTGACTCCTCCATTGGTCCAATTAGTTTTTGTTCTAGTGCTTTATTCATTGCAAATTTGTGCTGCCTAGGTGACCATGTTCTTGAGCTTGCATGTCAAATTTATATGGTTCCAAGTAGTTCTAATGCAAGATATAGGCTCTAGGCACTTGTAGGAGTAGTTGCTATCAATTTTGTTGAGTTTGGTTTACTTTTATTTGAAGTTACTAAAAAATTCAGAAATTTTCAAAAAAAGATGAAGAGATTTTTGAGGGGCTCATCGAGCCGAAGCTCGAAGGATAAGCAAAGTGAGGAGGATAAGAGGCCCAAATATAATCTCCCTCGCACCGCGGAAGTTCGGCCATGTGAATGGCCTTGTGATAATTTCTTGAGAGCAGCTGGGATTTATGATGATTTTTATGAGCTGGCTGAGAATGCAGGCCTCGTCGCCTTCCTCCACGACCAACGCGAACAGTATCTCTTACTCACCAATATCTTTGAGCAAAACTTTCATTTCCATGCTAGGAGCTCACCACCTACGGTGGAATTTTATTTATATGATGAGCATAAGGAGATGTCACTTTATGATTTTGTTGGGTTTGTTTGATCCCTTTTGAGGGCAGTGTAGAGGAACCACATCGTGACGATGTGGATGGGTTTATTGATACCATTGCTGTAGGGGAAACGAGGGAGGTTTCTGACGAACGAATTACTAGCATATATTTTTCCTATTTTACGTTACTTCGCAATATTTGCTAGTAGATGCATAATTGGTCACGAAAACTGTGGCAACCTTAGTGCCCCTGATATTGTTATTTTGTGCCATGCCTTGTTCCGTGATGACACATTTAGTATGGGCGCTATTGTTGCAAATCGGTTAAATCTTAACCGTACTAAGGGCCCCGTCCTTGGAGGCATCTTCGCCTTGCGCCTCGCTGCACACTTTAACATACCTATTAGGCATTATGAGAAGGAAGAGAAGTTGCTGCCTCCTGTTTATTAAGATTATAAGAGTATGGTAGCACATGATTTTATTGTTAAGAATAGGGAAAAGGAGCTTAAGTACAAATTAATATTTGGTAAAAATCATCCTGAGACTATTACCTTGCCTGCTCCTTCCTTGTTTGATTTATCTGCAGGCAAGTACCTTGTTCCATTGGAGGCCACTCATGCCTACCGGAACCCTACAGCAGCTACAGAGCCAGAGCCGGAATCACAATTTGATCCTCCACGACAGTCTGATTATCAGTGGGATCCGGAGGTGATTGCCAACCAGTGGAAATCCGAGGCTTCTTCACAGTACGACCCCAACTATTACTTTGGATATCCGCCAGGCCAGCCATGGCCATAGACCAACTTAGGCCAAAAGCCTAAGCTTGGGGGAGTACATATTTCTCACGGACATTACATTCATGTTCACACACTCATTGCTAGTTGTCGGTGCTCATACTTTTTCATTGTATCATCCATGCTAGTTTATTTTCTCTTTTTATGCTTTCTTCTTGTGTGTTTAATAAACCTTAAAGAAAAACCAAAAAAAATAGTTGTAGCTTTTAGCTAGTTTTAATTTCCATGCTTGTAGTAGTAATTAAAAAGAAAACCCAAAAAGTCATATTCTTCTTTTGCTTATTGGGAGCTTTCCCGTGTAAATAGTTTTATTTCTTTTCTTTTATTTGGGGGTCGATAGGAGAAGACCATTGATACGTCTCCAGCGTATCTATAATTTTTTATTCTTCCATGCTATATTATATTCTGTTTTGGACATTATTGGGCTTTATTATACACTTTTATATTATTTTTGGGACTAACCTATTAACCGGAGGCCCAACCCAGAATTGCTGTTCTTTGCCCATTTTAGGGTTTCGCAGAAAAAGAATATCAAACGGAGTCCAAATAGAATGAAACCTTTGGGAACGTGATTTTCGGAACGAACATGATCCAGAGGACTTGGACCCTACGTCAAGCAATCAACGAGGAGGGCATGAGGTAGGGGGGCACGCCTACCACCCCCTAGGCGCGCCCTCCACCCTCGTGGGCCCCCTGTTGCTCCACCGATGTACTCCTTCCTCCTATATATACCTACGTACCCCCAAACTACCAGATACGGAGCCAAAACCCTAATTCCACCATCGTAACTTTCTGTATCCACGAGATCCCATCTTGGGGCCTGTTCTGGAGCTCTGCCGGAGGAGGCATCGATCACGGAGGGCTTCTACATCAACACCATAGCCCCTCCGATGAAGTGTGAGTAGTTTACCTCAAACCTACGGGTCCATAGTTATTAGCTAGATGGCTTCTTCTCTCTTTTTGGATCTCAATACAAAGTTCTCCCCCTCTCTTGTGGAGATCTATTCGATGTAATCTTCTTTTGCGGTGTGTTTGTTGAGACCGGTGAATTGTGGGTTTATGATCAAGTTTATCTATGAACAATATTTGAATCTTCTCTGAATTCTTTTATGTATGATTGTTTATCTTTGCAAGTCTCTTCGAATTATCAGTTTGGTTTGTCCTACTAGATTGATCTTTCTTGCAATAGGAGAAGTTCTTAGCTTTGGGTTCAATCTTACGGTGTCCTTTCCCAGTGACAGTAGGGGCAGCAAGGCACGTATTGTATTGTTGCCATCAAGGATAACAAGATGGGGTTTATTTCATATTGCATGAGTTTATCCCTCTACATCATGTCATCTTGCTTAAAGCGTTACTCTGTTCTTATGAACTTAATACTCTAGATGCATGTTGGATAGCGGCCGATGTGTGGAGTAATAGTAGTAGATGCAGGCAGGAGTCGGTCTACTTGTCTCGGACGTGTTGCCTATATACATGATCATACCTAGATATTCTCATAACTATGCTCCATTCTGTCAATTGCTCAACAGTAATTTGTTTACCCACCGTGAATACTTATGCTCTTGAGAGAAGCCACTAGTGAAACCTATGGCCCCCGGGTCTATCTTCCATCATATTAATCTTCCAATACTTATTCATTTCCTTTGCCTTTTATTTTACTTTGCATCTTTATCATGAAAATACCAAAAATATTATCTTATCATATCTATCAGATCTCACTCTCGTAAGTGGCCTGTAGGGATTGACAACCCCTTATCGCATTGGTTGCGAGGATTTATTTGTTTGTGTAGGTGCGAGGGACTCGTGCGTGGCCTCCAACTGGATTGATACCTTGGTTCTCAAAAACTGAGGGAAATACTTACGCTACTTTGCTGCATCACCCTTTCCTCTTCAAGGGAAAACCAACGCAAGTGCTCAAGAAGTAGCAAGAAGGATTTCCGGCGCCGTTGCCGGGGAGGTCTACGCAAAAGTCAAGACACCAAGTACCCATCACAAACCCTTATCTCCCGCATTATATTATTTGCCATTTGCCTCTCGTTTTCCTCTCCCCCACTTCACCCTTGCTATTTTATTCGCCCTCTCTTTTCCGTTTGCCTCTTTTTGCCCGTCTCTCGTTTGCTCATGTGTTGGATTGGTTGCTTGTCATGATGGCTCTACCTAGATTTGGAGATCTTCACCTTAAAAGGTTGGAAGAGATCGAAAGCAACATCATGAGTTTTATGGTTTTACAATTTGAGCATAATAATTTCTTTAGAAATGAGCTTAAGGAACAAAAAAAAGTTTTTATGAGTTATATGAATAAAGAGCTCGATGATATGTCTAAAGAATTTGATGGTTTGAAATTTCAGATTGCTCACCTCGAGAAATTGATAACTAAAATTTCGGATAAGTAGGCCACCTTAGTTAATAGGATGGCCGCTAAACCGGAGAAGTTCTATGAAAATAAAGATGAAGATCTAAAAGTTATTGATGTGTCCCCTATTAAATCTTTGTTTTGCAATATGAATCTTGATAATGATGAGACTGAATATGATCCACCTTTACCTAGAAGGCGTTCCAAAAATTCGGAGTTTTAGATCTTGATGCTAAAATTATTAAAAGAGGGATTGAAGAAGTCAAAACTTTAAATATTAATGAACCCACTATTTTGGATTTCAAGGAATTTAATTATGATAATTGCTCTTTGATAGATTGTATTTCCTTGTTGCAATCTGTGCTAAATTCTCCTCATGCTTATAGTCAAAATAAAGCTTTTACTAAACATATCGTTGATGCTTTGATGCAATCTTATGAAGAAAAACTTGAGTTGGAAGTTTCTATCCCTAGAAAACTTTATGATGAGTGGGAACCTACTATTAAAATTAAAATTAAAGATCATGAATGATATGCTTTGTGTGATTTGGGTGCTAGTGTTTCCACGATTCCAAAGACTTTGTGTGATTTGCTAGGTTTCCGTGATTTTGATGATTGCTCTTTAAACTTGCACCTTGCGGATTCCACCATTAAGAAACCTATGGGAAGAATTAATGATGTTCTTATTGTTGCAAATAGGAACCATGTGCCCGTAGATTTTATTGTTCTTGACATAGATTGCAATCCTTCATGTCCTATTATTCTTGGCAGACCTTTCCTTAGAACGATCAGTGCAATTATTGATATGAAGGAAGGAAATATTAGATTCCAATTTCCGTTAAGGAAAGTCATGGAACACTTCCCTAGAAAGAAAATTAAATTACCTTATGAATCTATTATGAGAGCCACTTATGGATTGCCTACCAAAGATGGCAACACCTAGATCTATCCTTGCTTTTTATGCCTAGCTAGGGGCGTTAAACGATAGCGCTTGTTGGGAGGCAACCCAATTTTATTTTTATTCCTTGCCTTTTGCTCCTGTTTAGTAATAAATAAATTATCTAGACTCTGTTTTGGTTGTGTTTTTTGTGTTTAATTAGTGTTTGTGCCAAGTAGAACCGTTAGGAAGACTTGGGGAAAGTCTTTTTAATCTTGCTGTGAAAAACAGAAACTTTAGCGCTCACAAGAATTGCTGCCATTTTTATTTGGAAAGTGCTATTTAGTTAATTCTTTTTGCAGAGGATTAATAGATAAATTCCTCACGTCCAGAAATTTATTTTAGAATTGTTGGGGTTCCAGATCTTGCGTTAGCTATAGGTTACTACAGATTGTTCTGTTTTTGACAGATTCTGTTTTTCGTGTGTTGTTTGCTTCTATGACTAGTAAAATAGTTTATAAACCTTAGAGAAGTTGGAATACAGTAGGTTTAACACCAATATAAATAAAGAATTAGTTCATTCCAGTACCTTGAAGTGGTGTTTTGTTTTCTTTCGCTAACGGAGCTCACGAGATTTTCTACTTTAAGTTTTGTGTTGTGAAGTTTTCAAGTTTTGGGTGAAAGATTTGATGGATTATGGAACAAGGAATGGAAAGAGCCTAAGCTTGGGGATTCCCATGGCACCCCAAGATAATCTAAGGACACCTAAAAGCCAAAGCTTGGGGATGCCCCGGAAGGCATCCCCTCTTTCGTCTACTTCCATCGGTAACTTTACTTGGAGCTATATTTTTATTCACCACATGATATGTGTTTTGCTTGGAGCGTCTTGTATGATTTGAGTCTTTGATTTTTAGTTTACCACAATCATCCTTTCTGTACACACCTTTTGAGAGAGACACACATGATTCGGAAATTATTCGAATACTCTATGTGCTTCACTTATATATTTTGAGTTATATAGTTTTTGCTCTAGTACTTCACTTGTATCTTCTAGAGCACGGTGGTGGTTTTGTTTTATAGAAACTATTATTCTCTCATGCTTCACTTAGATTATTTTGAGAGTCTTAAATAGCATGGTAATTTACTTGAATAATCCTAATATGCTAGGTATTCAAGACTAGAAAAACTTTTTTATGAGTGTGTTGAATACTAAGAGAAGTTTGATGCTTGATGATTGTTTTGAGACATGGAGGTAGTGATATCAAAGTTGTGCTAGTTGAGTAGTTGTGAATTTGAAAAATACTTGTGTTGAAGTTTGCAAGTCCCGTAGCATGCACGTATGGTAAACGTTATGTAACAAATTTGAAACATGAGGTGTTCTTTGATTGTCCTCCTTATGAGTGGCGGTCGGGGACGAGCGATGGTCTTTTCCTCCCAATCTATCCCCCTAGGAGCATGCGCGTAGTGCTTGGTTTTTTATGACTTGTAGATTTTTGCAATAAGTATGTGAGTTCTTTATGACTAATGTTGAGTCCATGGATTATACGCACTCTCACCCTTCCATCATTGCCAGCCTCTTCAGTACCGTGCATTGCCCTTTCTCACATTGAGAGTTGGTGCAAACTTCGCCAGTGCATCCAAACCCCGTGATATGATACGCTCTTTCACACATAAACCTCCTTATATCTTCCTCAAAGTAGCCACCATACCTACCTATTATAGCATTCCCATAGCCATTCCGAGATATATTGCCATGCAACTTTCCACCGTTCCATTTATCATGACACGTTCATCATGTCATATTGCTTTGCATGATCATGTAGTTGACATAGTATTTGTCGCAAAGCCACCATTCATGATCCTTTCATACATGTCACTCTTGGTTCATTGCATATCCCGGTACACCGCCGGAGGCATTCATATAGAGTCATACTTTGTTCTAGTATCAAGTTGTAATCATTGAGTTGTAAATATAAGTGTGATGATCATCATTTTCTAGAGCATTGTCCCAAGTGAGGAAAAAAAGAAAGGACAAAAAAAGGAGAAGGCCCAAAAAATGAGAGAAAAAGAGAGAATGGACAATGTTACTATCCTTTTTACCACACTTGTGCTTCAAAGTAGCACCATAATCTTCATGATAGAGAGTCTTTTGTTTTTTCATTTTCATATACTAGTGGGAATTTTTAATTATAGAACTTGGCTTGTATATTCCAACAATGGGCTTCCTCAAATGCCCTAGGTCTTCGTGAGAAGCAAGTTGGATGCACACCCACTTAATTTCTTTTGTTGAGCTTTCATATATTTATAGCTCTAGTGCATCCGTTGCATGGCAATCCCTACTCCTTGCATTAAGATAAATTGATGGGCATCTCCATAGCTCATTGATTAGCCTCGTTGATGTGAGACTTTCTCCCTTTTTGTCTTCTCCACATAACCCCCATCATTATATTCTATTCCACCCATAGTGCTATATCCATGGCTCACGCTCATATATTGTGTGAAGGTTGAAAAAGTTTGAGATTACTAAAGTATGAAACAAATGCTTGGCTTGTCATCAGGGTTGTGCATGATGAGAGCATTCTTGCGTGACGAAAATGGAGCATGACTAAACTATATGATTTTGTAGGGATGAACTTTCTTTGGCCATGTTATTTTGAGAGGACATAATTGCTTAGTTAGTATGCTTGAAGTATTATTATTTTTATGTCAATATTAAACTTTTATCTTGAATCTTTCGGATCTGAATATTCATATCACAATTAAGAAGAATTACATTGAAATTATGCCAAGTAGCATTCCACATCAAAATTTCTGTTTTTTATCATTTACCTACTCGAGGACGAGAAAGAATTAAGCTTGGGGATGCTTGATACGTCTCCAATCGTATCTATAATTTTTTATTGTTCCATGCTATATTATATTTTGTTTTGGACATTATTGGGCTTTATTATACACTTTTATATTATTTTTGGGACTAACCTATTAACCGGAGGCCCAGCCCAGAATTGCTGTTTTTTTTGCCTATTTTAGGGTTTCGCAGAAAAAGAATATCAAACGGAGTCCAAACGGAATGAAACCTTCGGGAACGTGATTTTCAGAACGAACATGATCCAGAGGACTTGGAGCCTACGTCAAGCAATCAACGAGGAGGGCACGAGGTAGGGGGCGCGCCTACCCCCCTAGGCATGCCCTCCACCCTCGTGGGCCCCCTGTTGCTCCACCGACGTACTCCTTCCTCCTATATATACCTACGTACCCCCAAACTACCAGATACGGAGCCAAAACCCTAATTCCACCGCCATAACTTTCTGTATCCACGAGATCCCATCTTGAGGCCTGTTCCGGAGCTCTGCCGGAGGAGGCATCGATCACGGAGGGCTTCTACATCAAGACCATAGCCCCTCCGATGAAGTCTGAGTAGTTTACCTCAGACCTACGGGGCCATAGTTGTTAGCTAGCTGGCTTCTTCTCTCCTTTTGGATCTCAATACAAAGTTCTCCCCCTCTCTTGTGGAGATCTATTCGATGTAATCTTCTTTTGCGGTGTGTTTGTTGAGACCGATGAATTATGGGTTTATGATCAAGTTTATCTATAAACAATATTTGAATCTTCTCTAAATTCTTTTATGTATGATTGGTTATCTTTGCAAGTTTCTCCGAATTATCAGTTTGGTTTGGCCTACTAGATTGATCTTTCTTGCAATAGGAGAAGTGCTTAGCTTTGGGTTCAATCTTGCGGTGTCCTTTCCCAGTGACAGTAGGAGCAGCAAGGCACATATTGTATTGTTGCCATTGAGGATAACAAGATGGGGTTTATTTCATATTGCATGAGTTTATCCCTCTACATCATGTCATCTTGCTTAAAGCGTTACTCTGTTCTCATGAACTTAATAGTCTAGATGCATGCTGGATAGTGGTCGATGTGTGGAGTAATAGTAGTAGATGCAGGCAGGAGTCAGTCTACTTGTCTCGGACGTGATGCCTATATACATGATCATACCTAGATATTCTCATAACTATGCTCAATTCTGTCAATTGCTCAACAGTAATTTGTTTACCCACCGTGAATACTTATGCTCTTGAGAGAAGCCACTAGTGAAACCTATGGCCCCCAGGTCTATCTTCCATCATATTAATCTCCCAACACTTAGTTATTTTTATTGCCTTGGTGTTATTTATGTGCAGAAACAAAAGTTCTCAAAATGATCTGAAACTCCACGTAGATTATTTTTGGAAATAATAAAAAATACTGGCAAAGAATCAAGGCCAGGGGCCCACACCCTAGCCACGAGGGTGGGGGCGCGCCTCCCCCCTAGGCGCGCCCCCTGCATCGTGGGCCCCCTGGAGCTCCACCGACCTCAACTCCAACTCCATATATTTGTGTTCGGGGAGAAAAAAGAAAGGGGAAGGATTCATCGCGTTTTACGATACGGAGCCGCCGCCAAGCCCTAAACTCTCTCGGGAGGGCTGATCTGGAGTCCGTTCGGGGCTCCGGAGAGGGGAATTCGTCGCCGTCGTCATCATCAACCATCCTCCATCACCAATTTCATGATGCTCACAGCCGTGTGTGAGTAATTCCATCGTAGGCTTGCTGGACGGTGATGGGTTGGATGAGATTTATCATGTAATCAAGTTAGTTTTGTTAGGGTTTGATCCCTAGTATCCACTATGTTCTGAGATTGATGTTGCTATGACTTTGCTATGCTTAATGCTTGTCACTAGGGCCCGAGTGCCATGATTTCAGATCTGAACCTATTATGTTTTCATCAATATATGTGAGTTCTTGATCCTATCTTGCAAGTCTATAGTCACCTACTATGTGTTAAGATCCGGCAACCCCGAAGTGACAATAATCGGGACCACTCCCGGTGATGACCATAGTTTGAGGAGTTCATGTATTCACCATGTGTTAATGTTTTGGTCCGGTACTCTATTAAAAGGAGGCCTTAATATCCCTTAGTTTCCGCTAGGACCCCGCTGCCACGGGAGGGTAGGACAAAAGATGTCATGCAAGTTCTTTTCCATAAGCACGTATGACTATATTCGGAATACATGCCTACATTACATTGATGAACTGGAGCTAGTTCTGTGTCACCCTGGGTTATGACTGTTACATGATGAACCACATCCGGTATAATTCTCCATCACCGATCCATTGCCCATGAGCTTTCCATATATTGTTCTTTGCTTATTTACTTTTCCGTTGCTATTGTTATCATCACTACAAAATACCAAAAATATTACTTTTGCTACCGTTACCACTACTCTCATATTACTTTGCTACTAAACACTTGCTGCAGATATTAAGTTTCCAAGTGTGATTGAATTGACAACTCAGCTGCTAATACTTGAGAATATTCTTTGTCTCCCCTTGTGTCGAATCAATAAATTCGGGTTGAATACTCTACCCTCGAAAACTGTTGCGATCCCCTATACTTGTGGGTTATCATGGACATGCCCAAGGTAGTCACCGCGCAAAATTTGAACGAATTCAGACACTGAACGCACGTTGCATCACGTGCGAGCAATATTTTATGGGGTTTCACCGGGAAAATCATAGAAAATGCATATAATGTGAGAAAGCAACGAAACTTAGCATGCATGCCTTCCATGGTGATGCCAGTGTGTGGAATTTCTTTTGACTCCATTTGGTTAATGTGAAAAAAATTGATTCAAGACTTATACTATCGGTAGACCCGAACGGTCCCTGTTCAACATGGTATAGGTCCTGTCGTGCACGAAATGGCACTAATTATTTCCAGTGTGTGGGCATGCCCATGGAAGATCTTCATGCAAAATTTGAAAGAATTCGGGGACCAAACGCACATTGTGTCACGTGTGGGCAATATTTTAGGGATTTTTCACTCGAAAAACCCTAGAAAATGCATATAGTGTTAGAAAGCAATGAAATTTGGCATGCATGCCTTCCATGGTGATGCTAGTGTGTGAATTTTTTTGGCTCCATTTGGTTAATTTGAAAAATGACTTGTTCGAGACTTACACTACGAACAGACCCAAACAGTCCCGGTTGAACATGGTGTAGGTCCTGCTATGCATGACATGACACCAAAATTTGCTAGCACGCGGACATGCCCATGGAAGGCCTCCATGCAAAATATGAAAGAATTCAGACACTAAATCCATGCTGCATCACGTGCAGATAGTATTTTAGGTTTTTTCACTCAAAAAACCCTAGAAAATGGATATAATGTCAAAAAGCAACGGAACTTGGCATGCATGCCTTCCATGGTGATGCCAGTGTGTGGAAAAGAAATGTCTCCATTTGGTAAACGTATTTTCTCTATTGCAAATTTAATAATTTTCAAATACATGGTCAGCATTTTTTCTATACACATGAAATGTTTTTCAAATGCTTGATTAACAATTTTCAAATACAAGATTAACTTTTTTAATACATTGTCAACATTTTTTGTATACACATTTAACATATTTCAAATGCTTGATTAAATTTTTTCAAATGTACAAGTTTAACATTTTTTCTATTGACATTTAACATTTTTCAAATGTTTGGTTAACATTTTTGAAATACTTGTTTAACATTTTCTCATATGCTTGGATTTTTCAAATAAACTTTTAACATTTTTTAATACATGGTCAATATTTTTTATATACACATTAACATTTTTAAATACTTGAATACCATTTTTAAATATTTATTTTATTTTTTCAAATGCTTGGATTAAATTTTTAAATACATGTTAGACTTTTGTAACACACATTATATATTTTTTTATACATGAGAAATATTTTCTTTATACACATTTAACTTTTTTCAAATGCTTAATTAGCATTTCGTGTCAAATGTTTATGTAAACTGTTTTTATAATATATCTATTTGGCATATATGGAAGCATAAGTGAAAGTAAAAAAGAAATAAAAAATAAAAGAATCATGAAAAAGACGAGATTGTGCCCTCCCGTGTGTTTGGGCTGGCCCATCTTGCTAGAAATAAGGGCGCGTTTGGACATCCTTGAAAGGACTACAAGTTTTGCAAGCAGGTGGGCATGTCCATGGTAGGCAACCATGTCAGGTGTGAGCGATTTCCGACACTGTATACAAGTTGCGACACGTCCGGCCATTTATCGGCCTTTTTTACTAAGAAAAATCCATAAAAAGCAAAATTTGTTGAACAGCAAAACAACTTGACATGATGCGTGCAATTGATCATACAAGATCATACTCTCTCTGTAAATAAATATAAGAGCGTTTAGATCATTACTTTAGTAATCTAAACGCTCTTATATTTCTTTACGAAGGGAGTACAAGGTATGAGGTAGACCACGTTTGACTGTTGTCACGCGTTTGAGGACAACTGCGAGGTTTTTCTTTCTTCCAATCGAGCGAGGAAATGCAGTGCACCAGATCAATAATTGAGGGGTGCAGTTTGAAAAGCTAAACGAGGGAGGGAGACTTGAGACTTGACTCTCGCCACACCTCTCGGCCGGGCCTCCAGCGCCCTTGCATTTCCGGCTCCGCTGCCGGGAACCAAGACACGCCGACCGCCTCCAGCCACCGTCGGCCGTCCCTGACCTCCAGCCGCTGAACGCCGTCCGGACCTCCATCAGCCGAGCACCTTCCACCATCTCCTGACCCTTCAGCCGCCGAATTTGATCTGACTATTGAGTATATTGTGTACGTGTATATGTGTGTGTAGGGTCCACCTCCTGTTTTCTTTGTATAGTTGAGGTTGTGGCCCACCTCTGTACTTATATATACGTGCCTGGTGCACCGATCAATATATCGCGATTGCACAGCCATAACTTGTCCTTCTACATGATATCTATCGCAGCAAGATCCTAACCCTAGCCGCCGCCGCCTCTGCGCCGCCGCCGCCGCCGCCGCCTCACGCCGCCGTCACCAGCCGCCGCCGCTGCCGCCCTCCCCTAGGCCGCC
>NC_041388.1:454220632-454250307 GCF_002162155.2 Triticum dicoccoides | reverse complement strand
ACACATCGAGCTGGACATTCACTTTGTGCGCGAGCAGGTGGCTCTTGGACGCATGCGGGTTCTCCATGTGCCGACTGCTCAGCAGTTCGCTGATGTGATGACGAAGGGACTGCCGACTTCCACCTTTGAGGAGTTTCGTTCCAGTCTCTGCGTCACTGGCGCCGCTTCGACTGCGGGGGGGTGTTGAGTATATTGTGTACGTGTATATGTGTGTGTAGGGCCCACCTCCTGTTTTCCTTGTATAGTTGAGGTTGTGGTCCACCTCTGTACTTATATATACGTGTCTGGTGCATCGATCAATATATCGCGATTGCACAGCCATAACTTGTCCTTCTACACTGACCCTCACCGCTTTCTGCCAAGGTAATTTACCCCCACCCCCAGCCTGATTTTTTAGTTCCATGTGGATTTTACTCTCATCTCGGCATACTCTCCAGCAAATCGCCCGACGATTTAATGGCGGATCCGGTGTCCGCTGCTGCCGCTGTAGGATGGGCCATGAAGGCCGCTGGGTGGGTCGCCTCGCCCATCATCTCCGAGCTTTACAAGAAAGCCTCTAACCTCCTCAATTTTGATGCATCGCGGAAGCTCAAGGAACTGGAGCCAAAGATTTTGCTGCTGCAGCGCGTGATGGAAATAGTTGAGGAGAGCCCTTACAGGCCTCATCTAGAGCAGCTGTTCAACGATCTTAAGTCTGCTTTCTACCAAGCAGAGGACATCTTGGATGATGTTGAGTATTACCGTCTTGAGAAACAGATACAAGATGACTATCTCAGGTCACAGGTGGCCCCGCCTCGACGCAGCAAGAATCATGTGAAGAAGCTCTTGACGTCTGCCATGAAAAAGTGCAACTTCCTGAAAGACCAGGTGCTTTACTGCCTCTATATGTGTTTGTATTTTCTCTCGGGCATAAAAAGGTTTTTTTTTAAATTATAGCATGAAAATATGTTAGAATTGCAAAAGGAGAGTATATTTGGGGCTCTACCCTTGATTTTCTGGTTTATTTGGGGCTCACTGGCCTTACAACTTAGCAACCGTATCCTTTCCTAGCAAAAGCGATGAACCATATTAAAAATAATCTTATTTTTGCTAATCAAGCTGAAAATTAAAACTAACTTCAGTTTTTGTAATGTATGTTTCTCGGATCCGTAGAAATATTACTCATTCATCGACTTCTCGCTTGGTATTTTGTTTTGCAGGACTCTGGCATGTCAAAAATCGAGTTGAAGCAGAG
This sequence comes from Triticum dicoccoides, assembly GCF_002162155.2. Lineage (NCBI taxonomy): Eukaryota > Viridiplantae > Streptophyta > Magnoliopsida > Poales > Poaceae > Triticum > Triticum dicoccoides. The sequence goes on along the minus strand of NC_041388.1, from coordinate 454,249,073 downwards.
CCTAGAAAAAATAGAAAAGGTCATAAATGATGCATGTGGATTTTTTGAACAGATGAACTTGCCAAACAAAAGTAATGCTAATTTGAGCAAACCTGCCAGCTCACGAGGTGCGGTCACTACGGCGAGGCCTCCACCTCTGGTAATCGGAAGAGATAAAGATTGTGATAACATAGTTGCAATGCTTCATGATAAGGAAGAAGATGCTCAACCAGATACCAATAAGGCTCAATGCTATTCCGTAATCGGCATTCATGGCATCGGTGGTTCTGGAAAATCAACCCTTTCACAACTTGTTTGTGCTCGTGAGGAAAAGGATGGCCATTTCAACCTTGTTATGTGGGTTCACGTTTCACAGGATTTTAGTGTGGATACCATTTTCAGGCAGATGTCTGAGGCCGCTAGCAGGACCCCGTGCCCTCAGTTCAATAATCTTGACACCTTACAGACTAATTTGGAGAAGAAACTGCATGGAAAACGGTTCCTCTTGGTACTAGATGATGTTTGGTACAATAATAGAGATGTGAAGCAGTATGAGAAGCTGCAACAGATACTTTCACCGCTGAACGCTGGAGAGGCAGGAAGCAAGATCCTGGTGACTAGTCGAACTAAAGACGCATTGATAGCTCTGGGTGCTGCAGAGCAAAGATGTATTCCCATGTCACTGCTAGATGAAGATGTCCTGCTGAAATTGTTCAAGCACTATGCATTTCACAACGTGTGCGTTGCTGCTGATGACCGGATAAGACTCGAAGACATTGCAACTCACATTGCAAAAAAGCTGAAGGGATCACCTCTGGCGGCCAAACTTGTTGGAGGGCAGCTACGTATGAGGCCAAACATCGATTACTGGAGAAGTTCCCGAGATGGGAACCACTTGGATGACACCATGGGAGCTCTGTGGTGGAGCTACCAACATCTTGATGAACAGGTCAGACGATGCTTTGCTTACTGCAGTATTTTTCCTCGAAGACGTCTCTTGGAACAACATGAGTTAGTTAAGCTTTGGGCTGCAGAAGGGTTTGCTAGAAGTAGCAATGAAGGGAAGGATTTGGAAGATGTTTGCCAGGGATACTTTGATGAACTGGTGTCAGCCTCATTTCTGCAACCTGAAGTAAAGAAGTACTCCAGTAAGAAGGACACTTATATAGTTCATGATCTGTTGCTTGATTTAGCAGATAGGGTTGCTGGAAGTGATTGTTTCAGAATAGAGAATCAATGGAAACAGATAGGAGATGGCTTAATAATGGAAGGATGTGAAGAGGAAGTTCCCCCAGACGTCCGCCATCTTTTTGTTCAGACCTATGGTTCAGAATTGATAAATGAGAAGATATGCAAATTGGACAACCTGCGCACTCTCATCATTGATGGCGTAGATGTCAGAATACAAGTTGAGGAGAAAACCGTCAAGAGTCTGTTTGTGAGGCTAAAGAAGTTGCGGGTGCTTATCATACCTGTCTATAATGATCAAGGTACATTTTCAGTCCCAGAATCTATTGGTCAGCTAAGGCATCTACGGTATCTACGGCATCTTCCTTTTGAGACTAGATTTTTCTGGTGTTGAAAATCTGGTGTTCAACTCTCGTGATGACATGTTTGGCCTCATCAACTTGCGACATATGGCCGGAATGCCGTTTCTGAAAATACCAAGAGTTGGCAGGATGACATTGCTTCGAACGCTGCAAAAAATCAAAGTGGGAAAGGAACAAGGGTGCGAGTTGAAGCAACTCGGCGGCCTCAACCAGCTCCGTGGCAAACTGAGTATCGCGGGCCTCGAAAACGTCGAGACCCAGCAGGAAGCTCTTGAAGCCAAGCTGGGCGACAAAGAAGGGCTCACAACATTGCAACTGTCGTGGGGTCATGATCATGATGTGAGAGGAGAGTTGAAGAAACAGGAGGCTCAGACAGAGGTGCTGGAGGGTCTCTGCCCGCCCAAGCATCTCGAATCACTGACCATCTACTCTTACCATGGCTTGAGATACCCAAGTTGGATGATGGGTGAGCACGGCGGCGGCCCAAAGTATGTGAAGGAACTCAGCCTCTTCCATTGCAGCACAGAGCTTGGTGGGTTCTGGCCTCACCTCCGTTCGTTCTACATGTACCGTTGCAGCTCGTCCACCATGCCGGATCACATGGAGCACCTGACGTCGCTCAGGCGCCTGGACCTCGACTGGTGCCCGAACATCCGGTCGCTTCCGACGCTGCCGCGGTCTCTTGACTACTTGAGTCTCACCTTCTGCCATGAGATGCTGATGAGTGCGTGCAGAAGAGCTGGAGACCCCAACTGGGAAAAGTTTCAGCACGTTCCTTATGTATGTGTCAGCGACTTGGAGGTAATAATAGATCACCATATCTTCCAACCGCAAAAAAAAAACACCATATCTTCCTTGGCATTGTCAAGACTTGTCATGATCGTTTCTTAATCCGTTTGATAAACTGTCAAACACAGGACGACATAGTGGAGACGAGAGCCCGTGTAGATGGCGGCGGCTCTTCATCATCATCAGCGCCCAAGACTCCCTCGAGCGTGGAAGCCGTGTGTGATCCTTGAACCTGCCTGCCAATAATACACTTACTGAGTTTTCAAAATAATGTACTTACTACTTGGTCTACTGTACGTATCTTGCTGAGTTTGCGAGTCAACGTGCAGCAATGTCCTGTAATAATGCTGTGAAACCGTGAATGAACACTGAGCTTGCCTTGTTTCCCTTGGCATGTAATATGAAAACGAGAGATGCTCAACATCCACATTTATTTGTTTCCGATTGGTTTGCAGCCAACTGCTTGTACTACTTCTACTTGCTTTCTTGCCCCAAACCCAAAGACATTGCTATGTCTCTGGTGTGTTTTATTCCAAGTGTTGATGATTACTATGGACACTGGCGCTGCAGCAGATCAGCAAACATATAGCCAAGCAGACCACTTTATATGCACATTACGACTGACAGGTTGCCATCCTAGGTTTGGTATTATTCTGATTGCCATCCAAGGCTCAAGAGGCTGAAGAATGGACCAAACCAACGCACACATCTCAACATGTCGACACAAATTTACTCAGCATTCAGACCAGTTTTATAACTCCAAAGGAAACTTATACGGCGAGATCAGCAACATATAATCCAGCAGAGCACCTTGTATGTACATTATTATACTTAGATCTAGATTGAACCCACAATTGTCTAACATCATCATCATACTACTATACTTCCATCACATTTTCTTCAGTGAGAGTCACTGGAATGGCACCAAACAGATATATTGCTCATGTGCACCACATACATAGCTCGTCGAAAACACATGCACTTTGCAATCAGGCCAAAGCATCAGTACGCGTTGTCAGCGGGGCCGTGGTAGTTTCTCCTCCTCAGCTGGGATTCCGCTGCGGGCTGCTGGAGGAAGATCTTGGTAGGATCATGTGGATCGACGTACCTGTAAACATCAGACCACAAGTGAGTTCACAGCACAACAGGGGAATAGCTGCAAGGAGGAGATTGGGAAATTTCAGATTGGTGCACTCACGCATGGCGCATCATGTCATCGACAGGAGTCTGCGCTGCCTGCATGGGGTCCACACGGGGCACAGTAGCGGGCTGGGCTTCAAACTGATTGTAGCGCCGCACTGATGTGATCAGGTTCAGGAAGAGTGGCACAAAGGTACCGCATCCACCTTCCTTGAACAAGATCTTGAAGGTGTGGGTCGAGTACAGAGCCCTGTTCTGGCTCTCTGGAACAACCTGGATTGAAACCCACAAGGTTAATATCTTGGTATGTGTGTTTAGGAATGTAGGATGTACAAGCATTCTCCAATTACGAACATAAAAAAATGTTCAGTGACAACTCACCGGCTCAACGAACCCAGAAATATTGTTGCAGTGAAATATCGGTTGGTTGAACTTCTCACCGTGCACGTACAGCTGCAAACAAGTTAGGCATGTCAGAGAATTTACATTTTGCTGTAAACTCATGATGTAATGAAATTATTATTAAGGAAGCAACATCAATTGTTCCTTTCACAGATTCACAGGGGATAATAGGGTCATTTCAGGATGCATTTGCTCACCAGGGGCATATCAAAGGCAAAGAAGTTGCCAACAGGCTTGGCGGCGACAAACACCATCCTTATGTTAGAAAGGTATATGGTGCCCTTTGTTTTTGCGTGACCGCCGGGCGCCCTGAGAACAGGCGAAGCAACCATATGAGACTGATGATAGTATTCAGTTAGTTATTATTGTGCAAAGCAGTGTTTAATTCAATATAAGATAAAAACCTAAGCCGAACATAATGAGAAAGCCTTCTAAATGACTCAAACAACGAAAGCGTTCCTCATCTAACTCATGGCCTTTCTTAAATCCCAAACCATACAGCATGCAGCATTATTTTTCTCCTTGTCACCCGGAAGCTCCAACCAAGCGTTCCAAATTATCTAGTAGTGAATAGATACAAGCTATGTAGGCCAACCACGCATCACCAACACATCAAGCCTTCCGAGATTGTACGTTTACAACCCCTGAAGAAGACGAGGATGAAGACGAGCACAGCTAAATTAGTTGCAAGGCGACATGCCAGCCACCGAAGGGCAAAATTCCCCTCTCAAACCAAGGGCTCGGCTCAATTCGGGCCGCCCGCGCCACCCGGAATCTCAGATGAGCCGATTCCGAAGAGATGCTAAACCCCCCACCGTTTCTTCGCGTGCACCCCTAACCTAACCCCAATCAAAATCCCCATCCAGACAGCGCGATCGCTGGCCACGCTAGATCGGAAAAAAAAAAGCAATCTGTCCAGGCGAGGCGAAAGCAAGCGGGGCGAGAAGAGGGAGGGGAGGGGATTACGCACGAGGGGATCTTGTCGACGTGGAACTCGACGCCGTCGCGGGCGAGGACGAACATCTCGCCGTGGAAGGGCACGGGCATCCCGTTCCCGAACAGCTGCGGGTTCTCCGCCATCTCTCCGGCCGCCCGCTGCTCGAGCCTTGGTTCCTTCCTTGCTCCGCCGCGTCGCCGGATGGATCAGGGGAGCGGCGAATGGGTTGGGCTGGCGAGGCTGGCTGGGACGCGGTTCCGATTCCCGGGAGGAGGGTGGTCTGGGTGCCTTGGTGGCGAGGCTTCTCGAAGCGGTCGACTCGGGTGGTTTGGCTTCGTTGCGATGCGACTATGGGTTGGGGTGGGGGTGGTCGGGTCCGACGCGTTTATGCGAGCGAGAGGGGATCGATCGCGTGGGCCGCTCGATCTCTCGGGGCAGGCGGAGAGCGTTCCAGACGCGGGCCGAAGCGTGTCCCTGCCGCACACCCGTGTGCTGTACGTATAATAACCGTGGTTTTGTTTTCCTTGGCCAAAATGTTTGTTAAGAAATTTTTTCTTTCAACATCAGTACACACACAAGCGCTCGTACATACGCGCACACAACGTGAATCCACAAACCGCCCCATCCGTTCGGACCGTGCGGTTTGGACGTGTTTTGGTCTCGAACGTCCTTTCTCGCCCGAAGTGATCACCGCCACACGCATGCCGACCCACAGCGAACGCGACCTCACACTGGAGCCGTCATTGAAGAGGCGCGCCGGCCCAGAGCGGACGCGACCTTGCGCTGGAGCCGACATTGAAGAGGTGTGCCGCCCAAAAATGTCACCCTCGCCGTCTCCCCATGCACGCCTCCGCGTTCAAACGACAATTCGTTTTGTCCACCTCGCTTCAATAAACATGAGCGGTTGCCGAGGAACCAACTTCGGTGCCACCTGTTTGTTCGTCTACCGCGCACCATTAACCACCTTGCCGCCTCGCTTGCCATCCATCTGCAATTTAAACACCAGGCCTAGCAATAGCTGCATCCAACCTTTTTCGCTCCCTATCTCCTCTCAGCACCACACCCGCCATGGCTTCCTCGAGCTCCAAAGCTCTGTGGGATCGTCCGAACAGAAGAAGGAGATCGCCGCCATTGCTATGGAGGAGCCAATGGAGGAGGTGGTTGACGACGAGCCGGCCCATGCCGACATCACCAAGGGGGAGGCGCGACTCACTACACCGACATGGTGCTAGAAGGGTGGCAGGTCGCACTCGGCATCGCATGTCGACCAGGCGTACAAACCTCCACCTCTTCGACAAGCATCGACGCGCGGATGAGAAACTCACTACTAGCACGGGCATCGTGGCGGACGTGGACGAGCAGGACACACTTCTCCTATACTACATGCCGCCCACGACATCCGTCGCGAGCTTTGATGCTAGCGCATCCCGCGGGCGAAAAAAGAAGCTGTCTTGGCGAAGATCAACGAAGCGGCGACGTAATTTGACTAGGGCACATATGACATTGCCAGCTCCGCGCCGACCACGCCCCGACGGCACGACGAGGAAGCGGGCACGTCCACGGGCGCTGCCGGCGGCGAGGAAGAGCAGAGCATGGGAGGCCACCGGTGCTTGGGTGCCACAAAGGCCACCACTCCCCCCCCCCCCCTCGTTGAAGCTAGGCTTGGCGGGCTCATCATCGTCGGCTGATTAGCCGCTTGCCTGCTTTGCAGAGGTGGAGTTTCACTTTCCGTGGCTCATGGCCGATCGACCATCATTTAGACTAAGTTCGAATAGGGTTTAATTCATATATGTCAAAAATCATCTGATTTTATGTAAAAATTATCCAAATTTGAATGAAATTCTTCTAATTTATTTAAATTTGCATTGCTTATCTTTGTCAAATTCCATTAGAAATGTAACCAGACATTTGCTGCTACAGTTGGATGGCATGTTGCGCTGTCTGATTTGAGGGTAAGCGTATGAGTTGCCCTAAGTTTCTAGATGATTCATGTGATTATACTCAATCCTTTAAGGAACCTAAATGAAGATCAAGATGCAAAATGTGAAGCTAAACATGAAGATTTAAAATGAACTTTGTGTAACTTTTGGTTTTACCAGATATCTTTGTTGTGCAATAAAATCATATCATTTGCAAAAAGGAAAAATGGTTTATATATGTAAAAAGGGTGGCAACAAAAAATAAACAATTTCTGTCAATGTGGTGTTGCCTATTCAAAAGATCATAAGTGCTGCAAGAGAAAACAAAAAAAATCTCCAAAAACTACATGAAGGCAGAAAATGCACCAGAGAAGTAACAGCACATTATTCCATATGTTCTTTTCCTTTCTCTAGCTGGATAAATCTTGCGAGCCTACACCGACAACAACAACAAAAACGTAACAGAAGGAACAATTTACAGGCTTCTTGCACAAGAATTAGGCACCAGCGAAGCATTTCCAACTCTCCATGGGCGTGCCTACCCACGTTATGACCAGCTCCATTGCTGAATGAATCTCAAAGTTGCCGTTCCTCCTACGGGATCTCACCCTGGTGGTACAGGTACAGGCCGAAACCAAACCGGGCGCAGGCCTTGCTGAATGCTGCCTCCTCCGCAGCCGCAACAGCGTCGTCGTTACGTCCCTCGTGCACCTTTGCCGTGCCTGTGGCGTCTCTGAAAGCCTATACCATGCAGTTACGAGTGCTGAGTTTAATTGCAAGAAAATGAGAAGTAAAATGAAAGGTTGTTTCAATGAGTCCATAATGATGATCGACTAAATAAAATTGGTACAGAGGGTTCGTCTCGACTCTCCATGAGTCGATGTATTACCTCACCAATTTCCACTCTATGTTAACTCAAAAAGTTGACATTCGAAAGCTATTAATCGAGAATATATGCTGGACAGATAGATGCTAGTTCTGCCAAAAAGAAAGAAGAGAACATATACCTCTCCATCCGTTCCTTTCAGAATCACTCGATAGACCACGGTCACAGTTCCACTGTTGGAATAAATAACATCACGAACTTCACCACACCAACCTGAAAATATAGTAATCATTGATCACTTCTCTTTACTCCACCTGGTAATTTCTGTATTTGATGTTTCACATTTGCTTTCCTCCTATTTTACTATGTGGGTATCTTCAAGTGTTGATGTATGATCACAGTAGTTCAATTATCAAATCCAACGAAACGCAAAACTTTTAGTAGCTGAAACACGGCACCGTCACCAAACACAATGTCAGAAGAGTATAACGAGCCATCATTCTGGTTCTCTATAACAAACTAAAAGGTAAGGCATGATAAAAGCTGGTCACGTGTTCTTGATAAGATGGTATTTCTTAATATGAAGTTTGTGAGGACAAGTACATGAACCCAAATACAGACTTGGAACTAAAGTCCAATTGAAACAAATAGAGAGGAATTTACAAGGAAAGTAAATTTTAATCGCAAATTGGCATTTGTAATTTTAACGAGAAATCACCTGGTGCATAAAAGCTGAGCATTCTGTTGGCATGGTACCTGCACAATCAGAGATTAAAAAAAAACTGTAAGGGGAAAGGCATCACCTACATATGTTTCTCTATCAAACTTTGTTAAAAAAAAGTAGCCATAGTAGAGATCAGAGTTATGTCAGTAAAATTATTGCCAATGACTGATATTGTACGTCAGTGTTTGTCAGGCTTACTTCCACTGTATCCATTAATAATAAAGGGTCACTGAATCCAAGTAATCATCGCAAGCTTAACATGGGATGTGTAGCTACAGCCTTTCTTATCAAAGGACTAGGAGCAGCAAGTTAATTATTCCACCCTTCATCCAACAAATCCAACCCATGGCAAAAGAAATGCCCTAAAGTAATCATGTTAATGAGCGGACAGGACAAGCTTCAAGATCAGGGGATCTAGATAGGAACAATCTTTTATCAAATGGAAAAGGTATCTTGGTTGAATGTTTTAGCTTAAGAGGTCTTCAGATAGGCTAGACACGTCACTCTTCTGACAAGAGGTAGATGACAAAAGTAACTCATACTTGAGCTGCACTCTACTCTCCTATTATTTAACCTCAGAATAGTTTCTCCACTGGCTAAGATAGGCTAATATCATGGTGATTTATTTGATTTGGCATAAAAAGCATACAGACACCACTGTATTATTTTCTCTTTACAGAAAAGGAGACCAAAATGATGTAAGTCAGCTGACAGCGGCCGAATTTAACAGTCACGAAATGATTAGTAACCATATAATGTTCCAGCTAAAAAACTATGTAAACTTCATTGTTTTATCGAAAAATATACAATATTTTGTAGATTTAAAACCAGAGGCCCACGCTCCATTTTAAAAGCATCATAGGCACGGTGGTGTTAGAATAAGACGATATGCAGCGAACACATAACTGCAGCTGTTATCCTCTTATACAAAGTCCAAAGTACCAGAGCTCTTCCGCTAAAAGGGCTGTATATGTAAACTTGAGTGTTTTATCCGAAAAATATACAATAGTTTTTAGATTTAAAACCAGAGGGCCACGCTCCATTTTAAAAGCAATATCGACGGTGTTAAGAAAAGATGACATGACAGCATACACATAACTGCTGCTGTTATCCTCTTACAAAGTCCAAAGTACCAGAACTCTTCCGCCTTTTATTTAGTTAGATAGATTAACAGGAGTGTCCAACCTGTCCTTGTCTAAGACGCATCACTTGATCAACAACACCAAATAATTGACCACTGACTTTTAAATAACCTTATCTACCAAACCCTGAAAGTGGAACAGAAGAAAAGTGGCTCAAGTAACCTTACAGTCTATCGGATGTTTCGGACCTACCAACAAAGCAAGCAACAGCCTAAAGTTGCAGAACATTAAACTATCTAATCACAAGTATGGTCAATCTAGCAAACTTATTTTATTGGCCAAGAGAAAGTTATGGATTCAGACAGATGAAATCATGCAAAGCAGGTCAGGTCTTCTTCACAGCCATCCTATCTTCATTTGCTCGTCTGTCAAATCTAGCAGCTCCTAGTTGGATACTTGGTTTTTTTCGAGGACAACAGTGAACCTACTATGCAAGAACGACTAGAGAAGGAGTGAACTGAACTACTGTGCGAGGTGGAACTTGGATGAGCTACCAAGGTATTAATCCTGCAGTAGAAAAGTTATGCCACCACCAAATGCGTTTGTCCGGACCGTTTCAATTTGTCCAATCCCACCACCCGAATTCAGAGGGTAAACAATTAGAGAGAGAAGAGGCAGTAGCTGCGGCCATGAACTGGCAACAAGCTGCAGGAACCAATCCTATGAAAGCCTTGCGCCCACTAAATTCCCACGAACCTCTGGAGTCTCTGGAAGGGAACCAGCATCTACCGACTGACCGTGATGGCCGACGGCGAACAGCAGCAGTAGCACGCACGCAGCTAGCACGCGGCGGAGCAGATCAAATCGAGCGGGGAGAGGAGACGGCGGGTGGGTGGGTGTCGTCGTGTCGGGGGAGTTAAAAGAGTTGGGCGGTTGCGCTGAGCGTCGTACCATGGGACGGTGTTGGTGTCGGGGTCGATGATCTTGTCGGGGACGCGCTTGTTGAGGTCCCTGAGGATCTCGACGAGCGGGCGGGTCATCCCGGTGGGCTTGTCGAGCGGCACGACGTAGTTGGTGGTGGGCACCCCCTTCCCCACGCCCCCGTCCAGCCTCGCCGCCACCCGCGCGCCCCGCCCAAGCCGCCGCCGGCCCTGCCCGCACCGCCAGCCTGCGCCCGCGCCCGCCCCCCTCGCGGGCCCGAGCGGCGCGGCGAAGGGGCGGACCCCCGTGGCCGCCGCGGCCTCCATGCTTGGCCGCTGCCCGCCGGGGTTGACTCTGCGGAGGAATGCGATGCGCGGTGCGTCCGTGGTCGATCGTGCGAGCGGTGGGAGGGAGGGGGGAGAGGTCAGAGGGAGGCGGGTTCTGGAAGCGGGGGAGGAGGGGAGTAGAAAAGGACCGGGGGTTCCGGCTCCTGTTCCGCGGCTCAGATTCTCTAACTTGCTTATAGCAAGTCAGAGGCAGCCCAGCGCACGCCAGATGCCGCTCGTTCTCGATCGGTCGGCTGCTTCTTTCGATCCCTCCCTCAGCCTAAAATAAGCAGCCCAGCCCAGATTTCATAGCCCACCTAAAGGCCTACTTCAACACAGTGGAGGGAAAACAAAACTTCAGGCGGGAGCACGAGAGGATTTTGGCGGGGAAACGTGTGCTGCGCTGCTCTGTCGCGCGCTGTCTCAGCTTTAGGCGATCGCTGCGGCAACTCCAAGGAAATCAGCTGGCTGATCGAGGAAAACTTTTGGCGATCGATTCCAGCCATCGTTCCTCCTCCTCCTCCTTCCAGATTACAGGTAGCAACCACAAATCTCCCCTCTTTGTCTTGTATTTTCTTCACAAATTGGAAATTTTCTTACTTGTATTTGTTCATGATTCCTGCAGTAATTATTGTGTTCATATCTTCAAATTAAGAGATAATGGCAGAAACCAACAAGTAAGTTAGGCTTACACGGGAATTCCTTTGCTGACATCTAGATCTATAGCAAGTTAGGCTTACACTGGAATTACTTATATATTTATTTTGGTGCAGGGAGAATGTGGTCCGTACGTCCTTACCTCAAGTTGGTCAGAAATTCACAGACTTGGCTGAGGCATGGTCATTTTGGGTTAACTATGGAGGCCGGGCAGGTTTTGAGGTCAGAAAAAGGTCAAGCTGGAAAAGTAAAATTGATGGAGTGGTAACTTCATGTAGATATGTGTGTGCAAAGGAGGGTCGTCGAGTACAAGACAAGAGGGATCATCTCACAAAGAACCCTAGAGCTGAAACAAGAACAGATTGTGATGTCCATATGTGTCTTTCATTAGATCGAGTGGCAGGACATTATGAAGTGGTGGAGGTAGTGCTTGCTCACAATCATGGTGTCTACTTACCACAAACTTTCCATTTGATGTCATCACAACGGAGGATTTCATAATTGCAAGCTGTTGAAATTGAGGCTGCGGATGACTCTGGAATTAGGCCAAGGCATGCACATGACTTGGCTAGTCGCCTTGTTGGGGGGCCAATGAATCTCAGCTACACGCCTCGTGATCACAAAAATCACTTGCAGAGCAGGCGCCAAAGAGAGTTAGCATATGGTCAGGCGGGAAGCATGTTGAAGTATTTTCAACAAAAGCAGGCTGAGAATCCGTCTTTCCAGTATACTTTACAATTGGATTCCGAAGAACAAATAAGTACTATATTCTGGGCTGATGCAAAGATGTGCATTGATTATGCATACTTTGGAGATGTTATCGTCTTTGACACTACTTTTGGCACAAACAAAGAATATAGGCCTTTTGGTGTTTTCGTCGGATTCAATCATTTTAGAGAGACCGTTATTTTTGGTGCTGCTCTTTTGTTTGATGAAACACGTGGCTCTTTCAAATGGTTATTTGAGGCTTTTGTAGAGGCACACAACGGAAGGCAGCCTTTGAAGAGGCATTTGACATCATGAGAAATAAGGTGGATAAGAAGAAGGCCTCATGGCTAGATAGCATCTACAAGTTAAAAGAAAAGTGGACTGAATGTTACATGAGGGATGTTTTCACATTGGGAATGAGAAGCACAAAATTAAGTGAGAGTTTCAATAGTGATTTGAAAAAACATCTCAAATCAGATTTTGACATCATTCGCTTCTTAAAACATTTTGAAAGGGCTGTGCAAGGAAAAAGAAACAAGGAGCTAGATGCAGAATTTGAAGCTACTAAAAAACTGCCTAGAATAGGGATGGAGACTCCTATGTTGTTGCAAACAAGCGAAGCTTACACACCGACCATATTTGAAGCATTCAAATCTGAATATAGAAGATCCATGGCTGCATGTAGTAGAGCATTGGATGGAGATAATACATATGCTGTTACAATTGTGAGGGCTAATGGTGATTTGAGTTCCGAACTAGAGCGCATAGTTGTCGGTGATCCCTTGGAGCAAACGGCTTCTTGTAGCTGTTTTCAGTTTAAAAGGACCGGAGTATTGTGTGCGCATGCTTTAAAAGTTCTTGACTTGATGAATATCAAGTTATTGCCAAACCATTATCTTTTAAAGAGATGGACCCGAGAAGCAAAATCTGGAACTATACAAGATACCAAAGGAAGGGATATAATTGAAGATCCAAAATTGGATGCTATGTTGCGGTACAAGTTTGTTTCTCACAAATTTCATGATTTTGCAAGTGAAGCCGCAAGCGATCCGGAATGTATCTTGTTGGTGGACAATGCATTGGACATCCTTGCCAAGCAAGTACGGGAAAAACTGAGGATATCTAGAAGTATTTTGAGTGAATCCTCTAATGTGCAGCCTAATGTTCAACAAGATGAGGGTTTGCTTAGTTCTGCACGCCTCAAGAAAAAAGAGGTTCAACCGAAAAGTTCAAAGAGACATAAACCTTGGATCGAGAAGACACGCAAGTACAAAAAGAAAGACCCAAAGGAATCTAGCGTATGTTGCTGAAAATTCTTGCAATTTAGTGTACTTATTTATTACTACATCATATATAAATTTGTTGGGTTTCTTTGTGCAGCAGCAAGAGAAAGAGAATCAAGTTGGTGGAGAAACTCAAGCAACAACTGAAAATGCTAATAATGCCAGCAATGCATTCAGGAGCTACACAGACTTGCTAATGGTACTATAAATATTGTTGTATCTTCTCTAAACTACTATTCTATTCCAACGTTTCATTTTGATCCTCTTTCTTTGCAGGGTTCTAATGGAATTGATGATATGGATTTTGGAGATCTTCTTTAGGTTCCTATTTCATGACAAGAAGAAGATAGTCCATCTTCTTCTTTTGGCCTGAATATGTTCAGCTTGAAGAAATTTGTGAAAAACACTGCAAAATGGTGTTCTTTTGTGTAGAACCTGCAGCTCTAGTACTATATTTTGTTGGAGGTTATTATGGTTATTTGTATCATGACTAATGTTTGTATTCTGGTTGATTTTGGTTGAATTCTGGTTGAAAACGGAGTATTTTTACAGGTTTCTATCCAGTCTGAATATGTTCTGTTCTATTCTGCTGTTTACATTCAGTTAACTGTCCATAGATGCACTTGTCGCTGCAGCTGGGCTGTTTGCTCCCGAATGGGCCTCCCTTGCCGCTTATGTGGGCTGGCCTGGCTGAACTGTGTTGTGTGAGGGAAGGAAACATGAAACAGAGTAGGGGACACACGATGGAAAAGAAACGGCATCCAGCTGCCTCAAGGCTGCCTCTGACTTGCTGCTGCCTCTGACTTGCTATAAGCAAGTTAGAGAATCTGAGCCGCCTGTTCCGGGGATGGGAAGTGGCCAGCCGTGCGGAGGCGGAAGCGGAAGGTTTGGTTAGTGGGCGCGCCCCGTGCGCCGCGCCTGCCAACTACTACTACTACCGCTTCCGGTAAGCGTCAGAGGGCCGAGGCCGGCACGGGGTTGGTGAGCCGCGCACGGTGGTCCACGGCGCGCAGGTGGGGCGTACGGGGACGAGACGGATCGGCGTCCCATTCCGTGGCACGTGCTCCGCTGAAGGCTGCGAATGCCATATGTGCCCGTTGAATCGCCGCAATTCTGGGACCCATGCCATGCCATGCCAACGACAGCGCGTATTTTTTGAACGGACACGCGACTGTTTCCAGCCGCAGCGTGCGTGCGTGCGTGCGTGCGTGCGTGCGACCAGCCGGGTTCATGGACCCAACAAAACATACCCACCCTTCCTCTGTGCCCAAGGCCAAGTCTACTGCTCCCTTCAAAAAAATAAAAAAGGCCAAGTCTACTGTTAGTAGTACTACATCACCATCTCCAAATGCAGGTAACAGAACATGACAATGGTGGTGTGTTCCACTAAACCCATTGCAAGAGCTTACTACCTCTGCAGCTAAATATAAGACGTCTTTGCACTTCTATAACAGGAGGAATGGAGGATCATCGTGTCTTCCAATAAAAAAGGAAATCTTCCAAGAAACACAGGGGGGTGTCATAGCTTGCTGTGCAAATGGGAAAACTAACCCATATCATCATATCAAGTGTCTCTAACCTATGTTCCATCGAATCCTACAACACTATAACCCTCCGGCAAAAGTAAGAAGGGACTCAGCTCAACAGCCAGACTCTTCTGAAAACAATCTACTCTTTCAAAAGTTTGGCAGCCAGCACTGATTCACTGGATCGGAAACGCCTGCCTGTTTCCCTTGCGTTCATCCGAGTGTCTATAACGCCGCGGTAGCCGTACCCTGTAGGCCACCACAAGCGAGTTAGCCAGGATCGCACAGAGTCACAACTGTCAAGATAAGTATAAAGAACGCTTGTAAAAGTTAAATTTACCGGCTTGAGCTTCTGTTGGAAGAGCATCTCTACTTCTCTCCGGAGGGCATCGACCTCCCCGGCGTACTCCTTCTGCTCATCTGATGGCAGCTCCTCCAGCTGCACCCCCAGTCTGTACAGCACACTGTCTAGGCCGCATGACTCCAAGTCTGTAGCGTCCGTCGAGGGAAGCTTCAGTAGACTCCTAATGGCCAACAAAACCTGCGGAAAAAGCCATTGTCAGTCAAGAGCACACAAGGAACAACTGTCATTAAGAGTGCAGACTATGAGCTGGTAACCAATGCTAATCATAATAATGGTCCACAAAACTGAGGGAGACACTCATCTTACCTTTTCTTGAAGGTCAAGGTCAAACTTTGATAACATATCGGTGACTGACTTCAGCAAAACGCGTTCACTTAAGAAAGTGAGCCCTGAGTTTCCAGAATTTAGCTGAAAGTCCGCCAGGTCTGTTATTAGAAACACCGCCTTCTTCTGAAGCCGAAGATCAACGCCGTTGCTTCCCAATATGTGCTGCAAAAAGTGGGGAAATTTCGTCACAGCTGAACCAGTTATGTGCTTGTATTTCCAAGATAGGATTTTCACTACCTGCAACATTGCGTTCCCATTTTCCAAAGCGAATGCCTCCTGACCATTTACGTTATTTCTGATCAAAGCCGATATGGCATACATTGCCTTCGCAGCTTCTTTTGCCGAAGTGGAATAACCCATCTTCACTAATCTTGCCAAAGCTCCATAACCAAGAATCTGACCAAGAAAGAAACAGTCAGCACATGTTACATGGCTAGAACAGAAATTGATTATAACAAGTACTCTCTCCGTCCGGAAATACTTGTCATCAAAATGGATAAAAGGGGATGTATCTAGACGTATTTTAGTTCGAGATACATCTCTTTTTATCCATTTTGATGACAAGTATTTTCGGACGGAGGGAGTACTTCAACAAGAGGCACCCCTGTGCTTTGTGGGGAAACACACAAGGGAATTGGCTCTTAATAAAATGATATACACAGCTGACAATCAGTTTGAAAAGAAAATAGAAGAAACTACCACGAGGGTATAGCAATGGTGAAATAAGAGACATATAAACATCATTTTCAAGCATATTTAATGAAGTTAAAAAAGAAAAATCTACAGTAGCATTAATTCACTTATTTTAACAACACAGAAACTACACATTTCACTCACTAGAAAAGAAAATTTACTGTCCAAATCTGCATAATACTATTATAATGAAGCGGACACTATCCAGAAACAATATACATCATTGAAATCAAAATACTCCTTTGTGCACGATTAATGGCATTACCTGGCTTTGGACAAGGGCATTATTCTGACTGGCTGTACCCAGGATCCATGCAGAGGTGATCCGTATTTCTTCATTTGCATTGTTAAGATCTTGAATCACAGGAACAAGGCCCCCAATTTTGTCAAGGTCTGGCCACAGATATATGAGCAAGATACAGTTTCAGGAAATCTCCGAAAAGGTCACACACACACACACACACACACACACACACACACACACACACACACACAACTCTAAGCCTTTGTTGCATCTAGTTCTGGCTCTCCTTTTCTTTCTTATGCAAAAGCTGGTAAACTACATATACACTTGATACACGGAGCACCCTAGTAAATCACTACAAAGTCTACAACAGTTGTTATGCCAAACTGTAGCCTTGGCATAAATCCTAAATGTTATTAAAAGTTAGATGTTTCAGTTATACTACAGAGTTATAGGCACTTAGGCAGATAACTCTGGTTGATTTGCACAGCAGTGAGATACTCACATAGTCACATATTGATGCACGAATAAAAGGAAATATAAATTTACCATTGGCATTATCAATGGGCTCAACAAGAATTAAAAGCTCTTGCAATGCACGCTGGCGATCCTCCAGTGAAATTGAAGCATTGTTTAAGTCAGCAATTGCAATCTTCATTAAGTCAGCATCTGATGGCATCTTTAACTTCTCCATCAAGTCCTGTTAGAAAATCGATGAGATTTAGCATAGCGTGCAATCATGCTTATGCTTTGTGTCTCATCTATATACCATGTACCAGCTGTCTTCCTAATCATAAAACTCAGTTCCCAAAAGAATGCATGCCTATCTTATCTAGTTAGCATAGGTTTCTCGGGAAAATTAACATATGTATTACATAACAATGTTTTATCTTTTGTTTGACATATAACAATTGTAACGGAAGGCATAATGAAACCTTGGAAAGTTTAAACATGAATACGTCAGTGGTGAGTGGTCATTAAAGATATTAAGGCAAATACACAATATGACAATAAATAATAAGTTTGTTAAATTGACATCAGAGCAAATGTGATGATCATCCAAATCACAGCAAGCACACATCTGAAGCTATAGAAAAAACACTTCAACAACTAGGTATACTGTACAATGCAGCTGACCAGTCCAGGAAAGCACTACTAAGTTCTGATGTTAATACAAGCAGACATTGCAAGTTTATACATACGACACAACAAAACCCAAAACATGAATCCTGAAGCAGCATTTCTCACCTTAATCTCATGCCGCCGCTTGAGCAGCTCATCCTCAGATAACTTCTGCACATCCGCCGCCTCTTCTTTCAGCCTTCCTGGATCTGAATTTCCTGCCTCACCAATAACAGATAGAACTCAGTAAAATGCAGCAGTGTCTCCAAAACCAACCAGACTTACAAGTTTACGGTGCAACTGCAGCCTCAAGCTGCAAGTTCCTACATCTTAAATTAACTTCAGCTTATCCACTAATAAATGAAGGATAGATTGCCAATTTTCATGGGACTAGCTACTGTATTCTGTATTTATTTACAACGTCGAAAGCCTGACTAAAAACCAGTAACACTTCGGGAGAATTCGTTGCAATCCAGTTACTAAGCAACAACCAGCAAGCAACACTACAGCTGAGAAGTCCCGCTACTCATAATCCAACATTTTCCAAAGCGGATCGAAACAATTGATCGTAGAATCTGACTATCTGAGGGGGTTTGGGGACTTCCCGTACCGATGGCCCACTGCAGCATGCTGTCGAGGGAGCCGAAGCCGCCCGCGAAGTCGTCCTCCACCACCGAGCCCCCGCCAGCGGCCTCCCGCTCCGCGGCCAGCTCCCCCTCGTCCTTCCCCGTCGCCCACTGCGTCGCCGCCCCCCGCGACCTGTTCTCCCCGCCCCCCTCCGCCGCCGCCGCCACCGCCGCGGAGGCCATCGCCGCCGGAAGGAGCAGAGCCGCCGACAGGAGAGCAGCTGCGAGGAGGAGGTTGCGGCGGCGGTGACCGGATCGCCCCGAGTGCGGCCTCGCCTTCGCCATGGCCACGGAGCAGCAGGAGTGGGGAGGGAAGAGGGTTCTTCGTTTTTTCTGTTTGGATGGAATTTTCGAGATGTGTCGAGGTGGTCTCTGCATTTTGTACGGTTCGGTAATTGCGTGGTTTCTCGTGAGTTCGTGAGGAACACGGTATTCGCGCTGGACTCCGATCGCAGCGGGTCGAGGGACGGGTTTGTGAGGACTGCAGTTGTTTAGGGGGGAATCTGGATAAACGCGACTGCGTGGAGCCCCTGGTTCGGTGTTCGGAACACTCTCATTGGCTCGGTGACATCACGCCGGAGAAGATACGCGCTGACCGTTCGTTCGGAAGTGGACGGCGCGATGACGCATCGCGTTCGGGCTCGCTTTTACTGTACGATTTTGCGTGTTTAAAACTGTTTTCACGAGAAGTACATGGATGAACTCGGGTACATATGTACCCATTTTGGAAAAAAACATTTTGCAATGTCAATTTTTTTTTTAAAAAGGGTGCACGCGGACATCTTCATATTCCATGTGTGTGCAAAAAGTTTCACAGAAAAACAACTTTTTTTGTAGCCTATGCAAAAAAGACAAAATTTTGTGCCGTGAAACGCTATTTAGAAGCAGTAAAATTTATCTTTTTACTGAGATAAAACGAAAATACTTTTTTACACAAAATTTTGTGCCGTGGACGTATCTTTGCCAACATGTATGCATAATTTATTTTTTAGAATTTTTGAACATTACAAAACACGTAAAAAGTACATTTTTGAAAAGCGGGTGCAAATGCCCCCATGTGCAGATCGTCCACTCTCTTTTCACACCTTATTCAATATCTTTCTTTTTGCAGGGAAAGAGATTATATATTACTCCCTCTGCTTTATAATATAAGACGTTATTACATCTAATATGTGACATTATGGGACTGGGACGGATGGAGTACGTAGCTAGCGATAGAGTTACACTCATAGTTCATAGCGTCAACAATTTCCGGGGCAAAATTCTTAAGCCAGACAACACTTTGTTTCCATCTTG
Source organism: Triticum dicoccoides (assembly GCF_002162155.2). NCBI lineage: Eukaryota > Viridiplantae > Streptophyta > Magnoliopsida > Poales > Poaceae > Triticum > Triticum dicoccoides. The sequence continues at coordinate 454,229,632 of NC_041388.1, read as the reverse complement.
GTCTGCTCCGGCTGTCGGACGGGTCGCCTTGTCGGTTGACGGGTCATTTGCCTCAGACGGGTCAGCGAATGCAGGAATGATTCCCAGAGACTAGGATGGACATATGATTTTTGCTGCTTACTGATATCTCTTTTTTGCAATGACGCTTTGGAAGCGGAACCACATGCAATAAGATAGGCCTCGCGTTGGATTTGGAACGATCAGACCTTCTGATGATTATCCAATCTAATTCTTCATTGGCGCTTTGTTCCTTATCCACATATAGTCTTGCTAAATCGACATACGAATCATTTAGTTTCAAAGATTAAGCATCTACTTGTTGGTAGAGAGTTTGTTTGTTTAAAAATTTCTATAGCTCAAAACAAAGTAGCTAGCAGATCGTCTGACGAACTATGGTAGAATAGAGTGTAGCATGGCTTGTTGGCTACAGAATTGCCCACCTTGTATCGCTGAGCTTTTGTCAGCTGGCTGTAACTCTGCATCTATGGAATAAAATTCTTTCTCCTTGCAAAAAAAAACACTTTATTTCTTTTTTTCTTTACCTAGCTTTGCCACACCGTGGTTCCACCATATTGGCATCACGGCTGACCTTTAAAAATCTTACATCTTTTTCCACGATTTTCCCACTGGGCGGTACTCGAAGCGTAATGGGGTGAGTTTGGTGTCTTGACATTCACTAGCCCGAGGGCTTCCATGTCATATGTATCTACCTCGATCTGCCGGGGGAGGGGGCATACAATGCCAGACTGAGGCCCTCCTCCATGGTCACTATTTGGGCCTCAACCGCATTTGCAATATCTTGGAGACGAGGCGTTATCTTATACTAGGACAACACCCGTGCGTTGCAACGGGACATGCCTATTCTGTGCAACACCAATCGGTTACAAATAAGAAGTAATTTTGACAACATGACTTATCTCCAAAATAAAATAAAATCCAGTAGTCATAATAGTCCTGCGGTGATGGATAAATGAGGAAACTGACTTTGATTTCCTGCCATAATCGACTTACACTGGCTCCAAATCGACATACAAGGCCCTTGAAACGTGTTGAATGCATCCGTTGCAACCCGGCCCAACACAGCTATCACTACGAAAGGATGGCACAACTTAGGATTGGGCAACATAAAGCAGGACTTTATCGTTGTTACAAACCAAGACACTTGTTAGTATGAAATTTAGAGAAGATTGTTTGAGGAAAGTAAAAATAATACTGGGTGCACTATCAATTCATAAAAGTACCCAGATGCCTACTAAAATTAAACTGGATCAACAAATCATCTAGCAAAAATCCCTGAACATTACACCTTTTCACCATTCGCCAATTCAATTATGAAAAAACAAATCATCAATCAATGATATGAAATAGTAGCAGTATGCTGCATTTGGGCTATAGTTTCTGCAGCTGATGGAGCAAGTGCAAAAGATACCCAACACTCCACACGGCAAGGCACATCTTATTCCCTATTTTAGCTTTTGGACCAAGACCACACAGAGAGACCCGTCGTCCATGGCAAGAACTGTCCTGGCAAGGATTGAAAAGATTCAAGGCCCTACAATGGCGATGGATCCCAGTGCTAGCTAAATATGTCTTCTAATCTACTGAATGCCTGAATGCAATGCCCTAATCACGGAGCGGTGACTTTTGAATGTGATGCACTAATCTCACGACTCCTCATGTGGAGGCGGCAGATTAGCGTGCCAGGCCGCCACCGACGTCCGAGCTCTATGCAAACTTGTGGGATCCTGGGGGAGTGAGCGCCCAGGATAGTACAGCACCTATGCATACACACACACACCAGTACAAGAAGTTCTCCGAAACGTCGCAGAACAGCGGATCAAGCCACCGTGTCGACCGCCGAGCCCTCCTTCCACGCTGCCGCAGATCAGTCGGTCGCCCCGTCATCGTTGACCGAGCTCTCCATTAGTGCCACTGTAGAGCAGCCTGCCACATCGCCGCGCCAAGCTCTCCATCCGACCCACCACATAACTTTGCCTTGTACTCTAAGAATATAATAGTTAGCAAATCAATTGGTTGTCAAGAAATAAACAAGCGACTGTCTTCTGTATATTAATGTCAGTTGTTCAATGAAGATGGCTGTGCATTGTGGAATTACTCCACTCAAAATACTGGAATGCCCAAACTGAAGACCTAGACACCTAACAACTATTTTATAGAGAACCCCACATAGTTCTTTTATAGAGAACTTCGCAAACCTCGACTAATATATATCATGCAGGGAAAGTATCAATCATATATATCTTCAGAATCCCCATACACATCAAGAAGCATTATATCCCTTTTCTTACTGTTAAATCATTCTTATTTCCTCCTTGAACCAAACTCGCCATGCCTATATCCTTCGAGCCAAGGGAATATTGTACTATGCAGAGGAGAAGATTAACACTCCATATTGAGAGAACAAATCAAGTTTAGTATAGGTGGTACCAGTGCCATGTTTGAGATCATGTCGTCGCTGCTGAACCTTGTACTATGTCATCTAGCAGAACACGTAATTCCTTTGCCTCGTATATATTTCCCTTGATGCATGGATGGAGCTGAACATGCCCTGAACTCTGCTCTCCTTTCCTGTTTTGACTTCAATAAACTTGAGTACATAGTATTCACACTACTACTACTGTACAACATATAATTGATATTTTACTGTGTGAAAAGAAATTAAGTCAAGACCCTGAAGAATGCTACAAAAATATCTAAATGTCCACAGCGATGTTCTTAAATTCTGGACAAAGCTTGTAACCCAGATGTAGATTTCAAGCTGGAAGTTTTATGCACAATCCTTCATATGTTTGGCAAGAAAAATAATATCAATGAGCTTCTAGCTTCTGCACCAACGAATATATACCAGAATCTAGCCTTTTGTAGCCAACCAAACCTAGAAAACAAAGTTTAGAGGGGGGTGGGAGGGGGAAATAGTCTGTCCACTTGCTCTGTAACATTAGGAGCCATGATACGCCAGTTTTCTGCTCAACTATTCGAAGTATAAACCACTTTTACTACTGAGTGCCAACTCGAGAAACAAAATCTCATATGTCATCTTACAACGTAGCAGTAAGCGTTAATTAAGAAGCAATATCTCATATTGTGTAGCTAGAGGAAATGAACATATCAGTCATGAAAGTTGACTCACAGTATTCTTCCTGGGGGCATCCAGCCCTAGTTGATAGCAAGAATTCTTCATGCAATCTTCTCCTTGTTGGTCACCTTTCCGCACGTCACCTATGACATAGTCATAACCTGCACGGGCGAGTGCCAAGAACCCAAAGTTCAAGATCAAATTAAATTAATTGCCAAATAACAACTTAGAACTTGTGAAGAAGCACAAAATGCTAGAGTCCAGAAATAGAGGCAGATTAATTCTACTAAAGTTTTAAGATATTGAAATATTTTTGGTTTGATAACATGTGAATAGAAATTTCGAAAAAATGGTGGCAAGTCATACAACAGACAGATAAATTTGTCCAAGAACTGATCCTCCATGTCCGGAGAGAACAATCACAGCTACATGGAAGATTTCAACATGTTTAATTGAAAAACTTTGAGCATATTAACATCCTCCGAAGTCTGAATCTCTCCACCTTCCACTCTATGGGCATTGTCTTCCATGCGATAAATGTAACTACTTCGCATGAAAGGTATAATATAAACTCCCAACAGAAGGTCAGAATTAACATGTTCAAATCCTGCACTTGTATTGATGGACAAAAGGTTCATGACTTGCACACAGACAAAGGGACCCATTCGTTGCTGCTTCTTTGTTTCTCTGATCAGCTTTTGCTAGGACTGAACTAAAGAAGAGGTCATTTAGATTCAGAACCTAAAACCTTGCTCGTTGTAGAATCCTTCTCTGAATTCCAAACTTTTTGCAAGAGCAGTCATTGTAGATCATAATTTACCATGTGATTCATCGGAAAAAGAAAAGGAATGGAAAAATGCCATGCTACAAACATAATATAACTGAATATCGCATTGTCATATACAGTACGGATTATAAGACGCATAGCTCTAATATCATCATTTTGCAGAGGGAAAGGCTTTAGACTTTTAGTGCATTAACATCAAAAGATAGCGCTAACAATAGAAAAGAAGTGGCTTATATTTAGAGAAGTAGAACATAAATAAAAGGGAAGCAATATACATAAATAGCAAGATATTCTATGATACACACACACATCAGGTTTCTGGTGGTCCACACAACATCAGAAATAACAATATATATCTAGAAAAGAACTATGTAGGGTTCTGTTTTCTGATCAATTGAGAAAGCCACAGCCTCCTTCCCACGAGAGAGCATGATCCATGAATTGCAGCAGCTAGCCACTACAACATGAGAGGATCATAGTAGCTCGGCAACCGTCGGTGACCCAAGTGCAATGTAACTAACTGCTTGTGTGACCTTAATATGATTTAAATTGATGTACCCAATATGTTTGTCAAGAAAAATCCGAAAACAAAACTGCTTGTGCGACCATACGGATTAAATTGCTGAATCTCAGTATAGTGGAAAAGATATTAATAACCTACAGGGTAAGATTTCCAATCCTAATGTTTGCTAGCCTGCATAACAATGTGACTCCCAGCATGCACCAACAATACGAAAAGATTAGAGCTGGAAGACATCTGAATTCCTAATACAGAGAACATGATGAGCAAAAACTAATTCAAGTTGAACAGAACCAAATCCTACAGCTCACCCATCTTATGAGGTAAGGGTTCCTGCTTCCAAAATATAATTTTCTTTGCAAATTCAGATGGCCATTATAAGAATAATTAATACATGGCATGGCCATAAATTATATCCGGAACAAAATTTGTTGAAGCAAGAACTTGAGCAACTATTTCCAACTGTGTGGGTTACCTCTGATCTCTGTGGAGATGAGAAGGTCCTCAGTGGAGGACGAAGCGGCCACAGTGGATCCATGACCTGAGATGGCATCCTGTAGATGCCAAACCATAGAATATAGAGCATGTTTGCCAAAAGATCGCAGCACCTCCGATAGCTCAATTTGGTCGGATGAAGGTAAACAACAATTAAAACTAAAAAGGCGCAGCAAAGATAAACGGAAAAAAGGTGCATGGAGGTGCTGTGTCTAGGCAAAAAAAAAGGTCAACACCTAACTGTAACTTCTTCATACAATTAAAGAAAATCTGCAGATATACATTTGTCAAGCAATAGGAGTCGGCGTACCCATGTGTCTTGAGACTCCACATGATGTAAATTAATTAGCAAACCATTATTCTAGTAACCTGGTTCACTCCCACCATCATAACATGCTTTGAATCATATGGAAGGAGATTTAGTCTCATGATGTATTCATGTGAGAGTTTACCTTAAGGATCTGTGACTGAAACTGGCTCGGACAAACACACAAACACCTTGTGTGCAAAAAATAACTGAGAACATACACAAACACATGCTCGTCCAAATTTGAGGTGGAGGGCGGTGCAGAGGGGACGGCCAGGTCGCCGGCAAGTGCAACGACGCCCAGCTCGCGGTGGCTCTGGTCGAGCGGCGAGCGCAAGCCCTCCTGGGCGGCGCACAACAAGGAGCTCGGGCGCGCGGGAGAGAGGAGGAGCTCGGGCATGCGGACGCGGGGCAGAGGGGGAGCTAAGGTGGAACGATGGTGCAGGGTGCTGCCATTACCGGCGTCGTCCGGCGGCCGGCGGTCACCGGATCGAGCGCCGCGCGGGCCGCGGGCCTCCTGGCGGCTGGGATCAGGAGGCGAGGGAGAGAGGAGAGCCCGTGCAGCCGCGCTCGTGTCTATTCACTTTTTTCATTTACAACCCCGGATGAAACGGTTTTTCACTTTAAAATAGGGATTGCGGGTTGATTTCTTAGAAACAGAGGGACTTTGATGCAAAATTACTGACGTACGACAAGAAGCAGTATCTGCTTTATTAGTAGGGAAAGAGGGAAAGAAATATTGGTAAATCGGGGCGACTGTTTTTGACATTTAGGACATCCACAATATATGGCCAAATACTAGTTCCAAATGGCAAAAATAGTGTTTGGAACCAACTCTCATTGTTCTACAAGCTAAGAGCATCTCCAGCCGTTTGGTCTTTCGGGGGTTTGAAATAGCGCCATCTCGGGGCGAACCGGCGATAAATTTGGCGTGGGGGCAGTTGGTTTCGCAGCCGCCGCCCCAAGGTCGCCCCAGACACCGTTTTTGTTAAAACCAAACTCGGCCGAAAATCGGGCAAACACGACACAAATTCGGGTAAACTAGACGATTTCATTGATATTTGTACAAAAAATAAAAAAACATAATTTAAAAACAACTAAAACGCCAACTGAAGCGCCGCCGCCCGCTTTCTACATGCCGAGCAGCCCGTAGAACTTGGTGTAGTCGCCGCCACTGTCCTGCGTGCGGCCGCCGTCCCTACTGCACCCCCAACCAGAGGGCGTGGGGGGTTGGACGGACCGGGCGCCTCGTCGTCGCTGTCGTCGAGGACGATGACGCCGTCCTCATCGCGTCCGCAGCGTCGAGCGGTGATCTCCTCGAGGGCGCGGCGCTGGCGCGCCATCTCCTCGCGGACATAGTCCCCCCGCGCCCATTTAAGGATGGTCTCGTCGGCGGCGGCCATGGCCTCGTGCTCCTACTTCACGGGGAGAAGACCCGACTCAGTCTTTGGCCTGACGCGGCGGGAAGGGGGAGGAGAGGAGCCATGGCCGCCCTCGTTGATGACGAGGGCACCGCCACGGGTGCGGCGCCTGATACGTCTCCAACATATGTATAATTTTTGATTGTTTCATGCTATTATATTATCTGTTTTGCATGTTTTATATGCATTATTATGCTATTTTTTACTTCATTCGTCCTAAAATTCTTGTCTTAGATTTTTCTAGATATGAATGTATCTAAAACTAAAACGTGACTTGATACATCTGTATTTAGACAAATCTAAGACAAGAATTTTGGGGCGGATGGAGTATTATTTTTGGGACTAACTTATTAACCTAGAGCCCAGTGCCAGTTTCTGTTTTCCCTTATTTTTGAGTTCTCGGAAAAAGAATAACAAACAGAATAAAACTTCACAATGATTTTTCTTGGACCAGAAGACACCCAGGAGACTTGGATTCCAAGTCAGAAGAGCTGCGAGGCGGCGGCAAGGGTAGAGGGCACGCCCTAGGGGGGGACGCCGTCTACCTTGTGGGCCCCTCGGGACTCATCTGACCTAGTCCTTCGTCCTATATATTCACATATATTCCAAAACCCTTCAGGGGAGTCATGAAACCACTTTTCCACCGCCGCAACCTTCTGTACCCATGAGATCCCATCTTGGGGCCTTTTTCGGCAATCTGCCGGAGGGAGATTCGATCACGGAGGGCTTCTACATCAACCCTATTGCCCTTCTGATGAAGCGTGAGTAGTTTATCTCAGACCTACGGGTCCATAGCTAGTAGCAGATGGTTTCTTCTCTCTTTTTGATTCTCAATATCATGTTCTACTCGATGTTCTTGGAGATCTATCCAATATAATCTTCTTTTGCGGTGTGTTTGTCGAGATCCGATGAATTGTGGATTTATGATCAGATTATCTATGAATATTATTTGAGTCTTCTCTGAATTCTTATATGCATGATATCTTTGTATTTCTCTTCAAATTATCGATTTAGTTTGGCCAACTAGATTGGTTTTTCTTGCAATGAGAGATGTACTTAGCTTTTGATTCAATCTTGCGGTGTCCTTACCCAGTGACAAAGTAGGGGTAGTGAGTCACGTATTGTATTATTGCCATCAAGGATAAAAATATGGGATTTTCATCATATTGCTTGAGTTTATCCCTCTACATCATGTCATCTTTCTTAATGCGTTACTCTGTTCTCTTGAACTTAATACTCTAGATGCAGGTAGGAGTCGATCGATGTGTGGAGTAATGGTAATAGATGCAGGCAGGAGTCGGTCTACTTGATACGGACGTGATGCCTATATGCATAATCATTGCCTTGGATATCGTCATAAATTTGTGCTTTTTTATCAATTGTTCGACAGTAATTTGTTCATCCACCGTATTATTTTCCTTCATGAGAGAAGCCTCTAGTGAAACCTATGGCCCTGGGTCTATTTTCCATCATATTAGTTTCCGATCTACTGCTTCACAATATTTTCTTTTCAGATTTATAAACCAAAAACCCCAAAAATATTTCATCTTTTGTTTAGTTTTATCTATCTCTATCAGATCTCACATTTGCAATTGATCGTGAAGGGATTGACAACCCCTTATCGCGTTGGGTGCAAGTGTTTGGTTGTTTGTGCATGTGCATAGATTGGGGACTTGCTTGTACCTCCTACTGGATTGATACCTTGATTCTCTAACTGAGGGAAATACTTATCTCTATTTTGCTGCATCACCCTTTCCTTTCCTCTGCAAGGGAAAAACCAACGTAAGTTCAAGAACTAGCAGCGCCTGAGCGGCGTCTCCCGCGGCTCCGGCTTGAAGGGGCGGAGCGCCGGCGAGCCGGAGGAGAGGGAGCCCGACGACGAGGATGTCGTCGTCTCCATTCATCGCGGCGTCCAGGAGCTGCCATGGCGATGAGAGAGGTGTTGGGGAACGTAGTAATTTCAAAAAATTTCCTACGCACACGCAAGATCATGGTGATGCATAGCAACGAGAGGGGAGAGTGTGATCTACGTACCCTTGTAGATCGATAGCGGAAGCGTTTGGTTGATGTAGTCGTACGTCTCCACGGCCCGACCGATCAAGCACCGAAACTACGGCACCTCCGAGTTCTAGCACACGTTCAGCTCGATGACGATCCCCGTACTCCGATCCAGCAAAGTGTCGGGGAAGAGTTTCGTCAGCACGACGGCGTGGTGACGATCTTGATGTACTACTGTCGCAGGGCTTCGGCTAAGCACCGCTACAATATTATCGAGGACTATGGTGGCAGGGGGCGCCGCACACGGCTAAGAATATGATCACGTGGATCAACTTGTGGTTTTCTGGGGTGCCCCTGCCTCCATATATAAAGGCT
>NC_041388.1:454168556-454220460 GCF_002162155.2 Triticum dicoccoides | reverse complement strand
TGCGGCCGGCCTAGAGGTGGCGCGCCAGGAGGAGTCCTACTCCCTCCAGGAGTAGGATCCCCCCCCCCAATCCTAGTTGGAATAGGATTCGCAGAGGGGGGAAAAGAGAAAGGGGGCCGGCCCCCTCTCCTTGCCCTATTCGGACCAAGGGAGGGGAGGGGCGCGCGGCCCATCTTAGGCTGCCTCTTCTATTTTCCACTAAGGCCCACTAAGGCCCATATAGCTCCCGGGGGGTTCCGGTAACCTCCCGGTACTCCGGTAAAATCCTGATTTCACGCAGAACACTTCCGATATCCAAACATAGGCTTCCAATATATCAATCTTTATGTATCGACCATTTCGAGACTCCTCGTCATGTCCATGATCACATCTGGGACTCCAAACAACCTTCGGTACATCAAAACGTATAAACTCATAATATAACTGTCATGGAAACCTTAAGCGTGCGGACCCTACGGGTTCGAGAACAATGCAGACATGACCGAGACATATCTCCGGTCAATAACCAATAGCGGGACCTGGATGCCCATATTGGCTCCTACATATTCTACGAAGATCTTTATCGGTCAGACCGCATAACAACATACGTTGTTCCCTTTGTCATCGGTATGTTACTTGCCCGAGATTCGATCGTCGGTATCCAATACCTAGTTCAATCTCGTTACCGGCAAGTCTCTTTACTCGTTCTGTAATACATCATCTCTCAACTAACTCATTAGTTGCATTGCTTGCAAGGCTTAAGTGATGTGCATTACCGAGAGGGCCCAGAGATACCTCTCCGACGATCGAAGTGACAAATTCTAATCTCGAAATACGTCAACCCAACATGTACCTTTGGAGACACCTGTAGAGCACCTTTATAATCACCCAGTTACGTTGTGACGTTTGGTAGCACACAAAGTGTTCCTCCGGCACACGGGAGTTACATAATCTCATAGTCATAGGAACATGTATAAGTCATGAAGAAAGCAATAGCAACATACTAAACGATCGGGTGCTAAGCTAATGGAATGGGTCATGTCAATCAGATCATTCAACTAATGATGTGATCTCGTTTAATCAAATGACAACTCTTTGTCCATGGTTAGGAAACATAACCATCTTTGATTAACGAGCTAGTCAAGTAGAGGCATACTAGTGACACTTTGTTTGTCTATGTATTCACACATGTATTATGTTTCCGGTTAATACAATTCTAGCATGAATAATAAACTTTTATCATGATATAAGGAAATAAATAATAACTTTATTATTGCCTCTAGGGCATATTTCCTTCAGTCTCCCACTTGCACTAGAGTTAATAATCTAGATTACACAGTAATGATTCTAACACCCATGGAGCTTTGGTGCTGATCATGTTTTGCTCGTGGAAGAGGCTTAGTCAACGGGTCTGCTACATTCAACTCCGCATGTATCTTGCAAATCTCTATGTCTCCCACCTGGACTAGATCCTGGATGGAATTGAAGCGTCTCTTGATGTGTTTGGTCCTCTTGTGAAATCTGGATTCTTTTGCCAAGGCAATTGCACCAGTATTGTCACAAAAGATTTTCATTGGACCCGATGCACTAGGTATGACACCTAGATCAGATATGAACTCCTTCATCCAGACTCCTTCGTTTGCTGCTTCCGAAGCAGCTATGTACTCCGCTTCACATGTAGATCCCGCCACGACGCTTTGTTTAGAACTGCACCAACTGACAGCTCCACCGTTTAATGTAAACACGTATCCGGTTTGCGATTTAGAATCGTCCGGATCAGTGTCAAAGCTTGCATCAACGTAACCGTTTACGATAAGCTCTTTGTCACCTCCATATACGAGAAACATATCCTTAGTCCTCTTCAGGTATTTCAGGATGTTCTTGACCGCTGTCCAGTGATCCACTCCTGGATTACTTTGGTACCTCCCTGCTAAACTTATAGCAAGGCATACATCAGGTCTGGTACACAACATTGCATACATGATAGAGCCTATGGCTGAAGCATAGGGAACATCTTTCATTTTCTCTCTATCTTCTGCAGTGGTCGGGCATTGAGTTTGACTCAACTTCACACCTTGTAACACAGGCAAGAACCCTTTCTTTGCTTGATCCATTTTGAACTTCTTCAAAATCTTGTCAAGGTATGTGCTTTGTGAAAGTCCAATTAAGCGTCTTGATCTATCTCTATAGATCTTTATGCCTAATATGTAAGCAGCTTCACTGAGGTCTTTCATCGAAAAACTCTTATTCAAGTATCCTTTTATGCTATCCAGAAATTCTATATCATTTCCAATCAGTAATATGTCATCCACATATAATATCAGAAATGCTACAGAGCTCCCACTCACTTTCTTGTAAATACAGGCTTCTCCGAAAGTCTGTATAAAACCAAATGCTTTGATCACACTATCAATGCGTTTATTCCAACTCCGAGAGGCTTGCACCAGTCCATAAATGGATCACTGGAGTTTGCACACTTTATTAGCTCCCTTTGGATCGACAAAACCTTCCGGTTGCATCATATACAACTCTTCTTCCAGAAATCCATTCAGGAATGTAGTTTTGACATCCTTCTGCCAAATTTCATAATCATAAAATGCGGCAATTGCTAACATGATTCAGACAGACTTAAGCATCGCTACGGGTGAGAAGGTCTCATCGTAGTCAACCCCTTGAACTTGTCGAAAACCTTTTGCGACAAGTCGAGCTTTGTAGACAGTAATATTACCGTCAGCGTCAGTCTTCTTCTTGAAGATCCATTTATTCTCAATTGCTTGGCGATCATCGGGCAAGTCAACCAAAGTCCATACTTTGTCCTCATACATGGATCCCATCTCAGATTTCATGGCTTCAAGCCATTTTGCGGAATCTGGGCTCACCATCGCTTTTTCATAGTTCGTAGGTTCATCATGATCTAGCAGCATGATTTCCAGAACAGGATTACCGTACCACTCTGGCGCGGATCTCACTCTGGTTGATCTATGAGGTTCAGTAGTATCTTGTCCTGAAGTTTCATGATCATTATCATTAGCTTCCTCACTAATTGGTGTAGGTGTCGCAGAAATAGTTTTCTGTGATGTACTACTTTCCAATAAGGGAGCAGGTACAATTACCTCATTAAGTTCTACTTTCCTCCCACTCACATCTTTCGAGAGAAACTCCTTCTCCAGAAAGTTTCCGAATTTAGCAACAAAAGTCTTGCCTTCGGATCTGTGATAGAAGGTGTATCCAATAGTTTCCTTTGGATATCCTATGAAGACACATTTCTCCGATTTGGTTCGAGCTTATCAGGTTGAAGCTTTTTCACATAAGCATCGCAGCCCCAAACTTTCAGAAACGACAACTTTGGTTTGTTACCAAACCATAGTTCATAAGGCGTCGTCTCAACGGATTTTGATGGTGCCCTATTTAATGTGAATACGGCCGTCTCTAAAGCATAACCCCAAAACGATAGCTGTAAATCAGTAAGAGACATCATAGATCGCACCATATCTAGTAAAGTATGATTACGACATTCGGACACACCATTACGCTGTGGTGTTCCGGGTGGCGTGAGTTGCGAAACTATTCTGCATTGTTTCAAATGTACACCAAACTCATAACTCAAATATTCTCCTCCACGATCAGATCGTAGAAACTTTATTTTCTTGTTACGATGATTTTCAACTTCACTCTGAAATTCTTTGAACTTTTCAAATGTTTCAGACTTATGTTTCATTAGGTAGATATACCCAATCCGCTTAAGTCATCTGTGAAGGTGAGAAAATAACGATATCCGCCACGAGCCTCAATATTCATCGGACCACATACATCTGTATGTATGATTTCCAACAAATCTGTTGCTCTCTCCATAGTACCGGAGAACGGTGTTTTAGTCATCTTGCCCATGAGGCACGGTTCGCAAGTACCAAGTGATTCATAATCAAGTGGTTCCAGAAGTCCATCAGTATGGAGTTTCTTCATGCGCTTTACACCGATATGACCTAAACGGCAGTGCCACAAATAAGTTGCACCATCATTATCAACTCTGCATCTTTTGGCTTCAACATTATGAATATGTGTGTCACTACTATCGAGATTCAATAAGAATAAACCACTCTTCAAGGGTGCATGACCATAAAAGATATTACTCATATAAATAGAACAACCATTATTCTCTGATTTAAATGAATAACCGTCTCGCATCAAACAAGATCCAGATATAATGTTCATGCTTAACGCTGGCACCAAATAACAATTATTTAGGTCTAATATTAATCCCGAAGGTAGATGTAGAGGTAGCGTGCCGACTGCGATCACATCGACTTTGGAACCGTTTCCCACGCGCATCGTCACCTCGTCCTTAGCCAATCTTCGCTTAATCCGTAGTCCCTGTTTCGAGTTGCAAATATTAGCAACAGAACCAGTATCAAATACCCAGGTGCTACTGCGAGCATTAGTAAGGTACACATCAATGGCATGTATATCACATATACCTTTGTTCACCTTGCCATCCTTCTTATCCGCCAAATACTTGGGGCAGTTCCGCTTCCAGTGACCAGTCTGCTTGCAGTAGAAGCACTCAGTTTTAGGCTTAGGTCCAGACTTGGGTTTCTTCTCTTGAGCAGCAACTTGCTTGCTGTTCTTCTTGAAGTTCCCCTTCTTCTTCCCTTTGCCCTTTTTCTTAAAACTAGTGGTCTTGTTGACCATCAACACTTGATGCTCCTTTTTGATTTCTACCTCCGCAGCTTTCAGCATTGCGAAGAGCTCGGGAATAGTCGTATTCATCCCTTGCATATTATAGTTCATCACGAAGCTCTTGTAGCTTGGTGGCAGTGATTGGAGAATTCTGTCAATGACAAAATCATCTGGAAGATTAACACCCATCTGAATCAAGTGATTATTATACCCACACATTTTGAGTATATGCTCACTGACAGAACTGTTCTCCTCCATCTTGCAGCTATAGAACTTATTGGAGACTTCATATCTCTCAATCCGGGCATTTGCTTGAAATATTAACTTCAACTCCTGGAACATCTCATATGCTCCATGACGTTCAAAACGTCGTTGAAGTCCCGATTCTAAGCCGTAAAGCATGGCACACTGAACTATCGAGTAGTCATCAGCTTTGCTCTGCCAGACGTTCATAACATCTGGTGTTGCTCCTGCAGCAGGCCTGGCACCCAGCGGTGCTTCCAGGACGTAATTCTTCTGTGCAGCAATGAGGATAATCCTCAAGTTATGGACCCAGTCCGTGTAATTGCTACCATCATCTTTCAACTTTGCTTTCTCAAGGAACACATTAAAATTCAACGGAACAACAGCACGGGCCATCTATCCACAATCAAACATACATAAGGAAGATACTATCAGGTACTAAGTTCATGATAAATTTAAGTTCAATTAATCAAATTACTTAAAGAACTACCACTTAGATAGACATACCTCTAATCCTCTAAGTGATCACGTGATCCAAATCAACTAAACCATGTCCGATCACCACGTGAGATGGAGTAGTTTCATTGGTGAACATCACTATGTTGATCATATCTACTATATGATTCACGCTCGACCTTTCGGTCTCCGTGTTCCGAGGCCATATCTGCATATGCTTGGCTCGTCAAGTATAACCTGAGTATTCTGCGTGTGCAACTGTTTTGCACCCGTTGTATTTGAACGTAGAGCCTATCACACCCGATCATCACGTGGTGTCTCAGCACGAAGAACTTTCGCAACGGTGCATACTCAGGGAGAACACTTCTTGATAATTTTAGTGAGAGATCATCTTATAATGCTACCGTCAATCAAAGCAAGATAAGATGCATAAAAGATAAACATCACATGCAATCAATATAAGTGATATGATATGGCCATCATCATCTTGTGCCAGTGATCTCCATCTCTGAAGCACCGTCATGATCACCATCATCACCGGCGCGACACCTTGATCTCCATCGTAGCATCGTTGTCATCTCGCCAATCTTATGCTTCCACGACTATCGCTACCGCTTAGTGATAAAGTAAAGCATTACAGCGTGATTGCATTGCATACAATAAAGCGACAACCATATGGCTCCTGCCAGTTGCCGATAACTTAGTTACAAAACATGATCATCTCATACAATAAAATTCAGTATCATGTCTTGACCATATCACATCACAACATGCCCTGCGAAAACAAGTTAGACGTCTTCTACTTTGTTGTTGCAAGTTTTACGTGGCTGCTACGGGCTTAAGCAAGAACAAATCTTACCTACGCATCAAAACCACAACGATAGTTTGTCAAGTTGGTGTTGTTTTAACCTTCGCAAGGACCGGGCGTAGCCACACTTGGTTCAACTAAAGTTGGAGAAACTGTCACCCGCAAGCCACCTATGTGCAAAGCACGTCGGGAGAACCGGTCTCGTGTAAGCGTACGCGTAATGTCGGTCCGGGCCGCTTCGTCCAACAATACCGCTGAACCAAAGTATGACATGCTGGTAAGCAGTATGACTTATATCGCCCACAACTCACTTGTGTTCTACTCATGCATATAACATCAACACATAAAACCTAGGCTCAGATGCCACTGTTGGAGAACGTAGTAATTTCAAAAAATTTCCTACGCACACGCAAGATCATGGTGATGCATAGCAACGAGAGGGGAGAGTGTGATCTACGTACCCTTGTAGATCGACAGCGGAAGCGTTTGGTTGATGTAGTCGTACGTCTCCACGGCCCGACCGATCAAGCACCGAAACTACGACACCTCCGAGTTCTAGCACACGTTCAGCTTGATGACGATCCCCGGACTCCGATCTAGCAAAGTGTCGGGGAAGAGTTTCGTCAGCACGACGGCGTGGTGACGATCTTGATGTACTACTGTCGCAGGGCTTCGGCTAAGCACCGCTGCAATATTATCGAGGACTATGGTGGCAGGGGGCGCCGCACACGGCTAAGAATATGATCACGTGGATCAACTTGTGGTTTTCTGGGGTGCCCCTGCCTCCGTATATAAAGGCTCAAGGGGGGGTGCGGCCGGCCTAGAGGTGGCGCGCCAAGAGGAGTCCTACTCCCTCCGGGAGTAGGATCCCCCCCAATCCTAGTTGGAATATGATTCGCGGAGGGGGGAAAAGAGAAAGGGGGGCGGCCCCCTCTCCTTGTCCTATTCGGACCAAGGGAGGGGAGGGGTGCGCGGCCCATCTTAGGCTGCCTCTTCTCTTTTCCACTAAGGCCCACTAAGGCCCATATAGCTCCCGAGGGGTTCCGGTAACCTCCCGGTACTCCGGTAAAATCCCGATTTCACCCGGAATACTTCCGATATCCAAACATAGGCTTCCAATATATCAATCTTTATGTGTCGACCATTTCGAGACTCCTCGTCATGTTCGTGATCACATCCGGGACTCCAAACAACCTTCGGTACATCAAAACGTATAAACTCATAATATAACTATCATCGAAACCTTAAGCGTGCGGACCCTACGGGTTCGAGAACAATGTAGACATGACCGAGACATGTCTCCGGTCAATAACCAATAGCGGGACCTGGATGCCCATATTGGCTCCTACATATTCTACGAAGATCTTTATCGGCCAGACCGCATAACAACATACGTTGTTCCCTTTGTCATCGGTATGTTACTTGCCCGAGATTCGATCGTCGGTATCCAATACCTAGTTCAATCTCGTTACCGGCAAGTATCTTTACTCGTTCTGTAATACATCATCTCACAACTAACTCATTAGTTGCATTGCTTGCAAGGCTTAAGTGATGTGCATTACCGAGAGGGCCCAGAGATACCTCTCCGACGATCGGAGTGACAAATCCTAATCTCGAAATACGTCAACCCAACATGTACCTTTGGAGACACCTGTAGAGCACCTTTATAATCACCCAGTTACGTTGTGACGTTTGGTAGCACACAAAGTGTTCCTCCGGCACACGGGAGTTACATAATCTCATAGTCATAGGAACATGTATAAGTCATGAAGAAAGCAATAGCAACATACTAAACGATCGGGTGCTAAGCTAATGGAATGGGTCATGTCAATCAGATCATTCAACTAATGATGTGATCCCGTTTAATCAAATGACAACTCTTTGTCCATGGTTAGGAAACATAACCATCTTTGATTAACGAGCTAGTCAAGTAGAGGCATACTAGTGACACTTTGTTTGTCTATGTATTCACACATGTATTATGTTTCCGGTTAATACAATTCTAGCATGAATAATAAACTTTTATCATGATATAAGGAAATAAATAATAACTTTATTATTGCCTCTAGGGCATATTTCCTTCAAGAGGGAGGGGGTGCCAGGTACTCCAGGCATGGCGTGTTGCCGTCCTTGATGTACTCGAGGACGGCCTCGAGGCTGCAGCCGGGGACACCCCACCATTGGCGGCGCCTGTTGGAGTTGAGGTGGCCGCTGTTGGGGAACGTAGTAGAATTTTAAAATTTTCTACGCATCGCCAAGATCAATCTATGGAGTCATCTAGCAACGAGGGAGAGAGGAGTGCATCTACATACCCTTGTAGATCGCGCGCGGAAGCGTTCAAGAGAACGGGGTTGATGGAGTCGTACTCGTCGTGATCCAAATCACCGATCACCTAGCGCCGAACGGACGACACCTCCGCGTTCAACACACGTACGGTTGGGAAGACGTCTCCTCCAACTTTATCCAGCAAGGGGGAAGGAGAGGTTGATGAAGATCCAGCAACACGACGGCGTGGTGGTGGAAGCAACGGTGATCTCGGCAGGGCTTCGCCAAGCACAGGGAGACGGAAGAGTGTCACGGGAGGGAGAGGGAGAGGCCAGGGGCTAGGGTGCGGCTGCCCTCCCTCCCCCCCACTATTTATAGGACCCCTAGGGGGGCGCCGGCCCTAGGAGATGCTATCTCCAAGGGGGGCGGTGGCCAAGGGGGTGGCTTGCCCCCCAAGGCAAGTGGGGCGCCCCCCATCCCTAGGGTTTCCAACCCTAGGCGCAGGGGGAGGCCCATGGGGGGGCGCACCAGCCCACTAGGGGCTGGTTCCCCTCCCACTTCAGCCCATGGGGCCCTCCGGGATAGGTGGTCCCACCCGGTGGACCCCCGGGACCCTTCCGATGGTCCCGGTACAATACCGATTACCCTCGAAACTTTCCCGATGGCCGAAACGTGACTTCCTATATATAAATCTTCACCTCCGGACCATTCCGGAACTCCTCGTGATGTCCGGGATCTCATCCGGGACTCCAAACAACTTTTGGGTTACCGTATACTAATATCTCAACAACCCTAGTGTCACCGAACCTTAAGTGTGTAGACCCTACGGGTTCAGGAGACACGCAGACATGACCGAGACGACTCTTCGTTCAATAACCAACAGCGGGATCTGGATACCCATGTTGGCTCCCTTTGTCAAGGATTCAATCAATCCGTATACAATTCCCTTTGTCAATCGGTACGTTACTTGCCCGAGACTCGATCGTCGGTATCCCAATACCTCGTTCAATCTCGTTACCGGCAAGTCACTTTACTCGTACCGTAATGCATGATCCCGTGATCAACCACTTGGTCACATTGAGCTCATTATGATGATGCATTACCGAGTGGGCCCAGAGATACCTCTCCGTCATACGGAGTGACAAATCCCAGTCTCGATTCGTGCCAACCCAAAAGACACTTTCGGAGATACCTGTAGTGTACCTTTATAGTCACCCAGTTACGTTGTGACGTTTGGCACACCCAAAGCACTCCTACGGTATCTGGGAGTTGCACAATCTCATGGTCTAAGGAAATGGTACTTGACATTCGGAAAAGCTATAGCAAACGAACTACACAATCTTAGAGCTATGCTTAGGATTGCGTCTTGTCCATCACATCATTCTCCTAATGATGTGATCCCGTTATCAATGACATCCAATGTCCATAGTCAGGAAACGATGACTATCTTTTGATTAACGAGCTAGTCAACTAGAGGCTCACTAGGGACGTGTTGTGGTCTATGTATTCACACATGTGTTACGATTTCCGAATAACACAATTATAGCATGAACAATAGACGATTATCATGAACAAAGAAATATAATAATAACCATTTTATTATTGCCTCTAGGGCATATTTCCAACAGTCTCCCACTTGCACTAGAGTCAATAGTCAAGTTACATTGTGATGAATCGAACAGCCATGCAGTTTTGGTGTTGATCATGTTTTGCTCTAGGGAGAGGTTTAGTCAACGGATCTGCCACATTCAGGTCCGTATGTACTTTACAAATCTCTATGTCTCCATTTTGAACACTTTCACGAATGGAGTTGAAGCGATGCTTGATATGCCTGGTCTTCCTGTGAAACCTGGACTCCTTGGCAAGGGCAATAGCTCCAGTGTTGTCACAGAAGAGAGTCATCGGGCTCGACGCATTGGGTATGACTCCTAGGTCGGTAATTAACTCCTTCACCCAGATTGCCTCTTGTGCTGCCTCCGAGGCTGCCATGTACTCCGCTTCACATGTAAATCCCGCCACAACGCTTTGCTTGCAACTGCACCATCTTACTGCCCCACCATTCAAAATATACACATATCCGGTTTGTGAATTAGAGTCATCCAGATCTGTGTCGTAACTAGAATCGACGTAACCCTTTATGACGAGCTATTCGTCACCTCCATACACGAGAAACATATCCTTAGTCCTTTTCAGGTACTTCAGGATATTCTTGACCGCTGTCCAGTATTTCATGCCGGGATTACTTTGGTACCTTCCTACCAAACTTACGGCAAGGTTTACATCAGGTCTGGTACACAGCATAGCATACATGATAGACCCTATGGCCGAGGCATAGGGGATGACACTCATCTTTTCTCTATCTTCTACCGTGGTCGGGCATTGAGCTGTGCTCAATCTCGTACCTTGCAATACAGGCAAGAACCCCTTCTTTGACTGATCCATTTTAAACTTCTTCAATATCTTGTCAAGGTACGTACTATGTGAAAGACCAATGAGGCGTCTCGATCTATCTCTATAGATCTTGATGCCTAATATATAAGCAGCTTCTCCAAGATCCTTCATTGAAAAACACTTGTTCAAGTAGGCCTTTATGCTTTCCAAGAATTCTATATCATTTCCCATCAACAGTATGTCATCCACATACAATATGAGGAATGCTACAGAGCTCCCACTCACTTTCTTGTAAATGCAGGCTTCTCCATAAGTCTGTGTAAACCCAAACGCTTTGATCATCTCATCAAAATGAATGTTCCAACTCCGAGATGCTTGCACCAGCCCATAAATCGAGCGTTGGAGCTTGCACACCTTGTCAGCATTCTTAGGATCGACAAAACCTTCCGGCTGCATCATATACAATTCTTCCTTAAGGAAACCATTAAGGAATGCCGTTTTGACGTCCATTTGCCATATCTCATAATCATAGAATGCGGCAATTGCTAACATAATTCGGACGGACTTCAGCTTCGCTACGGGTGAGAAAGTCTCATCGTAGTCAACCCCTTGAACTTGTCGATAACCCTTAGCGACAAGCCGAGCTTTATAGATGGTTACGTTACCATCCGCGTCTGTCTTCTTATTAAAGATCCATTTATTTTCTATGGCTCGCTGATCATCCGGCAAGTCAGTCAAAGTCCATACTTCGTTTTCATACATGGATCCTATCTCGGATTTCATGGCTTCCAGCCATTTGTCGGAATCCGGGCCCGCCATCGCTTCTTCATAGTTCGAAGGTTCACCGTTGTCTAACAACATGATTTCTAAGACAGGGTTGCCGTACCACTCTGGTGCGGAACGTGTCCTCGTGGACCTATGAAGTTCAGTAGCAACTTGATCTGAAGTTTCATGATCATCATCATCAACTTCCTCTCTAGTCGGTGCAGGCACCTCATGAACATTTTCTTGAGCTGCGCCACTTACCGGTTCAAGAGGTAATACTTCATCAAGTTCTACTTTCCTCCCACTTATTTCTTTCGAGAGAAACTCTTTCTCTAGAAAGGATCCATTCTTGGCAACAAAGATCTTGCCTTCGGATGTGAGGTAGAAGGTATACCCAATAGTTTCTTTAGGGTATCCTATGAAGACGCATTTTTCCGATTTGGGTTCGAGCTTTTCAGGTTGAAGTTTCTTGACATAAGCATCGCATCCCCAAACTTTTAGAAACGACAGCTTAGGTTTCTTCCCAAACCATAATTCATACGGTGTCATCTCAACGGATTTCAACGGAGCCCTATTTAAAGTGAATGCGGCAGTCTCTAAAGCATAGCCCCAAAATGACAGCGGTAAATCGGTAAGAGACATCATAGATCGCACCATATCCAATAGAGTGCGATTACGACGTTCGGACACACCATTACACTGAGGTGTTACAGGCGGCGTGAGTTGTGAAACTATTCCACATTTTCTTAAGTGTGTGCCAAATTCGTGACTCAAGTATTCTCCCCCACGATCTGATCGCAAGAACTTGATTTTCCTGTCATGTTGATTCTCAACCTCACTCTGAAATTTCTTGAACTTTTCAAAGGTCTCAGACTTGTGTTTCATTAAGTAGACATACCCATATCTACTCAAGTCATCAGTGAGGGTGAGAACATAACGATAGCCACTGCGAGCCTCAACACTCATTGGACCGCACACATCAGTATGTATGATTTCCAATAAGTTGGTTGCTCGCTCCATTGTTCCTGAGAACGGAGTCTTGGTCATTTTACCCATGAGGCATGGTTCGCACGTGTCAAATGATTCGTAATCAAGAGACTCCAAAAGTCCATCGGCATGGAGCTTCTTCATGCGTTTGACACCTATGTGACCAAGGCGGCAGTGCCACAAGTATGTGGGACTATCATTATCAACCTTACATCTTTTGGTATTCACACTATGAATATGTGTAACATTATGCTCGAGATTCATTAAGAATAAACCATTCACCAACGGAGCATGACCATAAAACATATCACGCATATAAATAGAACAACCATTATTCTCGGATTTAAATGAGTAGCCATCTCAAATTAAACGAGATCCTGATACAATGTTCATGCTCAAAGCTGGCACTAAATAACAATTATTGAGGTTTAAAACTAATCCCGTACGTAAATGTAGAGGCAGCGTGCCGACGGCGATCACACTGACCTTGGAACCATTCCCGACGCGCATCGTCACCTCGTCCTTCGCCAGTCTCCGCTTATTCCGCAGCTTCTGCTTTAAGTTACAAATGTGAGCAACCGCACCGGTATCAAATACCCAGGAGCTACTATGAGTACCGGTAAGGTACACATTAATTACATGTATATCACATATACCTTTAGTGTTGCCAGCCTTCTTGTCCGCTAAGTATTTGGGGCAGTTCCGCTTCCAGTGACCACTTCCCTTGCAATAAAAACACTCAGTCTCAGGCTTGGGTCCCTTCTTTGGCTTCTTCCCGGTAGCTTGCTTACCGGGTGCGGCAACTCCCTTGCCGTCCTTCTTGAAGTTCTTCTTACCCTTTCCTTTCTTGAACTTAGTGGTTTTATTCACCATCAACACTTGATGTTCCTTTTTGATTTCCACCTCTGCTGATTTCAACATTGAATATACCTCAGGAATGGTCTTTTCCATCCCCTGCATATTGAAGTTCATCACAAAGCTCTTGTAGCTCGGTGGAAGCGACTGAAGGATTCTGTCAATGACCGCGTCATCCGGGAGATTAACTACCAGCTGAGTCAAGCGGTTATGCAACCCAGACATTTTGAGTATGTGTTCACTGACAGAACTATTTTCCTCCATCTTACAGTTGAAGAACTTGTCGGAGACTTCATATCTCTCGACCCAGGCATGAGCATGGAAAACCATTTTCAGCTCTTGGAACATCTCATATGCTCCGTGTCTCTCAAAACGCTTTTGGAGCCCCAGTTCTAAGCTGTAAAGCATGCCGCACTGAACGAGGGAGTAATCATCAGCACGTGACTGCCAAGCGTTCATAACGTCTTGGTTCTATGGGATGGGTGCGTCACCTAGCGGTGCTTCTAGGACATAATCTTTCTTGGCAGCTATGAGGATGATCCTCAGGTTCCAGACCCAGTCCGTATAGTTGCTGCCATCATTTTTCAGCTTGGTTTTTCTCTAGGAACACGTTGAAGTTGAGGAAAACGTGGGCCATTTGATCTACAAGACATATTGTAAATATTTTAGACTAAGTTCATGATAAATAAGTTCATCTAATCAAATTACTCAATGAACTCCCACTCAGATAGACATCCCTCCAGTCATCTAAGTGAAACATGATCCGAGTTAACTAGGTCGTGTCCGATCATCACGTGAGACGGACTAGTCAACATCGGTGAACATCTTCATGTTGATCGTATCTTCTATACGACTCATGCTCGACCTTTCGGTCTTCCGTGTTCCGAGGCCATGTCTGTACATGCTAGGCTCGTCAAGTCAACCTAAGTGTATTACGTGTGTAAATCTGGCTTACACCCGTTGTATTCGAACGTTAGAATCTATCACACCCGATCATCACGTGGTGCTTCGAAACAACAAACCTTCGCAACGGTGCACAGTTAGGGGGAACACTTTCTTGAAATTATTACGAGGGATCATCTTATTTAAGCTACCGTCGTTCTAAGCAAATAAGATGTAAAACATGATAAACATCACATGCAATCAAATAGTGACATGATATGGCCAATATTATTTGCTCCTTTTGATCTCCATCTTCGGGGCTCCATGATCATCGTTGTCACTGGCATGACACCATGATCTCCATCATCGTGTCTTCTTGAAGTTGTCTCGTCATCTATTACTTCTACTACTATGGCTAACGCTTTAGCAATAAAGTAAAGTAATTACATGACGTTTATGTTGACACGCAGGTCATAAATAAATAAAGACAACTCCTATGGCTCCTGCCGGTTGTCATACTCATCGACATGCAAGTCGTGATTCCTATTACAAGAACATGATCAATCTCATACATCACATATATCATTCATCATATCCTTTTGGCCATATCACATCACACGGCACATGCTGCAAAAACAAGTTAGACGTCCTCTAATTGTTGTTGCAAATTTTTACGTGGCTGCTATAGGTTTCTAGCAAGAACGTTTCTTACCTATGCCAAAACCACAATGCGATATGACAATTTATATTTACCCTTCATAAGGACCCTTTTCATCGAATCCGATCCGACTAAAGTGGGAGAGACAGACACCCGCCAGCCACCTTATGCAACTAGTGCATCTCAATCGGTGGAACCAGTGTCACATAAGCGTACGTGTAAGGTCGGTCCGGGTCGCTTCATCCCATGATGCCACCGAATCAAGATAAGAGTAGTAACGGCAAGCAAATTGACAATATCGACGCCCACAACTGCTTTGTGTTCTACTCGTGCATAGAAACTACGCATAGACCTAGCTCATAATGCCACTGTTGGGGAACGTAGCAGAATTTTAAAATTTTCTACGCATCACCAAGATCAATCTATGGAGTCATCTAGCAACGAGGGAGAGAGGAGTGGATCTACATACCCTTGTAGATCGCGCGCGGAAGCGTTCAAGAGAATGGGATTGATGGAGTCATACTTGTCGTGATCCAAATCACCGATGACCTAGCGCCGAACGGACGGCACCTCCGCGTTCAACACACGTACGGTTGGGAAGACGTCTCCTCCAACTTGATCCAGCAAGGGGGAAGGAGAGGTTGATGAAGATCCAGCAGCACGACGGCGTGGTGGTGGAAGCAACAGTGATCTCGGCAGGGCTTCGCCAAGCACAGGGAGACGGAAGAGTGTCACGGGAGGGAGAGGGAGAGGCCAGGGGCTAGGGTGCGGCTGCCCTCCCTTCCCCCCACTATTTATAGGACCCCTAGGGGGGCGCCGGCCCTAGGAGATGCCATCTCCAAGGGGGGCGGCGGTCAAGGGGGTGGCTTGCCCCCCAAGGCAAGTGGGGCGCCCCCACCCCTAGGGTTTCCAACCCTAGGCGCAGGGGGAGGCCCATGGGGGGGCGCACCAGCCCACTAGGGGTTGGTTCCCCTCCCACTTCAGCCCATGGGGCCCTCCGGGATAGGTGGTCCCACCCGGTGGACCCCCGGGACCCTTCCGGTGGTCCCGGTACAATACCGATTGCCCCCAAAACTTGACTTCCTATATATAAATCTTCACATCCGGACCATTCCGAAACTCCTCGTGATGTCCGGGATCTCATCCAGGACTCCGAACAACTTTCGGGTTACCGTATACTAATATCTCAACAACCCTAGCATCACCGAACCTTAAGTGTGTAGACCCTACGGGTTCGGGAGACACGCAGACATGACCGATACGACTCTTCGGTAAATAACCAATAGCGGGATCTGGATACCCATGTTGGCTCCCACATGCTTCTCGATGATCTCATCGGATGAACCACGATGTCGAGGATTCAATCAATCCGTATACAATTCCCTTTGCCAATCGGTACGTTACTTGCCCGAGACTCAATCGTCGGTATCCCAATACCTCGTTCAATCTCGTTACCGGCAAGTCACTTTACTCGTACCGTAATGCATGATCCCGTGATCAACCACTTGGTCACATTGAGCTCATTATGATGATGCATTACCGAGTGGGCCCAGAGATACCTCTCTGTCATACGGAGTGACAAATCCCAGTATCGATTCGTGCCAACCCAAAAGACACTTTCGGAGATACCTGTAGTGTACCTTTATAGTCACCCAGTTACGTTGTGACGTTTGGCACACCCAAAGCACTCCTACGGTATCTGGGAGTTGCACAATCTCATGGTCTAAGGAAATGATACTTGACATTCGGAAAAGCTATAGCAAACGAACTACACGATCTTAGAGCTATGCTTAGGATTGGGTCTTGTCCATCACATCATTCTCCTAATGATATGATCCCGTTATCAATGACATCCAATGTCCATAGTCAGGAAACCATGACTATCTTTTGATCAACGAGCTAGTCAACTAGAGGCTCACTAGGGACGTGTTGTGGTCTATGTATTCACACATGTATTACGATTTCCGGATAACACAATTATAGCATGAACAATAGACAATTATCATGAACAAAGAAATATAATAATAACCATTTTATCATTGCCTCTAGGGCATATTTCCAACAGCCGCGGGGCTCGACGCCGTTGGTGGAGGCGAGCTGCTCCTCGTGGCATCGGGTGAAGTACGCCGTCCACAGCGTGTTGCTATCGGGGGCATACCTCGGCTCGTTCCTTGCCGCCGCCGGCAGCGAGGACCGGATGCGTGCGATTTCGGCGTGCCGATCAGCTCCGGTGGGCACTGGACGCACCGGGACGCCGCTGGCGCTGAGCCTCCAGGAACCCGGCACCCGCATGTCCGGCGGCGTCTGGTAGTCAGCCTCATAGAGGAGGCGTGCGTCGTCCTGGTGCAGGTGGCGGAGGCCTAAGCCGTTGGCCGTTGCACCATCGCCTGGGTAGCGTTCGACCATGCTTGTCGTCGGGGGGAGAGAGGCGCACGTCGGCGGTGAAAGGTTGAGAGGGGGAGAGGGTTGGTGAAGGAGGGCGTGCGCTCACCAGCGAAGGAGGGGCGGCATTTATAGCGGCAGGGGCGACGAGCGGGCGGCATGCGTGCGTATGCGTGACGGGAGCGAGTGG
Organism: Triticum dicoccoides; assembly: GCF_002162155.2. NCBI lineage: Eukaryota > Viridiplantae > Streptophyta > Magnoliopsida > Poales > Poaceae > Triticum > Triticum dicoccoides. Next base: position 454,202,922 of record NC_041388.1, on the reverse strand, counting down.
GACACGCGTCGCGGTGCCGCCTGTGAGGCATCAATGGGAGACTGACCGACGTGGCAACTTGACAGCCTTGGTATTGATTCCCCACGGGAAACCGGGGTGATGAGGACGACAAGCGCGCCTGGTCGCTGACTCGACGGGCCTGCCAGGCTTTCGCGCCAAAACAGTTTCCCTCGGTGCCCTCCGGACGCCCCCAGCGCGCCGCTTTCGGCCTGGGTCTGCCGGCGCCAAATTCGACCCTAACCACCGAAAATCAGGCTTCTGAGGCGCGACTGAACCGATTTTTCGGCGCCGGCAATAAAAAAGGACTTGTTGGTGTCGCGGCTGGAGATGCTCTAATACCAAATTGAAAAAGGTGGAAACTGAAGTAAGTAGATCATCTGACGCCAAACTTGAACAAACAATAAACAAATGCGACAATACAAATGGGTTGATGGATGTTAAAACGGATCGCCACAATGCCATATCGTTGTTCGTACGACTCCATGTTTGGGTTAGGCTACCATGGCCGCCACCACCACTACCTCGTGCTAGCCTCGTGCCCTCCGACGTTGCTGCCATGTGCGTCCATGGGCATGCGATGGACTAGTCGCGACCATGTTTGCCCCTCCATCGTTAGGTCTTCGTGTTCTAGGCGGGCTTGTTGCACATCGGACCGGGAAGGTTGAGGGGGAGTCATGTTTCAGTACAACAACTGGATTTCAAAACTCATATGAATCCTAACCCCTTCCCCACCATGGATGTGGCATACTTAAGGCAGTCGAGGCAATCAGGGGAGGGCCCCTTGAATGCCCTCCTGATCACACGCTCCCCATACCGACAACACAAGAGACGTGATTCAGGACCATGGTTCAGCCGAACCTATGGTCTATGCCGTACGATTTAACATCCTACTACATGTGGATATGTGACATGCATGCTAACTGCATTTTTTAATCAATCATGCATGGATCTTCATGAATAGACATGCATGTCAACTGCATTTTTTAATCATCCATGCATGGATTCTCATGAAGAGTGTTTAGAAACCAATGGTGTGGAGTGTAGATTCGGCTGAACCATGGTTCTGTAAAACATTTTTGCGACAACACGATGATAGTGAAACCTCCTGCGGTGATGAAGCTCGTGTCATAAGTGGAAGGCACATCAAAGGCGTCCAAGGTGACCCCTGACGTCAGTGGGGGCAAAAAATGGGTTCCCTTGCGGATGCTGCCTCTTTGAAGCCAACTGATGGGGAATCCGTGACGCTTCTCGCAACAAATCTTGATGCACTTGTGATCGTCGCTGCAGGCCAAGAGTAGAAGGGGAGCCGCCAATTGATCAAGGAGGGAGCGATGGATGAGCGATAAGAGGTGAACGGACCAGAGGGATTTTGTTGCAGGGAAAGATCAAGAGGTGGAAGAGGAACTCACCGAGATTGACCTTAAGGAGGCCAGAGTGATAGAGGAGCAAGAACACCCATGGACCATCATCATGCTGGTTTGCTCTCTCCGGTGCCGACTTCCTCTCTATTAGTAAGGAGTTGGGTCGTGCAAAGGTTTGTAGAAAACATCAATTTTCTCTCAAGTGGATGACTAAATTTATCGAACTAGTAGGAATGCTTGAACTACAACCAATGATGATTGGATGACCTAAGGTTTATCAGTCTACGGGAGGTGCAGGATGAATGTATTCTCCTTTCGAGCAATCCCGCAATAAAGATACAAGTGGTCTCTTGTGCTCACAACCAATCTAATATAGTTGTCAGTTGACATTTAATGGATATAATTCAAATTTGAACAAAAAGTACATGAAATCGCTACAAGAAAAAGACACATCTATGACCTTTTGGTCCGAACGAAAGTATTTTCTATCATCGAAAGTGACGATAATATTGAAAAAAACATGTATCATTTTGGATGTGGTGGGCACCCACTTATATGACAATAACAGAAAATGAGATTTTCATCCTGGGCGGCAGGCGGTGCACCTGCATGACGTTCTTTGGGTCTTCCATGACGTAAAAAATCATGGTAGAAGTAAGGTAGAGAATTTTACAGTTGGTTGAAGATTATAGGTGGATTCTTGTGGGCACTGCTCTGGTCTTGTCGAGCCAGGGACCTGCATTTTCCAATGTCCATGGCTTGAGGGTGTCGCCTGCCGGTGCGATTTTTGACCACGACGCTTCGGTTGTTGTCCTCCAGCTCCTTCGGCTCGCCAACATTCCGGCAGCTCCGCTTTCAACATCTTAGACCTGCATTCCCTTTCAGTTCTTGACTTGTCGGCGGCGGCGGTCACTACCCATCCCTTCATGTCGGCTCTCTACCCTGCTGCCTCCCCGACCCCATCCACACCTACACTTCATTTCAATTCCAAAGCTCGCTATTTTTCAGCGACGGTAGGTGCACCCCCACCTCCCACCTTTTGAGGGGGCGGTCGACCGGCACGCCGACTTCCTCATCTCCAGATCCTGATATAACGCTATGGGATTGCCTGGACTCAGGCCAACCAAAATCCATGCTTGGCATGCCTACTTTGGAGAAGCTAGTAAGGTTGCGGCAGATTACACTGACCTATTTGGACTTACGCAAGGCCATTTCCTGATTACATATTTGGAAATTCTGATACATTATTGGCGTCTCACTAATGCGGAGTAGAAACATGTAATGGAGCACTTAGAGAAATGTTTAAGCAGTTGGAAAGGTTTGTTGCTCTATGTGGGAGGACGCTGGTCTTGATCAATTCTGTACTGAAAAATATGGTTCTCTATATGCTTTTTTTCCCAACTCAAAAAGGGGTCTTGCAAAGGTTGTATTATTTTAGATCCAGATTCTTTTGGTATGTAGATAGTGAAAAAAGTACTGGTTGGCCAAATGGAGCGTGGTTTGTAGGTCGAAAGACCAAAGTGGTCTTGGCATTCATGACCTGCAGAATGATGCCTTACTTAGTAAATGTTTGTTCAAACTACTTAATGAGGATAGTGTTCGACAGACCATTTTGCGCAATAAGTATCTAGGCTAAAAGTTATGTCCCAAACCTATTGGAAACCCGGTGACTCGAATTTTTGGCTGGTCTAATGGAGGCAAACAAACATCTTTTCCACCTTGAATTCTTTGCGATAAAAAATGGGTTGGAGATTCGTTTCTGGGAGGAAAAGTGGCTAGGCAATGTCAGCCTGTGAGAATAATATCTAGCGTTGTGCCGCATTATTCGCGATAAGAACGATACTCTTGCGCGGGTGCCCAGTTCATTCCCGCCGGATATTTCTTTCAGGTGGGACTTGATTTGCCAGTGTCTTATGTCATGGCAAAATCTATTATCCTGATTGGATTCGATTAAGCTGACACAAAGGACGGGTTGTGTTTGTGTGGATAAAACAGTAAAATTTGGAAGTCGAAGATTCTACTAAAAATTAAAATTTTCATGTGGTATCTTCGGAGGAGAGTTGTGCTAATCAAACGCAATCTCGCCCATTGCAACTAACAAGGAAGCAAGAAGTGTAGCTTTTGTAATCATGACGAGACAATCCAACACCTATTTATTTCACTGCAAATCTGCACGTTCTACGTGGTCAGTCGTCCAAATAGCGTCCAATTTGTTTCCTTCAACAAGTGTTGCCAATACTTTTGGTCATTGGTTGGACGATATTTCAAATAGGTTCAAACCACTAATAAAGGTGAAAGCGTACGTCTTATTATGGTCGCTTTTGTTAAGTAGAATGATTTGGTTTTTAATGACAAAAACACTTCCCATTGCAGGTTATTTCGTTGTACACACTCGCTTCATAACTGGTATATGCTTCACAGAACGGAGTACCAACCTTTGTTCAAGGTGGTGTATATCTAGTTGGAGCAGGTGTCCAGGGAGATCCGCCTAATCATTTCGGTAGATGAAGTAGTGGGAGGTCAAGAAGGAAGTAAGGGGGCATGTTAAGTTGATAATTTCGAACATTGTAGCATCCTTTAACGGTTGGGATTTGAGTTGATAACTTTTAAGAACTGTTAATATGAAAACACACATTCTAAAATGATGCATCGAGCGAGACCATTCTGTTTCATTGTGAATGAAAGACGTTTTCGACCAATAACATCTACTCATATCCAGCTTCATGAGCTCCGGATCGGACCGTCAACTCCTTCGACATAGACATAGTGTCGGTCCTTTATGGCTCTATTATTGCCAATATGTCGGTTTTTTATTTTCTTTTAACATATTACTGGTATTTGGCTGTGTGCATCTTAGTTACGCAGAGGCCGGTGTTACTCATTATGCTTTGTATCAACTTGATCTTACATTTTGAGTTAATAAAAACACCCTTTATCGGAAAAACTGCTATTCTGCTTACCTACTAGTACGCGATCGAGACTCGAGAGCATAGCGTGTGGTGGAGTGAAGGTGATCACATTCATCTAGTACCTCCTTCCTTCCTCCCTCCCTTCATTCATTCCTCGCCTATATAAGAAAAGCAAGAATCCAATCCATCTAGTCCCAAGTCCCAACCACTACTTGCACATCATGTCTCGCAAAGTGATCTTGTCGTTGGCGCTGATGGCATTTGCCACCTTGTCTATGTCCGGAGCCCATGTAGGAGGAGGAGCCAAGCGCCACAGGATCTTCACCGAGTCCGACTCACGTCGGCTTAGTCCCGATCTCATGGTCACCAAGCAAGAGCATGATGCCAACGTGACGACCATCAAAGAGGCCCTTGAGCTTTCAGAGATGGCGGCCAGGACCGGAGCTACCATCTATTTCATCATCTACATCAGAGCCAGGGCCGTCCCTAGCATTACGTAGGCCCTAGTACAAATGAGGTACAATACAATGGACCTAACAACTGTAACATAGTAACACAAATACTTTCGCCGGTATGTCGCATATCATGAAAATCATTATAAAGGTATCAACAACGAAATTTAATTTTAATTAGAATATAAAGTCTTAATACATCATGTATAATTGATTACATGATGCAAATGATGGTAATAAGATACATCTACTCAACCATGAACAAAATATTAAATAAATACAACATGATGAAGTGCATGGGGTGAGGGGGGGGGGGGCAAATGCCTCCTCTCCACCCCATAATAGTGTTAACGTTGTGTTCTGTAGTAACATTTTTTGCAATTTACTTAGAAATGCAAATGTAGTGGGCCCTAATTTAAGATATCAACAGAATCATCTTCTACCGGTGTGACCTCCTTGGTTTCCAGGACACACTGCTGGTCAACCAGAACCGACAGTTCTACCGGGAATGTGAAATATGGGGCACCATTGATTTCACATTCAGGGAGTTGAATTTCACAGACAACGAGCAACAAAACTCTACCGCTGCCAGAGAAGGTAAACCGGTTTGTTTTGTTTTGTTCTATTGATTGAAGTTAAGGAACCATCCATCCATGATCCATCTATTTAAGTTGCAGACTGACTGACTGTCTACTCGTAAACTATTTGTCAAGGAGCATTATAGACAGACTCCCCATGATGTACGAAGAAGCTAGGTAAAGTTTATTGACGGTGCCATCCTTTTTCTAACTATATACTCTCTCCGTCTCAAAATAAATGACTCAACATTGCACTAACTTTAGTACATTAATTACAAAGGCATTTTCTCCTCCTTCTACAGCCTCATCCTCCCCGCATCTCGACATGACATGGCACTCTCTGATTCACTATATAGCCTGTGTCAACCCAGTTAATCAATCGAATCACATCCCAAGCTTGACTGTAAACAACTACTCCCTCTATAAACTAATATAAGAGAGTAGTGATCTAAATGCTCTTATATTAGTTTACTGAGGGAGTACTATAGTACAGTTTTGTCTCAATACAACAAGTCAGCTTGTCAGCTTAGGTCAGTTCTTTTAGGCGGCTTAAAAATAAGCCACCTCTCCCCAGCTTAAAAAATAAGCCGCTCCCAAAATTTGTTGAGACTTCTAAATTAGTTATTCCATAACTAGTTTAGGAGCCCCAATGAATAAGTGAGGCGGCTTATGGGAAAAGTTAAGGAGGAAGCGGCTTTTTTTTAAGCTGCCAAAAGAACTGGCCCTCAATCATTATTAGCAGAGCAGTGATTACATTACTCAAAACATAAGCGGAAATAAATGGTTTTGCCAAATTAAACTGACCACCTTGCACTAGGCAGCATGTTTGCCAGGGAGGTTTGACACTTTGTCTTGTCGCGTTGTGGCGTTGGTCAACTTGTGCCCGCCATGGACGCAATGCTAGTGGAGTGGTGGCCGGCCCGTCGTGCGCTCATCCCCGAGGCGTAGAGGAAGGGATTCGATTCGCTTGCCCTCCTCACAGTTTGGATGTTGCGAAAGGAAATCAATGCTCGCGTCTTCCAGCGTTCGGTGGTCGTCGCTTGGGAATTACGTAGGCGCGTCGGCGGCAAGATTGAGCTCTGGAAGCTCTCTGGTGGTGCAGAAGGGTTGTTAGATATTTGGAGATAGCACTCCTTGCACGTAGGGTGTTGTAGTGTGCCCTCCGGCGCTTCTGGCTGTCCATCATTTTGCAGTCGTGGTAGAACTTGTAACCGTGACATGCCGCCAGAACCTCTGGTTTTTCCTATCTCCTTTCTAATACATCGACGCGCAAAGCTTTTGCGCATTCGCAAAAAAAGACATGTTTGAGAGAAATAACATGCTGATGAAATGAGCCACAGGTATCAGGGATTGTCAAGTACATAAATGCATCAGGGACCCTCGAGGTTTCTCACTTTTCAGCGATGAGTTTAATAGAAACTACAACCTTAACATACTATCTTTCCCAACAAGAAACAGAAATTGTCGTTTGGGTGGCAGCACGAGTCGAGCACTCGTCCACCTGTGTTCGAGGCCCCGACTCGGCAGTTGCTCACTTCTTTTTGAAATAAATTAATAAATGCCCTGGTGCTATTGTCCATGGGTCAAGTTTTTTGTGTCTGGCTAGGCTGGGCCGACCTCCAGCGTGGTGAGGCGTGCCGGCTGGTGCGCTGGTGTCGGGCGTAGCTGTACGGGTGCGGAGGCTGCAGATCTGGTGGTGGCTGCCGCGTATTCGCCAGGTCTTTAAAAGGGGAAGAAAAAAATTCACTGTACATCACAAAATTTGAGCTGGATGACACTTTGGTACCACTATTTCAAAATACTCGAACTACGGTCTATGTATTTGCGCATAGGGTTCATTTTGGTCCGTATGTACGATTTCTTCTACGTATTCGCTGACTTGGCCGAGTCAGCGGCCGCTAGCTAGACTTTGACCACCACGTAGTCGACCCTAGAGTGAATACTACTCGATCCGGGGTTTTTTTTTTTTTTTGCAAAAACGCCATGACCAGCTCCCTGTCCGTCTTCTTCCTGCCCCCCGCCCCCCTCCCCCGGCGCGCATCTGTGTGGAACAGGGTCAAGTATGGCGCCATCGGCTATCGAACAGCCGCACCGACGCGCCGCCGCCGCCCCGGTGGCCGGCGCTCTCGTCGGACGCCAAACAGTCCAGCTCCTGGTCGCCCACCGGCGGCTCCATGTCGGTAACGAGCCACCGCACGCCCGCGGGCCCGAAACAAAAGGGGCGGTTTGTAGGGTCGAGTATGGCGCCGTCGGCTATCGAACAGCCGCACCGACGCGCCACTCGATCCGGGGTGGTTTTGCAAAAAACGTCATGACCACCCTTCTCTTTCTCTTCTTTGAGCGCGAGGAATCGGTTTGAGCTGCTGAGCGCCTTGCTTGCTGCTGGTTCTTTGATCGTCTGTAGTTTTGAACTAATTTGGAGGAGGCGGGGGTGAACCGGTGGAGGGATGTCGCGGCGGCTGTCATTGCCGGCGGGCGAGCCGGTGACGGTGACCGTGTCGCCGACGAGAGGGAGGGGTGCTGGCGGCGGGAGCCACGGGGATGGGGTCGTGAGGAGGGGGTCCGGGCTCACCAGCCCCGTGCCCAGGCACTCCATCGGCTCCTCCACCACGACATTGCAGGTCTCGCCGGTGCGCCTGAGCGGGGGGAGCCGGTACGCGTCGAGGGACGGTGCCGACGCAAGCACCGAGTTCATGCACTACACGATGCACATCCCACCCACGCCGGACAAGACCACGGCGTCCGCGTTCACAGACGTGCCCGCAGCTGAGGAGGAGGGGGAGGTGCTGCCGGAGAGGAGCTACGTCTCCGGCATCATCTTCACCGGCGGCCTCAACTGCGCGACGCGCGCCCACGTGCTCAGCAACTCCGCCGACGGCGCTTGGCCGGCCGCCTCCGTCAAACATGTCCTGCAAGATGCGCGGCTGCGACATGCCGGCGTTGGCGGCCACCCGCCCTGTGACTGCAGCCTCATGATCTGCGAGGATGTGCTCAAGCATGTAGCACATCCCTTTGCGGAGCGCCCCCGAGTTGTGCACGTAGTGGTCGCAGTCCAGGTTTACTGGGGCGCCGACGAGAAGCTCCTCATCCATGACTACGCGACAGTCTCACCAACATCGCCTTCACCAGTAAGTCCTACTCGACTCCATTGCTACAAGTACAAGCTTTTTTCTTCTCTTTCTGATGATGATGATGGAATTCCATTGTTTCGAACTGAATTTCCATGGGATTTTTTAGTATGTAGCTGCTCATCTTACTGCAATTTGGTCAACAGCCTGTAATACTAGTGGTTAGTACGGAGTACTCCGTCAACGGACAAAAGCACTTTCGATTTTTCATGTGTTTGGTATGTAGCTGCTCATCTTAGTGCAATTTAGTATGTACTCAGCTGCTCATCTTACTACAATTTGGTCAACAGCCTGAATGTTCATGTGTTTGATTGAAGCAAAATTAAGATGGAGATTTCAGGCAGCCGTAAGAACCTCACGTCTCTGTCCGAGCAGCATATCTGGCGAGGAGCCGGCTCGTAGCGGACGGACGCACTTGAACGACGAGGTTGACGGCGAGAGCGTCGAGGCCGTGTCGCCGCAACACTTCCTCGTCGGAGAGCCGGAAGGCGGCGCGGATCCACCAGAACGAAGGGGTAAACCGTCCCGTGCCGAGCAGCAGGCAGCAGCACGCCGCCGCTGGCACCGCCGACCCCTGCCATCCGCGCCACCAGCTCCGTCCCCATGTTGATCGCTGCCGACGCCAACAATCCCTCTGCGTCCATGCTGCCGCACGCCGCTGCCCAGCCTGACCCAGACCTCCGCCAGCGCCAGCGCGCTCCCCGTACCACTATAGGGGATAGCGCAGCCACGCGTGCATGTCGCTGTCCTTTTGTTTCGGGCCCGGGGGCGTGCGGTGGCTCGTTACCCACATGGAGCCGCCGGTGGGCGACCAGTAGCTGGACTGTTTGGCGTCCGGCGAGAGCGCCGCCCATCGGGGCGGCGGCGGCGCGTCGGTGCGGCTGTTTGATAGCCGACGGCGCCATACTCGACCCTGTTCCACCCAGATGCGTGCCGGGGGAGGGGGACGGAGGGCAGGAAGAAGACGGACAGGGAGCTGGTTATGGCGTTTTTGCAAAAACCCTTTCGGATCGAGTAGTATTCACCCTAGGATCGACTACGCGGCGGTCAAAGTCTAGCTGGCGGCCGCTGACTCGGCCAAGTCAGCGAATACGTAGACGAAATTGTACATACGGATCAAAGTGAACCCTGTGCGCAAGTACATGGACCATAGTTCGGGTATTTTAAAGTAGTGATACCAAAGTATAATCCGGTTCAAGTTTTGTGACCTACATTGAATTTTTCTCAAAAGGGAATGTCCCTTGATCCTAACCGGGATGCAGGTGGGCGATGATTCTTCATCTGTGTCATGCAAAAAAAAAAAAAAAAACAATGGGGAACTTCTTAAATCGGTACAAGCACATAATGATGGTACACCTCTTGATAAATTTAACACACAGGGATCTAAACTGAATTCTTAAATGTTGCAAAAAACACACAGGGATCTAAACTGAAGGTATGCATAGTTCTCATCTTACGTTGACATGCTGAAAATTCTTAAATGTTGCAAACAACTATGCTTAAACTCTAAAGTCTTGCTTGGATTCAGTCTAAGCATATTGGGCGTCTTTCATTATTTGCTCTATGGTTATAGGAAGAGCTACAACAACTGATAGATGGTTTTTGCGAATAAAACATACATTTCTACTCCTAATGTCTGTCTTAGTACCTAGGTCGTCGTTCGCTGGTTTCGTTCGTTTCCATCGAACGAGAGATCGACCCCTCAATCCCACCCTTCCATCGAACGAGAGGTCCACCCATCGATCCCAATAATACCAACGATTTTCCCTGATTTTCATCGATTTTCTTTCCTATTTTCGGTTTTGCCTAAGCCTCTCCCCTCGCGTGTAGGGTTCCACTAGGGAGATATGTAGGAGCTGACCCTAGCTAGCTCTCTCTGGTTCGCTCACGGGTGGAGGTAGACGACGGCAAACTGGACAGTTTTCTGGCGACCACGTCCCGACGCCCAAACGCTTCCTTTGTATCGATACAAACTAATACAACTAACCACAAGCAAGCCAACCGGCTTTGTAAGTCAGCAGCGGACGCAGCGCCTACGTTTCCATCACGCATGCACCCACGCACACCTAGCTGCTACAAGCGAGCGATCCGCTCGGCCAGTGCGCACGACGCGCACAGCGCGCATGACTCGGCCAGCTCCACACCGCCTAACAACTAACTACTACAGCCGGTACACACATGCTACTGCCGTACGCATGCCACGCTTTCGCTGTGCCCCGCCCGTCCCGCGCGCACCCGATGCGCCCGACCGCATTAAAAATCGTGGCTTATTCCAATAAGATATTACGGGCCGAAATCACTGTTTTAACCTTGTCAGAAAACCATAGCAGAAAATAAACTCGGAACAAAATTATTTCACGATCTGACCCCTTTAGCAACGCCATAGCTCGTGGCGTTTCATCCTCACATAAAAACACCGAGCTAGCTCGCGTTACTGCCGTGGCCCCACTCGCTGACGTGGCAGGTTTGAAACGCCGAGCCAGATTACGTTTCTGGAAAGGCCAAACGCTTTGGCGTTTCTGGCCAGGCTGAAAACGCGGATGGCCATGGCGTTGCTACACTTGATATAGTACGTAGTACAACGTTCTCGGTGTCACTAGCTTCACTGTTGGTGTGGATATATAGTGAGACATCCAGTCGATTCAGGAGGAATAATCACATAGCCAGATGCATGTGTGCGCACCGTGCAAATGCATGGCCCTGTCTCCCTACGCGTAGTGCTAAGCACACCACATGCATGGTGCATGCACGCATGCTGCTGCCAGGTGGTTAATTAATCGGAAACAGTTCAAAAGCAAGTCATCATTGGTTGCTAAACATTCCAGCAGCATGGCCTTGCCATGTCGTTCCTCGTACTCACGTCGATCGTGCATGCAGTGGTCAGTAGTCTGACCGACCCGCCAATTCAGGCAGGCAAGCACCACTAGTGGCATGCATGCCGTGCTGCTTTGAAGCTACAAGCAGGCGACGCATCATGGAAACGCCAAAGCTCCTGGCGTTGCTGTTCAGGGCAGAAACGCCAAAGCCCTCTGGCGTTTCTCACGTGGTTCCCAACGTGAGCTACCTTGGTGCTTTTTTTTTGGACAGGAACGCTAGCTAGCTCGGTGTTTTCATTTTGGGCAAAAACGCCGTGGGCTATGACGTTGCTAAAAGGGTCTAATCGTGAAATACTTTCATGTCGAATTTACTTTATGACAAAGTTTGCTGAAAGGGTCAGAATAATGATTTCGGCCGATATTACGCCACCGCCGCTAGATTCCTCCTTGATCGACTGCTCCTCCCCTCGACTAGGTTTTCTCAAGCGTAGCCGCGCAACGCCGGCACGACCACTGCCAGTTTGCGCTACAGCTCGCCAACCCGGACATGCGAGAGCCGCGTCGTCCCGTTCAGGCCAGATCTCCACCGCTGACCATGCGAGGTCTGCCTCATCCCATCCAAACTCGAGCTTGCTGAAGATGGAGCCGCACGCTATGCACTCAGGATCCCCATGCTCGCGCTCGCAGACGCCACCGAGATCGACTCTTCATCGACGGTGCCTACGTGGACGACTCGGAGCTCAACCTCGTCAAGGGTCGTGGGCAGCAGCGGCTTTCTTTTCCACGGGAACATGATCAAGGGGGCGGGCGGCCGTTTTGTCGTCGTCCTCGACAAGGAGTTCATTGTCGTCACCATGAGCATGGACCCCGAGCGGAAACTGGTACAAGCTCACTCATCTCTGCCGTGAAGGAGAAATAGTGTACTAAGTGCATGTCTATTTTAATTTTGCTCGGAGTTTACTGACGTTTTCTTGTTGTTTCTGAGACACACTACGATGCCGATCTGGGTCATATCGAGAAGTGGATTTTGAGGAAGGCGTTTGATGACGAGAAGGAGCCTTTCCTGCCAAAGGTACACACACACTACCTTGTTTGAGTTTTTCAGATTAGCACCCCGTTCGGAGCCCCTTCACTCCGCCGCTCCGCTCCGGGAGCTGGCGGAGCTGTAGTTAAAAAAGATGGAGCTGTAGTCCTTTGACTCCGCAGCTCCTCATATTTTGAGGAGCCGGCAGGTTGCCAAACAGTCCCTAGATATCCAGCGTAGCACGCTCAGGGGGTGCGTTCTGAACTACTGCTTTCTGCAACTGCAATGTTTCCCTCCACAACGTATCTTGTACAAGCGCACAGTTATGTGACGGCGTGCCAACTGGATCGATAGCCTGAAGGCTTTTACTGAGCAGCAGGTGACTCATGAGATGATGAAGAATGTCGTAGAAGAGTACCCGTACAACACACCCATCAACAAAGAGCCATACTACTACCGGATGATCTTCGAGAGGCTTTACCCTCAAGTGATTGATTAATTCAGACACATACCAAGCAGTTTAACTGAAGGAATCTACAGCTCCTTTCCTTTGGAAGGATTTACTCACGTGCAAGGTAGATGTGAACTGATCCAGGACTCCGCGAGGGAGACCAGGCCATGGGGTTCGAGCATCGCGTGCTGCACGCCAGCGGCCATCGAGGGGAGGCTTTCTTTTCCACTAGAAGATGATCGTCTCTGCATCGGTTGCATTGGTGTCGACCCATCAGTAAGTGTTTGACAAATTGTCAGGTGCTAATCTGAATCCTTGTCCAACTGCAAGTGGCCTATAAAAATAGAGGGTTGAATGAACATTACCATACACTGCCATGTAATTTTTGTTGGTATGCAATCAAGTTGCTACAGTTCTATTCATAGCTTTTTTTGGCCATTTTGTATGTCTTTGTCCATGGTCAGATCATGCTTTTTAGGCTTCATCGTTGTGACCCAGTAAGGTGAGAATGAGCGGTAATGGTTTTCCTAATCATGCAATCATTTTTTTAGTACCATTATACTCAGTGGCGGAGCTAGCGAATTGCCAAAGCCTGGGCACTCTATAAACTAAAATGTACTTTGGTCTATCAGACCGTCAACACATTAGTGTGAATCAATAATACGCTCAATTATGTAGTTGAACAAACATAATTGGAGTCGGATAACTCACCTAGTTGTCGTTTGCCGCTGCCATTGGTGGCCGTCGCCGTTGGCAGTTTGCTGCCTCCTGGCCATGGCCTTGCGCAGGTTGGACACTTGCTGGTGCTGCAGGCGTGACTAGTGCTCGCTGAAGTGCCGACGACGATGAGAACGGGCCACCATCCATCAGAGACGAAGTCTCACTATAGGGGATGCCGCTTTGACTCCTGCGCTTCTGCTTCAGATCTGATCGTTGCTTGGTGGAATCGTAGCCTAATTGGAGACCCGGTCGTGCACCATTTCTTGTGGTCTTGCCGGTCATCGGTGCTCCACCAGCCCACCTCGCCGGCTCTACCTCCAGGCTCCAACGCCGGAATTGCTAGGGCACGGTCTTGCGGCGCGGCGCACAGCCGAACAGCGTGCGAGGCAGCCAAATAGGCGAGGCGAGCGATGCAGTGGCCCATGTAATAAAGATATTAATGGACGGGCCTTAGGCGTCCTGGTTTGGCGTGAGTATAAGCCCAAAAGGCAAAAACAACGCCCAAATTAGCCCAATTCACTACCCCTCGAATGTTTTTAGCCCAATTCACTAAGCTTTTATATTTTTGCGCGTATATCGTATGTATTCGTCGGTTGTGACTTCGGCTGCTCGAAAAATCCGCAGCGCTCGAGCCCGGGCACGTGCCCAGGGTGCCCGGACGGTGAAATCGCCCCTGATTATACTCTCTTTATTTTTATATACAAGGCCATTTCGTTTTTTTGTCCAAATTTGAGTTACAATTTTAGTCAAGAAAATATGGGATATGTATGTCATAAAAATGTATTATCAAAATATTCTTTCAAATGTGCATTCAATGGTATATAACTCACATTGTTAGAATAAATCCGAGGCCATTATTGATCTACCGAAGACCAAGCAATCACACAAGGCACGACACTGAGATTTGTTAACGAGGTTCACCATCATGGCTACATCCCCTGGGCCTGGCTACGGGCGCTCCTCCCCATGACACCGCCACAATACCGCACCTGGCCGCTCGGGCGCCAGCACACGCGCCGGCTCTCCCTGCGTACCTATGCTATTATGTTGGCATAGGTTACATCGTGTGTCTACCTCCGATATATATAAAAGGCCTAGTATACAAGTGTCCTATTAGGACACAACTCATACCCTGTCTACACACAGTCCAAACCAAGTCTAACTGTAACCTACCTTATACAATAATATTCGACACAACTCTAACAAACTCCACCTTGACGAATATTCTCCACCACCTTGAATTTGTCCGTGCGTCGAACCTCCATGTATATTGGACTTGAGATACGCCATGAGCACCGCTGCTACTCCCAGACTCCATGTGACTCCACCTGCAACTGTAGTCCCTTCTCGTCTTCTTCACAGTCAACCTTTAAGCAAAATTAAGTTCCTCATTACTCTATTTTGTGCTTTCAACTTCCAGAGAATCCGTTCAACACCATCACACACCGATTACTGTCTGCATGAAAATGAACAACTCGCATATTGGATGCCACATATAAGAGTCACCTGAACTCAATGCCACCGCTCTTTCTTGACTGTCTATCTGAAACTTGAAGGAATTTCACCGTCGCCTTGTGTCACCCTGAGTCAAATTCACAGTTGTCTCACCCTTTTCACGAATAGTCTTTGACATGTCCCATAGCTATAGCATTCCGCCTCCTTCTCTACTTGTCATCCGCACTTTGCCATGTGCGCGCACTGAACACCACAGAATATACAACCATGTACTCTCTCAGCTTTCGGCAATTTCAGACTTTCCTCCACTTTCTCAGATTCTCTATGGTCAACTCCTGTCCATCAACTAGCACCGACAGACCCAGTCACCAACTTGAATCTGGTACTCGTCAACACTGCTTCAGCACCCCTGCACACTTTGTCTGACCACATGTGTGACCACCAGTGCCTTGGCCTGTCATTGTGTCCCGTGCTTACCGCACGCCTCACCGCTATCACCGCGTCGAGCCTCTGCTGTCTTGGTCGAGTCTACCGGGTAGCTTGCCCATACTGCCTCAACCCCCACTGCAGAGAACCACCGATCATCACCGACCGATGTCGAGTATCACGTCTCCATCAGACCATTGGGCTCAGTCCGATCCACGTGTCTCTTGCTATCCCACTGAAATAGCAGGCTTCGACTCTCCGTTAACTTACGCCGTAGCCCCTCCATCAGCTCAGAGTGAAGTCATCCATCAGACTCCTACTCCACCTTCAACATGACTCCATGGTGGTTGTACGTGCCACTCTCCCGCACCCTGTCGACTCCAAGCTCTCATGTGCACCATCTTAAATCAACCATGCGCCATAGTCTGTCAACGCCGCACAAGCCCTCAGGCCCGCACAACGTGTTTCCACGCCCCAGAAGTCGGCCACCATCAGCATCACGCTCCTATGTTGTCGTCGCTGAAATCACCGCCGTCTTCTGCTTTGACCGACATCCATGTCAGTCCATCAGACTGTCCAGTCTGACTCAGCCGAACTTATCCGACTGCAGTCATGCTTCACCCTACGTCGTGTCCGCCCGTACATCTCCGTGCATTGCTTGACGCCCTGTGTATGCATGAGCCTTATACGCACGTCATCATCCTTGCCACGCACATCACGGACCGTCACGCTACCATCCCTCGTACACAACCATGTACAAAGAAATAAAGCCAAACTGCATCACGTAAGCCTTCCCGTGTGCACTTCACCGTGAAGATCAATGGAAAGACCGCAACACTCCACCTTGTGCTCCTGTAGGCCGTAAATCAATCGAAAACTGGATATGGGTCATACTACCATATGGTAGTATTATCCCAGCGATAGGTTTCCATCGAGATCCACGCCTATGCATGTGTAAGCTCACGTATTCAGAGCGTCCAGCTATTTGTGTATAGTGGTCATGCGGCTTGTCGTAACTCATTTACGAGGCCCAGCTACATCGGTCCAGTACGGTCCTATTTACAACCAATCAACCAGGGCCGGTGTGCTTGTTTCTGGTCCTTTATGTAGCCCCGCTCAGCTCACCAGGGCCCGTGCATGTTCGAATTTTGAACATCCGAAAACGAGATGCCGCGTGGTGTGTTGTGGACTTGGTTTGCACTTTCATGAATGACAGCCTCGTGGCGTTCATACAGCCGCGTGGCAGTGCTCAAGAGGTAGCAGTAGGCTTGATGTAGATCCTCCCTGAGGGAGTCCTGGATTAAGGGGTCCTCGGACAGCCGGACTATATACTTTGGCCATACTGTTGGACTATGAAGATACAAGATTGAAGACTTCATCCCGTGTCCGGATGGGACTCTCCTTTGCGTGGAAGGCAAGCTTGGATGTATGGATATGTAGATTTCCTTCTCTGTAACCGACCCTGTGTAACCCTAGCCCCCTCCGATGTCTATATAAGCCAGAGGGTTTAGTCCATAGGACAACAACAATCATAATCATAGGCTAGCTTCTAGGGTTTAGCATCTACGATCTCGTGGTAGATCAACTCTTGTAATACTCATATCATCAAGATCAATCAAGCAGGAAGTAGGGTATTACCTCCATCGAGAGGGCCCGAACCTGGGTAAAACATCGTGTCCCCTGTGTCGTGGATTTGTCACGGCAGATGTCCTAGTGAAAGGACTTAGTCGTGGAGCCATCGCTACGGGTTAACATGAAGGGGTTAAAGCGGACACAAAGACACGGGGGTTTATACTAGTTCAGCCCCTTCTGTGAAGGTAAAAGCCTACGTCTAGTTGTGATGGAATTGATGTGGTTTCGATGGCTAGGGAGCAAACAAGCTTCGCCTAGGCTCGAGTTGTTGTTGTCTGTCTTAAACCGCCGCCGGGCCGTCCCCTTATATACACGGGTGACGCCCATCAGTCCATAGAGTCCCAACCGGTTCATACTCATATACCGGTTGGTATCTCTCTATTCCTAACTTACAATACAAGTTTACATATCAAGCCGGTTTACGGCAACATGCTCTAAACCGATTACAGGCCTTGGGCCTTCATCTGCTCATACTACTACTGAAACTAACCCGGCCCAGATAGGCCGGTTCACGCCCGGTGGTATATCCCCAACATTAGGCCCCAGATTGATTTGAACTGGTTCATGTCAATCCTTCACAAAATCTTTGTCTTGGATATCTTCTGGTAGTTGGTAAACCGCCATGTCATCATCATCTCTGGTTGCTGTAAACCGGCATGATGTCATCATGAAGTTAATATTTATGACGCCTTCTTTTATCAATAGATCTGCGATACCCAAGTCATCAGCTCCACTTCCGAAATTTCGGCTCCTTGATTCGCGCGCCTGACCCACATCTGTTACCTTATAAATAGGACCGAAGGGTCATTTCCTTTTCTCCTCTTCGTCTCTTTCTCTTCGTCTTCCTCGCATCGCTAGCCTCGGAGCTCCGCCACCGCCGTCGACCTCTGCATCGTCTTGGGCCGCTGCATCCACCTGAACGCACCAGAGCACTGCGGTATCCTCCCGTGTCTTCTTCGTTTCCAGTAAGCCTTCTGTTCCTCTTGACATAAATCTGTTCTTAGGGCTTCATGTTCTTGCCGAGTTCATCGTTTGTTCATACCTGTACCCAGACTCCTAAATAAATCTGTGAACCCCTGCCTTGATTAGCAGCAGCATTTTAGCATCCGCCTGTAGTTTCACGCTTAAGTCCATAGATCTCATCTACATATCTGCTCGTTGGTTCACTTCCATTCTGTCTTTATCCTTTTGAATATTTTCTGCTTTTCTGAACTTGCTTCAGATCCATTGCTGCAATAAAACTTTGTGAAACCTGTTTCTGCATACTTGCCCTCCGCCAACTTCGATTGCTTTCAATGTTTAGATCAGGCGGTTTAACTTAATACAGAAAAAGTTAATAAACCGGCATATACCATTAGTACCCTTGTTGAACCGCCAGAACTCTTTAGCCATCTGATGCCACCTTATAGATATCCAGTTTAAATGTACTGCCTCCGGTTTAACATTGCTCAGACCAGCACCTTCTGTTATCCAACATATTCCTGAATCGGAAGCACCTATTTCTTGTAGATCTTACCATGGCCAAACAAGTGTATGAGTGCAACTGGGTTCCTTCTCGCGTCACAGAGACTCAGCTGGACGATTTAGTCTTGATTGGCGCTTTAGACAGCAAAGATACGATCCACTGGAGGGTTCCTGGAAATGAATGTCCTCCCACACCTCAAGAGGCAGAGGTTGTGATCTTTGCAGATCACTTAGCCCGAGGCTTCAAACCGCCCGGTTCTAAATTTTACCGAGATGTGTTAGCCAATTTTCAGCTCCGCCCGGAAGATATTGGCCCCAATTCTGTTACCAATCTCTGTCACTTCCAAGTGCTCTCTGAGGTATACCTTCAAGAGGAGCCTTCAGTTGAATTGTTTAGAGACTGCTTCCACTTAAACCGCCGCACAAAATTCACTGATGGCCCCAATACTGAATTGGGCGGTATGGCAATTCAGAAAAGAAAGGAGATCACTTATCCCCACGCCAGACTACACAGTCACCCAAAGGAGTGGAATGCAACATGGTTTTATTGCAAAGACACTTCTCCTGAGAATGAAAATCCTTTACCTGGCTTTCGTCCGGAGTGGCTCAGCAACACTCACCCATTTCCGCAAAGATTAAGTGCCAAGGAGAGAAGTAAATATGCTCCCCAACTATCCAAGCTCCGAGCCTTCATGGCCAACGGTTTAACAGGAATAGACCTTGCACGCTGTTGGAGCGTACTGCCTCTCAGCCGGCGCTCCGGTTTGATGTGCAAGTATATTGATAGCGTCGATGACCCACTCCGACACACCAAAATCCAGCTCTCTGATGATGAAGTCACAGAGTCTGTGAAGAAAATGCTGAACAAACCGGAGCATCTCTGCGCTCAAACCGGCTTGCTCCCTTTCTACGCTACCAACAAACTGCCAGCTGTAAGATTTTGATTATTCTTTTATTGAACCTGTTACTACTATCTCTGTTTAACATCGATTACTGCTTAATCAGGGGGATAATTCGTTTTGGAGCAAGAAGCTTCCACAAGACAAAGCGGAGAAAGCAGAACGGCCAACCCGGCCAAAGACCAAGGTCATGAAGAAGCCTGCTAAAAAGAGGAAAACCACTGCTTCATCTGATCCGACCGTTGATGATGATGTGGGTAACTCGGACTTTGAGGTAGAACTCGATTCACTAGGCTTACTTTTTACACGCCTTATTGATGATGATACTTGTTAGGACGACGCTGAAGCCAGCAATGCTGATATCGCTGAGGTAACTATTCTCTCTTCCGATTCAGATCCTTTGCCTTTGCCAAAATTTCGCCAGACAAACCGGAAAGTTAAATTTTCTCATCCTCTTGCTTACTTGGATCCCAAATTTCTTATGAAGACTCAGCAACACGAATCTCGCCGCACAACCCGGCATAGCGGCCAGGTAGTTACCTCCGCCGGTTTACCAAACAGTCCGGTTCGAAAACGCCGCTCCGAGGTCTCCGACCTTTTTATTAATTTACATCCTAAAGCGGGTTACTTCCGTCAACCTCTTAATCCGTCGGACTCCGATTATCAGGTTACTTCTCATTCATCCTCTGGTGAATCCTCGGCCACCCAGCTGCCGCCCTGAAAACGGTCCTTGGGTAAGTTAAGCTGAACATATGCTTCTGATTTACTGTGTCATAACTTATGCTGTTCCTTGATTCTTGGTTTCTCTTTCAGGGCTAAACCTAAACCGAGCAAGAATGCCCGCCTGGATAAAGCGGCCGAGGAAGATGTGGCCCCTGAACAGGATAGAGCAGCAGATCTTGAAGCGTTCGTTCATGAGGATATTCCCAATGATCCTCCCTTGCAAGATGATGCTATCCTTGAGAAAAGGCCTATCAATACTTCAGTCCCTGTTGACCCGCCTGCCAGCTCCATCCAGATTGAAAAATCCCGCAGTCCTTCAAAACCCGCCGACACTCCGATCGCGCCAACGCAAATCGGTGAGTCCAAAGATGATGACGTTGTGATTACTGGTGTAGGTCGCTCTGAACCAGGGAATCCTGTCGCTTTAACCAAGCATACTGTGAAAGAAGATTTTTCTGCCCTGAACAAGGGTAAATGGGATGTTGACCCGGAAACATATGCTGCTCTAAGTGCCCATGATCTTCATTCGGGTTACTTGAACCGGCTATATACTAGTCGTGACTGTGAAGCTGGCCTGGTAAAGATGATGAGAGATAAATTTGAGGTAAATTCCTTGTGCTTCTTCTTTCTTTAAGTATTGCCACTGTATTTATCCTCCTAGCCCCCAAGGACCGGTCTGTAATCTTCTTCGAACCGGGACTTGAATATTGTCCTCAATACTTTGAAATCCATCAATGTAGCCCCCAAGGGCCGGTTCAACTTAGCATAGTTAAACCGGGACTCCAATAAATATTATAACATGAGAACATAACTGAGCAAATAGCCATTAGCCCCCAAGTGCCAAGTTGAATACCTGTATTGAGCTTGGGACTTTGCGATTTAGTAATAGATGAAAACTGAAGGTGCATTAGCCCCCAAGTATCAAGCGCATAACTTGTTATGTGGTTGGTACTTCAGATTCTTGCACTGTTTGTTTGAAGGCGAGCACTGTCTGTATGCAGGCTAAAGTGAAGATCAAAGAGGACCGGATTACTGATCTTCGGGCAACTTTGAAAACCCAACAGGCTGAAACCGACAAGGCAAAGGAAGAGTTAACCGGGGCCTTGAGCATCACAGAAAAGTTGAAGGAGGGCTTCAAAAAGGAGCGGGCTGATTGGGCCGCTGAGAAGGCCGGTTTAACAAAAAGAGCTGAAAATGCTGAAGCTGCCCTTAAACCGGTGGTAGATGAATTACTGCCGTAAAGCGGCAAGTACATTCCATGACCGCTGCTATCTTTGGTAAGTTTCTTTTGATTTCTTTTGACAACTCTGACCTTCTTACAATAGATCCGGTTTGTGACTTCTCCTGTATTGTTGCAGGTACACGTATTGGTCACTTAGGATCAGATGTTCGGATGAAGTTGAAGGCTGCATACACTTTGATTGAGCAACTGTATACCGGAGCGCAACGGATCATTACCACTGCATCTCATAACAATCCGGCACCTACTTTAATCCAAGATACTCTGAAGAGGTTGTCCATGCTTCCTGCCCGGATTGAAGAACTGAAAAAATCTGCTGCTCGAACCTGAGCAATTAATGCCTTGATCCGGGCAAAAGCATGGGTGCTGGATTTCGATCCTGTTGAAGCAGCTCAAGGCTATCCCAGCTTGAAGGAAGATGGCTCAGAATTCAATGAAGAGGATTTAAGAGCGATAAACCGTGCAGTGCGCCCTCTGGCCTGTCAATTAGCTGAGGAGGCAGACTTGTCGCATTACCAAGCTCAGTACGATGATCAGAACAAGCGAGTGGCTGCACCAGCTTTTGAAGCGGAGAATCTGATTCCTCCAAACCGTAAGCATACTTACGCTCCTGATATTGAACCGTCTTCTCTGATCCATGAAGAGGCTGTCTTTCAAGCTTTAATGGGAATCGACTGGACCACTGTTGATTTCCAGCCAATGGATAGAGATGAGGAATCTGAAGCGACGCAAGACGATGAGCAGGCTTGAACCGGATGCCAGTTTAAATGGCTGCTTTATGATGATCTGCCAAAATAACAATGATCTTTATTTGGCCACCGTGTTGCCTTGTAATAGGATAGTTAATGCTTCTGTCTTGAATATGCCTTCGTGCATAAGTACTGATGCTTTTGTTTGAAAAGCCTCAAATTATATTTCCTGCAATCAGAAAATCTTGAACTTCGGTGGCGGTTGTACCGCCAGCCGGTTTATGATCTTGATATATATATATATATATATATATATATATATATATATATATATATATATATATCATCAATCTATTTAAAACAAATAACTAATTTAAGCGATACAAAGTACCTGCCATCACTGGGCATGAGGTTGGCTTAGCCAGGCTTGAAGCGGAGGTTTTATAAACTATTACCGTAAAAGGGGAGAAAACAGCTCCCATGTAAACCGTGCTGGGTCATTACGAGCCCCCCTATTACTCCATGATGTTAACAGGAAAGGTGAACCGGGTATACTTCACCGGTTTAAAAATGAACCGAATCCGTCAACTGAACCGGTTAAAAAGTGTTGTTGGTTTAAAGGAAACACAAAAAATTAAGAAATAGCCATAAAAGAAATATGGAAGCAAAGGCAACAATAAAAACCGTTTGCAAAAAACATGCTATACTGAGCCGATCAGATGGCGTTACCATGGTCGGACAGGACCAAGCCCCCAATAGGAGTGACAATGGCTCAAGTCAGCCAGGTCCCCAAATGAAACCGTGGCATATATGCCAATCAAAAGGCGTGGCAATGGTTCGGGTTCGACCAAGCCCCCAAGTGATTTTGTGGCCTTAGGCCGATCAAGAGGCGTGACTGGTTCATACTTGACCATGTCCCCAAGTGATCTGGTGGCTTTCGCCTATCAAAAGGTGTTGCGTTGGTTCGGACACGACCAAGGCCCCAAGTGATATAAAAAGCAAATTTCAAGGGGTAAATCGGAGGCCGCTTTAAACAGAACTACTCCATGTAACCACACATGATATGAAAGGACAGAGACCCCGCTTTAGCTGAGGCTCCGGTTTTATTATATCAAAGATAATATATACACTGTCATAATATGTACATAGAAAGAGCCGATGGCTCAAGTGTAGTAAGGCCGAAGATGAGCTATGTTCCACGGCCTGTTGGTCTCCTCCTCTGATTTGCGTGAGTCTTTATGCTCCCGAATATCGATCAGATAGTATGACCCGTTGTGCAGATTCTTGCTGACCACGAAAGGTCCTTCCCAAGGTGGGGATAACTTGTGCGCATCCGTCTGGTCTTGGATGAGCCGAAGCACCAAATCTCCTTCTTGAAAAGTTCTGGTTCTAACCCGGCGACTGTGATAGCGACGAAGATCTTGTTGATAAATCGCTGAGCGGGCAGCCGCTATGTCATGCTCCTCATCCAACAGGTCCAAAGCATCTTGCCGTGCTGTCTCATTGTCCGTTTCAACATAAGCCGCTACACGAGGTGAATCGTGCCGGATATCACTAGGGAGAACCGCCTCTGCTCCGTAGACCATAAAAAACGGCGTGTATCCTGTAGATCGGTTGGGCGTAGTATTGATACTCCATAGCACAGACGGTAGCTCTTCAACCCAACAACCCGGTGTTCTTTGCAATGGAACCATAAGCCTGGGTTTGATGCCCCGCAAGATCTCTTGATTAGCCGGTTCTGCCTACCCATTGGACTGGGTGTGAGCTACTGACGATACGTCAAGTCGGATGTGCTCACGTTCACAGAATTCCTTCATAGCACCCTTAGATAAATTGGTACCGTTGTCAGTAATGATACTGTGTGGAAAGCCAAACCGGAAAATCACCTTTTTAATAAACTGCACCGCCGTAGCTGCATCACACTTGCTGACAGACTCCGCTTCAACCCACTTGGTAAACTTATCAACTGCCACCAAAAGGTGGGTTTTCTTATCCTTGGATCTTTTAAAAGGTCCGACCATATCCAGCCCCCATGTTGCAAATGGCCAAGTAATTGGAATCATCCTCAATTCTTGAGCCGGCACATGAGCACGCCTTGAAAATTTCTGACAGCCATCACACCGCTTAACCAAGTCCTCCGCATCAGCATGAGCTGTCAACCAGTAGAACCCGTGACGAAACGCCTTTGCCACCAGAGACTTTGAACCGGCGTGATGACCACAATCCCCTTCATGGATTTCTCGTAAGATTTCACAGCCTTCCTCAGGAGAGACGCAGCGTTGAAACGCCCCTGATACACTGCAATGATGCAATTCGCCATTGACAATGGTCATAGATTTGGATCGCCGGACTATCTGCCTGGCTAGAATCTCATCCTCTGGAAACTCTCCCCGGTTCATGTACGCAAGATAAGGAACTGTCCAATCCGGTATAATATGCAGGGCTGCCACCAATTGAGGCTCCGGATCAGGAATAGCCAAATCCGCTTCACCCAGGAGCTTGACTGACGGGTTGTGCAATACATCAAGAAATACATTAGGCGGGACCGGTTTACGCTGAGAGCCCAACCGGCTTAAAGCGTCCGCCGCTTCATTTTTTCGACGATCCACATGATCCACCCGATAACCTTTGAAGTGACCTGCAACCATATCCACCTCGCGATGATATGCAGCCATAAGTGGGTCCTTAGAATCCCAAGTGCCAGACACCTGTTGAGCCACGAGGTCCGAGTCACCGAAGCACTTAACCCGGTTTAGATTCATCTCTTTAGCCATCCGAAGACCATGGAGCAAAGCTTCATACTCAGCTGCATTATTAGTACAAGGGAACATTAAGCTGAGAACATAACAAAACTTATCACCTCGTGGGGAAGTTAATACGACTCCAGCCCCCGAGCCTTCCAATTGCCTGGATCCATCAAAATGGATAGTCCAATATGTGTGATCCGGCTTCTCCTCTGGTGCTTGCAACTCTGTCCAATCATTCATGAAATCAACAAGTGCTTGAGATTTTACTGCCGTCCGAGGCACATACTTCAATCCGTGCGGCCCAAATTCTATGGCCCACTTGGCAATCCGGCCAGTGGCCTCCCGGTTCTGTATGATATCGCCCAAGGAAGCTGAACTGACCACTATGATGGGGTGCCCTTGGAAATACTGCTTCAATTTTCGGCTTGCCATGAAAACCCCATATACCAGCTTCTGCCAATGCGGATATCTTTGCTTGGATTCAATGAGCACCTCGCTGATATAATGAACCGGCCGCTGAACCGGATACTCTTTGCCTGCCTCCTTGCGTTCCACCACAATAGCCACGCTGACTGCTCGAGCATTGGCCGCTACATATAACAACAACGGCTCCTTGTCGACCGGAGCTGCAAGAACGGGCGGATTGGCTAATTGCCGCTTTAAGTCCTCCAACGGTTCATTAGCAGCCGGGCTCCAGATGAATTGATCTGTCTTCCTCAGCATCTGGTATAAAGGGATGGCCTTCTCTCCGAGGTGGCTGATAAACCGGCTCAGTGCGGCGATCCGACCCGCCAAACGCTGAAGATCGTTGATACACTTCGGTTTAGTCAAGGAGGTGATAGCCGTAATTTTCTCCGGATTGGCCTCAATTCCTCTATTGGACACAAGAAAACCCAATAACTTGCCTGCCGGAACACCAAAGACACATTTGGCCGGGTTAAGCATTATCTTGTAGGCCCTCAAGTTGTCAAAGGTTTCCTTCAAATCATCAACCAGCGTCTCCTTCTGCCTTGACTTGACTACAATATCGTCCACATAAGTGTGCACATTACGGCCGATCTGTTTATGCAGGCAGTTCTGTACACACCGTTGATAAGTGGCTTGGGCGCTCTTGAGCCCAAAAGGCATAGATACATAGCAGAAGGCTCCAAAGGGAGTAATAAACGCCGTCTTCTCCTGGTCCTTAACCGCCATTTTGATCTGATGGTACCCAGAGTATGCATCCAAAAAACTCAAACGCTCACAACCCGCCGTGGCATCAATAATCTGGTCAATGCGGGGGAGGGCAAAAGGATCCGCTGGACAAGCCTTGTTAAGATCCGTGTAATCCACACACATACGCCAAGTGTCGTTTTTCTTAAGAACCAGCACCGGATTAGCAAGCCACTCTGGATGGAATACTTCAATGATAAAGCCAGCTGCTAAGAGTCTGGCCACTTCGTCTCCAATGGCTTTGCGCCTTTCTTCGTTAAACCGGCGGAGAAACTGTTTTACCGGTTTATACTTGGGATCAACATTAAGAGTGTGCTCAGCGAGTTCCCTCGGTACACCTGGCATGTCAGAAGGCTTCCATGCAAAAATGTCCCGATTCTCACGGACGAACTCAATGAGCGCGCTTTCCTATTTAGGGTCCAAGTTGGCACTGACAGTGAACTGCTTGGACGAATCGTCGGGCACGAAGTCAACAAGCTTGGTCTCAGCTGCCGATTTGAACTTCAGATCTGAATCATGTTCTATAGTGGGCTTCTTCAAAGGGGTCATGTCCGCCGGATCAACATTGTCCCTATAATACTTCAACTCCTCCGTGGCGCAAACCGACTCTGCATAGGCCGCATCACCTTCCCCACATTCCAAAGCAATCTTGCGGCTCCCGTGAACCGTGATTGTCCCTTTGTAACCCGGCATCTTGAGTTGCAAATAGATATAACAAGGTTGTGCCATGAATTTGGCATATGCTGGCCGCCCAAACAAGGCGTGATACGGGCTCCGGATTTTCACCACCTCAAAGTTTAGTGTTTCAGATCAGGAATCATGCTCATCCCCGAAAGCCACCTCCAGGGCTATCTTACCGACAGGGTATGCCGATTTACCAGGCACCACACCATGGAACACCGTATTAGACGGTCTGAGATCCTTGTGTGTTAGCCCCATGCGGCGGAATGTCTCATAGTACAGGATGTTAATACTGCTCCCTCCATCCATGAGCACCTTGGTGAATTTGTAACCTCCCACCTGAGGGTCTACCACTAATGCCAACTAGCCCGGGTTATCAATCCGGGGGGGTGATCCTCCCTGCTCCACACGATATGCTGCTCCGACCAGCGTAAGTAACATGGTACGGCCGGTTCAACAGAGTTCACCGCACGCTTGTGAAGCTTCCGGTCGCGCTTATCCAAGTTGGTTGTGAAAATGTGATACTGCCCATTGTTCAACTGTTTTGGCTGGCTCTGATAACCCGACTGCTGCTGCTGCTGTTGGTTGTAGCCCCCTTGACCGCTCTGATTGTTCTGGTTACTATTACCGCCCTGATTGAAACCTGAACCGGAAACTCCATCGTGACCCGGCCCATGGAAACCGGATCCTGAGCCACCACCTGACCCACGGTCATACCGGAAGGCGTTAGAGTTTTTAAATTCCTGCATAATGTAACAATCCTTCCAAAGGTGGTTAGCCGGTGCCTCCTTCGTCCCGTGTTTTGGGCAGGGCTGATTCAGCAAATAGTTTAAGCGATCCGGGTTAGGATTTGGAGCCCCATTACGATTCGTCGCTTTACCTCTGCGCCGCTGACCCTTGTCCTGCGCATTAGTGTTAGCCACAAAGTCCATGCTGCCATCCGCTTTACGCTTGCCTCCGTTTCCATGGCCCGCCGGTTTATATTGATGCCCCTTGGAATTGCTATTCTTCTTTCCCTTCCCTGCTTCGTCATCGTCAGTCTCGGGATCCTTGGTACTATCAGAATCAGCATACTTCACTAAAGCGGACATGAGAGTTCCCATGTCATTACAGAACCGCTTCATACGCCCCAACTTCAACTTTAAAGGAATAAACCGGCAGTTGCCCTCCAGGGTTATGATCGCCGAGTCAGCATTGATCCTGTCAGACGAGTGCAAGACTTCCGAAACGCGTCGCACCCAATGGGTTGTTGACTCTCCGTCCTCCTGAACACAAGCCGCCAAATCAACTATGGACTTGGGCTGCTTACATGTATCTTTGAAATTCTGGATAAACCGGGCCCGCAACTGAGCCCATGAACTGATAGAATTAGGCGGCAGGCTTTTCAAGCAAGTACGGGCCGTGCCTTCAAGCATCATGGTGAAGTACTTTGCACACGTGGTTTCCTCCACATCCAGCATCTCCATGGCCATCTCATAACTCTCTACACATGCTTCTGGAGATAAATCAGCGACGTAATTCGGCACCTTGCGCGGACCCTTGAAGTCTTTGGGCAGGCGCACATTGAGTAAAGCGGGGACTAAACAGGGTACTCCCAAGCTAGATGCCACTCCTGGCTCGGCCGAGGTGGTGGGACGGACTGGTGTAAGCTGATCCGCCTCGTTCTGTGCTGCTAACTCGGCCTCCCTTCGTGCCCGGGCCTAGTCCACTACATCCTGAGCATCGCGAACCCCACCTGCCGGGCTATTGCCCCGGGCCGCTTCATGGTTCCGCGCGTTGCTTGATACGGCCGGTTCATCCATGTGCCTACTGTAGCTCCGGCTTGGACGAGGTGTGGAATGAATCCGGTCACGGCTGTATGAATACGCTTCCTGCTGAATCAAAGCGGTCCAGAGAAGTTCCTTAACCCGGCGCGTTTCTATTGCCTGTGGAGAGTCTCCTTCGACCGGGATAGCTTCTAATCGTGCAGCAGCTGCGACAAGATTGTACATAGGATTTGAATAATGACCCGGAGGTGTCTGGACCGGTGGAGGAATCACAATGTTCTGCCGAGGAGGTTCCATCAGGCGGGGTTGGACCATCGCTCCCGGCCCTGGTGCCTCGACCCGGTTTACCTCGTGGTGCCCTGGCAGATTACTGGTTCCTGCTCCCGGAGTATAAAAGAGATTCCGAGGGTCAAACCCTAACGGCAGGCGTGACCTGTGCTTCCGCTTTAAGACCTCCTGTGATGCGCTCTGGTCGAGCATGAGCTTATAGGCCTGGGCGTCTAAAGAGGCCCGCTCTGCGGCCATCCGGTCTCTCTCTGCCGCCAGATCGGCTTTGGCCTGCATGATCTGCTCTCTCACCTTCGCAACCTCCGCATCATGGGCCTCCTGATCCGCCGCATTGGCCTCGGCCATAAGTACTGCTAGCGCATCAAATAGGTCAGACAGAACTTGAACCGGTGGGCGTACAAAGCCTCCTGCCCCTGCTGCCGCTGCCGCTGCTGATCCGGAGAGCATTGCTGCTGCGGTCGAAGAGTGATTCGCCGCCTGCGTGCCGTCCATGAATATTCCAACCCGGTTGATCTGATCTGGGGGGTCCGGAATACTGTCGCCATCGGAACAGCCCCTAATCTGGTTGTCTTGCAACTAGTACAATGATTCAGTCTCTCCGGTCGAGGACTCGTCGCCGGAATAGATGACGGTCTCGCTACCGTATTCCGGCTCGTCCTCATGCTCTCCTCCATGGATGACTCCAACGAAGGCACGCTTCACAGCCGGTTTAACCTGGGTAGATCTCGCACGCTGAGCCGTCTCGACGAGGTCGGTGCAGATGTCCGGCTCAGGCCCAGGCTCACCAATCTTGCCGATGAAAACGTGTATGCCACCAAAGGGGACCCAGTATCCGTACTCGATCGAGCTGGCTTCGGGACCCCATCCTGAATCGTCGATGTAGAGCTTGCCGCGACGACTCTTGGTCATCCGGCCCACAGCATAGCCTTCGAGTCCTTTGAGCTTGCCCTCCAAGATCATCAAATCGTCGTGCGATAGTCCCACGGTGGGCGCCAACTGTCGTGGATTTGTCACGGCAGATGTCCTAGTGAAAGGACTTAGTCGTGGAGCCATCGCTACGGGTTAACTTGAAGGGGTTAAAGCGGACACAAAGACACGGGGGTTTATACTAGTTTGGCCCCTTCTGTGAAGGTAAAAGCCTACGTCTAGTTGTGATGGAATTGATGTGGTTTCGATGGCTAGGGAGCAAACAAGCTTCACCTAGGCTCGAGTTGTTGTTGTCTGTCTTAAACCGCCGCCGGGCCGTCCCCTTATATACACGGGTGACGCCCGTCGGTCCATAGAGTCCCAACCGGTTCATACTCGTATACCGGTTGGTATCTCTCTATTCCTAACTTACAATACAAGTTTACATATCAAGCCGGTTTACGGCAACAGGCTCTAAACCGATTACAGGCCTTGGGCCTTCATCTGCTCATACTACTACTGAAGCTAACCCGGCCCAGATAGGCCGGTTCACGCCCGGTGGTATATCCCCAACACCCTGCGTCCTATTACCATTAGCCTTAGACGCATAGTTCGGGACCCCCTACCCGAGATCCACCGGTTTTGACACCGACATTGGTGCTTTCATTGAGACTTCCACTGTGCCGTTGCAAAAAGGCTTGATGGCTTCTTCAAACATCTTCAACGACGTAGTCCAGGGGGAGGTTTTCCTTCCTGGACAGATCTTCGTATTCGGCGGCTTCGTACTTCGGGCCAACTCGCTTGGCCATCTGGAGCATATCGATAGCTATGCCCCTGGCCGTTAGTTCAGGTTTGGAAGCTTAAACTATACTGCCGACATCCGCGAAGACTTGATCTTCGACGGATTCAAGCCCATGCCGGGTGCACCAACCTATCACGAAGGGCATGACTTCAATCTGCCGTCGGACAATATTCAGGAGATCCCGCCTGCGTTGGCGCTGGGAATCAATCTGGAGTAGATCGTGCCTTTCGAGGATGGGTGGATGGACCCTGCCACGGAGGTCCCACACTCATCGGCGTTGGAGCCGAACACTGATCCCGCCTCCTGTGAGGGTGGTGTCATCGGACCCTCGGACTTGTCTCCGGCTACAAGATCCGAACCGCGTGCGTCCGTGCCTATTGAATCGGATTGGGCACCCGTCATGGAGTTCACCGCCGCGGATATTTTTCAGCACTCTCCCTTGGGTGATGTTCTGAACTCATTAAGGTCTCTTTCCTTGTCAGGAGATTCTTGGCCAAACTATGTCTGGCTCGAGTGGGGAGCGGACGATGAAAAAATTCGTCCCCCACCCACTACCCACTTTATAGCCACTGTCGATGACTTAACCAACGTGCTTGACTTCGACTCCGAAGACATAGACGGTATGGACGACAATGCAGGAGAAGAACGGGAACCACCGCCTATAGGGCGCTGGACAACCACCTCATCATATGATATTTATATGGTGGACACCCTTAAAGAAAACAATGGCGATGAGGCAACGGAAGATAACCCCTTGGAGAAGCAATCTAGACACCGGCGTCATCGGCGCCGCTCCAAGCCCCGCCATAGCAAAAATAGTGATACTGGCACAAGAGATAACAATCCGGATGGTGCTGAAGACGAAGACAATCCTGCCCAGCCAGACTTCGAGCAGGTCGAGCAAGAGAATGGGCAAGCTAGCCCTAAAGAATAGGCAACTGATGGAGAACCAGAGGATGATAATTATATGCCTCTCTCCAAAGACGAAGTGAGCCTTGGCGATGAAGAATTCATCGTGCCTAAGGATCCCATCGAGCAGGAACGCTTCAAACGCCGGCTTATAGCCACTACAAAAAGCCTGAAGAAAAAGAAGCAACAGCTTCAAGCTGATCAAGATCTGCTAACTGACAGAAGGACCGAGGTCCTGGCTGCCGAGGAATATGGATTCGAGCGCCTCAGCAAAAGCTACCCAAAGCGCAGGTTGCTACCACAACTCGAGGAGGAGTCTTTAAAGCACATGCTACTAGCGCATGATGCAGCTGACCGGCCACCCCGTGGCCGCGACAAAGCAGCGTACCAGCCTGAAGTCCAGACCGCACCCCGTCGCCAAGGCTCGGGGATACACGAAGGACCTATGAGATGTATTGGAAAACAAAGCAGGACAGCTAAGATCAATTTATGGATCACGGGGCCGCGCCTGACAATCGTCATGCCGGATACACTAACAAATCCGGCCAGGCCGAATACAATGAAGCCCGGCACAGAGGCGCCACACATCCCCTATGCTTCATAGATGAAGTAATGGATCACGAATTCCCGAAGGGTTTAAACCCGTGAACATTGAATCATACGATGGTACCACAGACCCCGCGGTATGGATAGAAGATTTTTTTTCCTCCACATTCACATGGCCCACGGAGATGATCTACATGCCATCAAGTACCTCACACTAAAACTAAACGGACCGGCTCGGCATTGGCTGAATAGCCTTCCGGCAAACTCCGTCGGGAGTTGGGAGAACCTGGCACAAGCATTCCTTGACAATTTCCAGGGCACTTACGTGCGACCACCGGATGCTGATGATCTTGTCGGATGTTGGGTTCTGGCAGACCCTTAAGGTTCGAACTCTGGGGTGCGCATGAAGATCTCTCCCCTACCTACCTACGTCCGATCGTCTCGTGAGATCTAGGCTAGAAACAATGAACAGCACGAGGGACACAAGATTTATACTGGTTCGGGCCACTGTTGGGGTGTAATACCCTACTCCAGTGTGTAGTGTGGTGGATTGCCTCAGGGGCTGATGATGAACAGTACAAGGGAAGAACAGCCTCGCGAGAGGTGTTCTTGAGCTGGTGCGATGAACTGCTTGGGTGAGTCCGATCGCCTTTCTCTCTCTAATGAGCTCTTGATGAGTCCGTCCTCTTCTCTGTGGTGGCTAGCCCTATTTATAGAGGCCCTGGTCCTCTTCCCAAATATTGAGCGGGAAGGGCACCAACAACGGCCATTTCGAAGGGGAACATCCAGTACAAGTTATCTTGACTACAGCTGGTCTTCGGCTGCCAAAGGCACTGGTGATGACGCCGTCTTGGGCTCCACGGTGACCTCCATCCTGCCGCTCTGCTGGTCTTGGTCTCGTTGCACTGAAATGGCAACCTTTGCCTGATGCCTTGGTACTCCATGCATGTGCTTGCCCCCTTTGCACCAAAGAGAAAACAGGGACACTACGCAGGCCGGCGCCCGCCTGGTGCCTGCCTGGCGCCCGCCTGGTCTTGATCGTCATGGCTTGCGTCATAAGAACCTCGCGAGGTACCCCGCCTTGATATTTCCGCCTCGTCGCGAGCCTGCCTGGCGAGGCCGTTTCTGATGTAGCCTTGTGTCGTCCGCCCCGCGAGGCTTGGCCCCTTGCGAGGGTCTTGGGTCTTGTGCTAATGAAGATGGGCTGTATTGGGCCACCAGTTGAGCCACGCCGCAGGCCGCAGGTAGGCAAGTCTAGGGACCCCCATTCCCAGAATGCCGACAGTAGCCCTCGGGCCCAAGGCGCGCTCGGACTTGGCTTAGCGGAGAAGCGAAGGGGCAAGTGAGGAGCGCCACGGGCCCCATCAGCCTGCGGCCTTGGGCGCCGCGTGGCTGTTGATTGGACGTGGGCATCTCCGCCTCCCCATGCTGCCTCGGCAACCGCTCGACTTCACAAGTCCCTGCTTGCAAAAACGGGTCATGATTACCTGCGATCGTGGAGGCCGATGGTTGGCCTCCCCTGGCTATAAAGGCGGGAGAGCGCAAGCCTCCGCTGCATATCTTCCTCCTCGCTTCCTTCTTTCCCCCCATCTCAGCTACTCGCCATCTCCCATGGCACCATCGAAGAGGTTCTCGGCCGCACAGAAGGGAAAGGCCCGCCGGGAAGGGCCTGACTCTCCCCCGCCCAAGCGCGGCCGGGGTCGTCCCCGCAAGCATCCAACGCCACCTGCAGCTGCTCCTCACGGTCGCGGCTGCGATCTCCCGCATGGCGATGGGCGCCCGGTGGGTGAAGGTAGGCGCGTCGTGGGAAGTGCTGCCGGAGTTCGTCGTGTGGTCGGCGGACCCGACCAGCACCGGCTCCAGCTTCCCCGCTTCTTTGCAGGTGAACACCCGGCCGGTGCTCCTTGCGGCCTCTGGCTTCAAGCGGACGGTTGCTGCAGTAGGGCCTCCTGGGCTTCGCTGCAGATCTCCGTCGCCGGGAATATGGCCCTGACCCGCGGCTGGCAAACGTTCGCCCGCACGCGTGGGCTTAGCCGGTGATGCACCCTGCACTTCAAGTTCGATGGAGATGCCACCCTCTACGCGAGGGTGTTCGGAGAAGACGGCCGCCACATCGGTTGCTGCCCAGAAGACGACGGCGGCGGCCAAGCACTTCGCCTCGGTGATGGACAAGACGAAGATGAAGGCGGGCGCGGGGCCGGCGGCTTCCGCAGTTCGCCAAGCCTCAGTGACTCCCCTTCGGATGGCAGCTCCTCCAGCGGTCGCCGCGACCAGGCCCTGGGCCGCCGCGCTCGCCTTGAGGGAGGTAGCGTGTCAACCTGCCGCCACGCCTCGGTGAAGCACGAGGAGGGGTCCGACTGAGCTCCGGAGGCAGTACGAGCCCTCGCCACGAGTCGGTGCCGAGCGAGCCGCGTCTTTATTTTGTTTTCCTCCCTTTCCTGTGCAAAGAAAGAGTATTGTATGGCCCCGCAGGGGCGTGCTAGACTGTCGTTGTTAACTGTTATGCTATCCTCGTCGTTCCTGTGATGTGTTTCGGCGCCGC